>NC_081420.1:7319248-7619248 GCF_949786415.1 Peromyscus eremicus | reverse complement strand
AATGATGCGTCCAATCCAGGGGCAGCACTACCAGTCCGGGGAAGTGGGAGGAGCCAGTGGTTCACTACCAGTCAGGGAAGTGGGAGGAGCCAGTGGTTCACAGTCCTACCAGTCAGGGAAGTGGGAGGAGCCAGTGGTTCACACAGCAGCAGGGCCACAGTCAGGAGCCAATAAACTGCACTCCCTGACCTTTTCATTACAGTTACATAAAGTTCTAGACAGTGTAAAGCCATGGACAGTGGTAGCAGGTGGCAGAGTTCTTGAGGGTGGTGAGGGAAGAGAGGAGGAGGGAGCTGGTGTATGACTCTTCCTGGGGAGATGTAAACAGCCATCTATTCACCCCAGGTAGGAAACCAACAACAGACAGTTTCATGAACCGATGAGTTTTATTGGTGTTGATTAGAGGAGTGTGGGTGAGGGGTTACTTACAGGAGCAGAAATGATTCAAAGGCAGCTGCATCAGCAAAGTCCACCCCAGCGCGGGTGACTGCTCACAGAAACTGGGAACCGGGAGTACACTGCACAGCCTGCAGACAGCTCGGCAGGTTGGAGGCTGTCCTTTCCAGGTGGCTCTGTTGGTGGGAGCTCCTTCCAGGCTGCACAGCTTGCCTGACAGTGTCTCTCAGCAGTCCTTACTGCTTATAGAAGCTTGAGGAGGGAGGGGCCTAGTGAATCTGGTCAGTTTTAGGGACTTTCTGAGGCTAGTGAGTTGTTTAGTCCTGAGTTTAAATGAGCTTCCCTGCAGGATGGAAGGTTCCACCTCCCCTTTGAACACCCTGTTGTTTCATTTCCTTTCCTGAGTCATAACAGCTTCACTTCAAGATGGAAGGTTTGAACCTCAGAGGAAACCGCCACACAATGGAAGGAAGAGAGGCTGGGAAGGAGCATGAGAGAAAATTGGCGACATTATAAAAGTACATGACAAAGTTTTGAGGGTTATAGAAATGTATCTTGACTGTGGTATCCTCTTCTGTTTGGATCTATGTATGAACTGACCACATTTATTCTTTGAACAAACCCAATTTAATGCACTTTAGTTACAATGAGTTATTGGGATGAACAAAGGATCTGAAGACTCCACAAAGGAAAATATGTAAGTTGGCATTGTGCACATGCAAAGTTTCTCACCTTCTTCAGCCATCCACATATCAGACACTTCTCTGCTACTGTGACAAAGCACTGTGGCCAGAAGCCACTGACAGAGGGAAGGGTTTATTATGGTCCCAAGAGGATTAGAGTCCATCATGGCGGGGAGGCACAGCAGCAAATGGCCGGCTTGGTGGCAGAGGCAGTGAGCTGGGTTCCCTCTTGATTGACAAGAGTGAAGTGGAAGGAGGGAAGTGGAAATGGAAAGATTTTAATTTCCAAGTCTATGGTGGTATTGTGTTCCCCAAAATATTGTGCACTCTAATAAACTTATCTGGGGTCAGAGACAGAACAGCCACAATATTAAACAGAGGTTAGGCAGTGGTAGCATATGCCTTTAATCCCAGCATTCCAGAGACAGAAATCCCTCTGGATCTCTGTGAGTTCAAGGCCACATTGGAAACAGCCAGGCATGGTGACACATGCCTTTAATCCCAGGGAGTGATGGTAGAAAGTAGAAAGGTATATAAGGCATGAAGACCAGAAACTAGAAGCATTTGGCTGGTTAAGCTTTTAGGCTTTGGAGCAGCAGTTCAGCTGAGATTCATTCTGGATGAGGACTCAGAGGTTTCCAGTCTGAGGAAACAGGATCAGCTGAGGAAGTGGCGAGGTGAGGTGGCTGTGGCTTGTTCTGTTTCTCTGATCTTCCAGCATTCACCCCAATAACTGGCCTTGGGTTTGGTTTTATTAATAAGACTCTTTAAGATTCCTGCTATACAAGTCTGCCCCCAGGGACATACTTCTTCCCCTAAAACTCCCCAAACAGCACCACCAACTGGGGGCCAAGTGTTCAAATGCCACAGACTGTTGGGAGAAAGAGGGAACATTTCCCCAACTACCACGATCAGGAAGACAGAACTAAACCTGACATGTGCTACAAGCCACAGGGTGGCAAACATTTTAAAGTGCCAGCAAGAGTGTGATGAAAATAGAATTTTCTGGGGGATATAAAGATAGTGAGTGTGCCCACTTTGGAAACAATTAAACCGTGTCTTATTTAAACATACATTAACTATATGATCTAATTAGACAAATCCTAGCTAGAAATACAAAGTACTTGGACACAGTGTCTCATATTCAGCTATTGGTTGCAATAAAGTTTGTGATGGAAACTGAAGTGTCTATGCTCAGGTATGTGGCTACAGAAACTGTGGCCTAGCATAGAGAGATGCGCTGCTCATCAGCAAAGAGGAAAGAAGAGCAGGCCTGAGGGGGATGAGACTCCAGAGTGCCAAAAAAAAGAGAACTCCGCACACGGAGTTCCTACTCCATGACTCCACTCCTCCTAGAAGAGGAAGGAAGGATCTGATAGTGTTCAGAAGCAAATCTGGGTGTGGTGGTGCACATCTGTAATACCGAGTGTGGGAGGCAGGGGTAGGAGGATCAGAAGTTCAAGGCCATCCTTGACTACATAGCGAAATCAAGGCCAGCCTGAGCTACAGGAGATCCTGTTTTAAAAGGGGTGGCAGTGGTGGACAGAGAAGTTGCTCAGCGGCTAAGAGCACTGGCTGTCCTTGCAGAAGATCTGGGTTCAGTTCTTAGCCCCCACATGAGGTGGCTCATAATTATAACTTCAGTTCCAGGGGATCAGTTGCCCTCCTCTGGCCTCTCAGGATACTGTGTGCACATGGTGCACATACATTCACTCAAACATGCATACATATACATAAAATAAAAATAATAATTTCTAGTTAAAAAGCAAAATCAGTAGTGTTTTGGGTCTGGGAATCAGTGGAGGCATTACTTGGGGGCTGTTCCATGGACATACCGATTTGTCAATATTTATTAGCCTTAAATAATGCTGATTTTTTAAAAAGTTGATTATATAACATGAACTAAAATAGTAAAGCTGGAAAAATACAAATAACATGACATTTGTACAAAGACAGTCGAGGAGATGGATATAAAAAATAATCTAAAGACTGATTTGAGCTTTAAAAGTTAATCATTTGGGTTATTTTGGTATTTCAAATCAATTTGGGGGAGAAATATTTACAAATGATATTGAGTCAGTTGGCCATTCCAGTTACAAAATTAAGGCCTATATTCACTTATGGAAAAAAAAAAAAAGAATTATACATAGATTAAAGAGTCAAGTCTATTTAAAAACATAGTCATCTTAGATGAGCAAGCAGTAGAGGCCTCCGAGTGAGTGTGTGGTGTGGCTTGGAAGAGCCATGCCTGTGCCCAGAGAGCCCCACGGGGCCACACTGTTTGGAGTCTAGTCCTGGGGAAGCCCAGGGTCCCACAGACAGGACAGGACAGGACAGGAGTTCCCAGGCTCCTGTTCACGCCCCCAAACTAGAGAGAACTTCAAAGCCTTCTTCCCCTTCTCTGCTCAGCCCCCTCTGGGAAATGGCACAACAGTGGTGTCCTTCCGACTGGAAAGCTTGCAGAAAGGACCAGGCAGCACACATTAGAGCGGCCCAGAGTGGCTGCAGACACTTCGCAAGGGGTCAGCAGTGCTGGTCACCTCCTCCTAAGGAGGAGCACTTGGAGTGCTACAGGGACCAGCATGGCCGTATATAATCAGTCCTGAGACCCGCTCCCTTTACAGGTGACTTGGGAAGAGCCATGGTGGGGTGCCTTAGCCATGACCCCGGGGCACTGAGAGGTTGGAGCATCAGGTGAGTAGAAATCCACACAGCACTGGGCAGCTCCCCTAGTCAGTGGATAGACAGGACTGTGGACCTTCCTCTTCTTCTACCCCAGGGCTGTCACCCTGTAGTCTCTGGACAGAGGTCTCCCATGAGTCACTGGCCCCAGAGGAGACCTGGTCTGACTGCAGATGTTTTCATTCTCTTTGTTTCTCTGGTCTCTTGGGGCCATCCGAATTAAGCTGAATGAAGAGCAGGTGAGGCGCACAGGTGCTGGGTGTAGGGCAGAAGTCTCCATGGCAACAGAGCCTTCTGGCTTTCCTGCCTGGCATCAGGCCTTGTGACTTCACAGCGGAATCTTCTCACAGTGGGCAGGAGGGGTTGCCGGGTAACGAGGGTGGGGGAGGGGCTTTGGCCTTCTAGCTCTAGTTTGAGGCTTAGGCTTCTTCCTGTCAGCATCTGGGGCTCCAGTCAACTCCAGTAGACTCCAAGTGGCGAGTGCTAGTGAGTGTGAGCGGCGTAGCACGTGGGCCATTCTCTGCTGAAGCCCTCTGGGGGATTGGAGGAATCACTCCTGGTTTCCTTCAATCCAAGCCTAGCAGGTGAAGAGGAGCCAGGGCCCCAGGAGGAAAGACAGAAGTGTGGCTCTTTCCCACCCAGAACAGCCTGTCCTGGTCAGCACCCTCTCAATGGCAGGAAGGGTAAGACAGAGGGGGAGTCGCCACAGGGGGCTTCCATAGGAAGCACAGTGGAGCCCTCCTACCCAGCGATGAGCCATCCAGCCCACTCACACGTGTTAGGTTCCTCAGTTGACTAACAAATCGCTGAAAACCTGCTGGAATGGTGGCAGTTCACCCCCACAGTGCTGGAGGCCCGAAGCCTGATGCCACGGTGTCAACAGAGTGAGTTCCTTCTCGGGGTGCAAGGGAGAAGCTGTCCTGTGCCTTTCTTCTGGCTTCTGGTGATGCTGGTGACCCGGCGTTCCTTGGCTGTGGCACCACCACTGCAGTTTCCACTCATGAGATCATGTATGACGTGCTCCCCAAGTACCTGTGTCCAAGTTTCCCTGTCAGAGATTCCGGGCATGCCCTAACCCAGTAGAACTCCACCTCTTGTATGTGCCAAGATCATACAGACAAGGAAGGGCCCAGTCACGGTGCCAGGGCTCAGGGCTGGGATGTACCTTACGGGGAGCATGCACAACACACACACAGAGTGCAGATGGGGCTCAGCCTGTTCCCCCAGCACAGTGCCAGGAGAGGCCAGTCTGGATGAAGGGTAGGATCGGGAATGTGAATGTGTGCTCTGGTCCCTCATCTCCAGGAGCTCTCGGTCCATGGACAATACTTTCCTAGGAGTTAGGCGACATTCAGGGAGTTAGGGACCTGCTCTGATTGTACCTGTGACAAAGGAAGGGGAAGCCAGAGCTGGGACCCCCTAGAGGAGTCAGGAAAACCAGGGGCTAGACCATAATAGACTTCCCATGAAGCCAAGAATCTATAAATTGGAGCAGCTTGAGGCCTCTGGAAATGGTCCCAATGAACATTGACAGAAATGGGAGACTCCAGGTCTCTGTATGTCCCCACCCCCAGCCCCCACCCGGCCAAGAAGGAATCCATCATTTCCTTTCTCTGCCTCTCCATAAGACATGACTCCTCCCCCTACCAGCCTGGGTCAGCAAGAACTTAGATCCTAGCCAAGCCCTACTTGACAGTCTCATTCTCTTACTCTCATTCTCTTCCCCTCTTCCCCCTTCTCTCCCTCATGTGAATGGGTGTTTTTCGTGTATGTGCGTCTGTGCACTTACATGCCTGCCTGGTGCTTGTGGAGGCCAGAAGAGAACATTGGATCCTTTCAGAAACAGGGTTCCCAATGACCGTGAGCCACCAAGTGGACGCTAGGCTTGAATCTAGATTCCCCTGGAAGACGGTTGTGCTCTTAGGCTCCGAGCCGGCTCTGCAGTCCCATCTATGTTCTTCCTTCCACACTGGCTGTCCTTTCATTGTCCACCACACACCAGGGCTTTTCTAGATCCCCTGGAGACAGACAGATGGGCCTTGCCTTGATGAGATGTGTAATTAATTCAAGATAGCCAAAAACAATGCCGGCAAGTGCTTCGGGGCAGAGTAGGCACACCAAAGGAGACGTGTCCTCAGCTGGGAGGGGGGTCAGTTAGTAAGGAGATGACTAAACCAGGATGGTAAAGAAAGCACCCCGACCAGGCACCATATGCAGCCATCACCCAGGCAAAGGGATGGCTCAGGCAAGCACACTGGTGTGTGCTCAGGACCTGCTAGGAAATGCCGAGTGAAGGCCTGTGTGGACCCAGCAGACCTAAGGGGAGTCCGAGACCAGGAGGTTAGAACAAGGAACTAGACCTTGATTTTTTTCTTGGAAAAGTATTGGTTGAGTGTCAGGGGCATGGACGCCTCAGGTGCAGGATAGGAGGAAAACCATTTCTGTGAGGAAGAAGGGGTAGCAGTCACTATGGGGAGGCTGGGAGCTGGGAAGACAGGGTCAAGTGTGGTGTGACCGAGGGCCTAGGGACCAGGGTCTACTGAGCAGAGCCAGTAGGGTGAGAAGTGAGGTGAGGCTGCAGAGCTCAGGGTTTTCTGAGGGCATGATTGGAACCACTACTGGACTTTCCCAGAAGGGAGCCCTGATCAGTTGTGGGCCCTACAAGCCCCCCAAATGTAGACAGGACTAGGAAGGAAGCAGGCAGTAGTGACTAATGGGTACCCTCTCTTCTTAGACAACTCAGAAGAGCCACGAGACTGAGTCCAGTGCCTCGATCTCTCTGAGTCTCCTGTTGGGGGAGGACCCAGGACACCTGTCCCAGCAACCGCAGGCCACCAGTTCACAGGACCAGGAGCCACTTGGCTCTCCCAGCCCCTCTGAGGTGGGCTCAGAATACCTGCCTTTTTTCCACATTCCTGAGCAGCCCCTGGCTATGGAGGAGCCACCTCAGCAGGTTCAACTCTGCCCAGGACACAAAGCTGGCAGGAGCTGCAGAGAGGGTCTGTTCCTCGAGGAGTCAGCGCCACCCAGTGGCTTCTTCCCGTACTACCGCTCTCAGGAAGAGCTGCTCAACTGCACCACCCCTCAAGGCTGCTGGTGTCTGGGCACCAGAGACCGCTTTCCTGGAAGTGGGGCACAGGATGGCTGCTGCAAGGTGACATGGGATGGATTCCCTGTGAATCTGAAGAGGCCACAGGAGGGCAGGCAGCACCAAACCTCTGGAATGCTCCAGATACCTATCCCCAGTGAGCCCTTGGCCGATTGGCACACTAGCTGTGGGCACAGAGGCTAGAGGGACTATACTTCATCTCCTCCCTTTCAGGAAAGTGGCTCTGGAGATCGAATTACACACAATAATTCAAAGAAAGGCCTGGAACCAGAGCTGAGCCCATACAAACACTTCATTACTTCTTGAAATTTGTTAGATACCCAGATACTGGATCTGTGCCATCTCATTTAATCCTAATGACCCCATGCTAATGCAACTTACAAGTGAGACAACATCTCTTTGAATATCAAAGGAACACGACCTCAGTCACCCAGGTAGCAGGTGCCAAGCCTGGGTTCTGGTCCAGCCCCATACCCTCTAATGTTATGAGCAATCCCCCTGGCAACCACACAGCTTGGCATGGGGTCTAGGGACGGCACAAGAAGTGGGGGTAGATAATAAGTTCAAATCCAGGATCAAACTTTCCCATGGGGGCCCCTGGATGGGTAGGCAATGTCACCAAGGGCTCCCCACTCTGCAGAACTGGCCTGGGTCCTGGCGCCCTCCCTGATTGCCCTGTAGAGTTATATAAGGCAGGGTCCATCTTGGCATCTGGGCCTGAGCCGGGCTGACACCTTGCTTTTCCTCACCCAGTGTGCTTTGGCAGGGCCTGACCTCCTCTCTGGCTTTTCATCCTCACCAGCCTGCTGCCACTTCCTGGGAGGGTTCATGCCTGATGGTGACCAGGATCTTCCCCTCTCTGGGGACCGTGCTCTTGATGCTTCAGGATTTGTACCATACTACAGAAGCCCTGAAGAGGGGCTTCACACCAGCCCGGTGCCTCCCTCCTCTGTGCTGGGGAGCTCGAGGGAGCGACCCCAACCTGGTGCTGCCAGCCTGTGAGGATGCAGCAGTGAAAGCCGCAGGGACTTCTGGGAGTGAACTTGCCAGTTGGGTGAGGGACAAAGAGAACTGGAGCTGAAGGTTCCACAGCTCAGTCCGTTTGCCCTGGGACCATTCGTCCGTCCTGGGGCAGAAAGAGGTCTTCTATTAGATCACCAGTGTGTGTGTGTGTGTGTGTGTGTGTGTGTGTGTGTGTGGGGATCCTCTCATCGCCACAGAGGCCCACAGGAAGAATCTACCCTCCCCCTCCACACCTTTTCAGTGCCCAATGACCTGACAGAACACACACACACACACACACACACACACACACACACACACACACAGAGGTCTGGGCTCACTTTTCTCATTGCAGCAGGAGAGGCCTGTGCCACATTCAGCTACCCAACGCCACCCCCGGAAATCAACCATCCTGCCCCATCTATCCCACTTTATTCTCCTAGGTGGAAAATCTGCCTGATGAGGTGTGGGGGTGGGCACCACAAGCGTGGCTGCAGAGGGATTCCTACTGTGCCCCCCATTAGAACCTCATTTGTCCTTCCGTAGCTTGTCACACACCTGGACACAGGGATTCCTGACACAGGGAGCAGGGGCCTCCTGGACAACTTAGAGGTACACACCCCGAAGCTGGCTTTGTAAATAAATCCTGTCAGCATGGGTGCCTTTCTACCTCAGTGTAGTGCTTCAGAACCGGCCCCCAACTTCCCTCTACTGAGCACTCATTATGAGCCGGGGGCCTTGCCAGATCCTCAGAGATAATCTCATTCTACAGGCCAAGAAACAGGCTCAGTGGGGCGGGAGACAGGCTTCTGATTCTTAGTACTGACATTAGCAGAGACCCATGGCTGGGGCTGCAGGGATGGCAGGATTGATCTGCTGGGAGGAGCTGAGCTGGAGTCCGACTGCACAGCCTGGAGATCCAGCCAGGCTCTTGCACAGCCCACTTACTGTGCCTGCCCATTCCCACCCTGTGTGCATCCAGGCCTGGTCATCTGCATCTGCTTTTCCCGAATCTTTTCACCCAGCCGTTCTGCCACTTAGGAAAACCTCGGTGTATTTTGTGGAAAAAAATCCATGTTGCTTTAAGGTTTTATTCTTTAACCACCATGCCCCACCCCCGCCCCAGCTGACCACACACACACACACACACACACACACACACACACACACACACACACACACACAACACACACACACACCCTGCTTGTTACTCAGTCAGAAGAAACGGTTCTGGAGTCCTTTGGAATTGCTCCTCCTCAACATGGGGAATTTGCCTGTGCGGTGATTACTCTGACCCTGGAGCAGAAAAACAGTGGGGGATGGGTGTGCTCAAAGCTGAGTGATCTCAGCCTCGACATTGGGTCCTGTAGGGCTGGTGGTGCAGGCCTTTAATCTCAGCCACTCAGGAGGCTGAGGCAGAGAGTTGTTAGTCTTAACAACTTGTGATACTAGCTCAGAGTTAAAGAATAAAAGAAAATAGGATGTCTGGGGGTGTAGGTAAGGCTCTAGGATTAATACCCAACAAAAAATTGTGGGTCCTAGTGCCCGGCCGTTTTTAGCAGGTGGTAAATGGGCATAGAAGGACTGGACACATGCTAAACGTGTAGCAAGTGGGCAGACCTTGTTTCACTGAAACAATGTGCTGATCATGTTAGTTCTCGGTCTCTTGTCCTATGCCCCAGACTTGACCTCTACCCCCAGAGGTTATTTGGAGAGCATTGGCTGATGCGCATGTGTGTCCAGGAATTAGGGGTGATAGGTGGCAAATCTATCAGGTCTCCTGGGAGCAAATGCTGGCTTGAGAGGAAGGAGCCTGTACTCCTGTCACCGGAGCACTGTGATTGTCTGTCACTCACAGCAGCCGCCATCTCACTGAGGACTACCACTGACCCGTGGGTGCCACTGTCCACATGATCCCGTCTCAGCTCTTGGCCCTGCCATCCAAGGTCCTCTGGAGTTAGGCCCCGCCCTTCAGCATCCTGACCCCCAAGGGAGCCGCGCAAAGGTCTGCCTAACCCTGCTCTCTCTCCACAGCCATTGCTCTGGTGCACCCTTGCCCCGTGCCATTTTCTCAATCACCTACAAGCTTAAACAGTCTCTCCCACAACTTCCCAGTCTACCCTCAGACTTTCTTTCTGCACACTGCTAGCCTCTGCTCCTTAGGTAGGTATGGGTGAGCCTGCAGCGAAGCCTCGAACACACACACGGAAGACAACCATGTGACCTAGCTGCCTCCCATTTAGGGCACCACAGACCCCACTTGACTCCCCAGTGAGGTTTCAATAGCAGCTGTGGCCCTGGTCACCCTCTTATACCCTCTTCTTCCACAGGTTTCCTTCAATTTCAGATCTCCCCTGTGCTACCCAGGCTCCCCTGATCAGGAAACCACCGTGTAGTCAGATTTTTCTTTGGGTTGCCAGCTCACAAATAATGACACAGAGACTTACTAATTAGGAAAGCTTTGCCTTAGCTTAGGCTTGTTTTTAGCTAGCTCTTATAACTTATTTTAACCCATTTCTATCCATCTACGTTCTGTCACATACCGCCCATCCTGCTTCCTCTGTGTCTCCTTATCTCTCTCCCGCACCCAATGACCTCCTCCTACTTCCTCTCTCTGCCCAGAAGTCCGCCTATTCCTCCTGCCTAACTCTTGGCCATCCAGCTTCTCATTAAATCCATCACAGCAATAGATCTTCACACAGTACAAACATCCCACGACACCTCTGCTCATCATTAATGCAGCCCACTTGTATCCATCACCTGCGGAGAAAACTGGAGGGAGTCAGGTGGTCCTCAGCCCTCAGGACCCAGTATGGAAGAAAATCCAGGAGCTCCAGGGTCCTGCATTGGTGTCTGGGAGAGATTTCTCCTTCTGATATCAGAGTCCTCTATCTAGGATGTGATGCAGTTGGCGTGTTTTTCCTGTCTCATGATGATATAGAAGCTGAGGCAGGGGAGTTAGGGCATTTATGTTGAGGGGTGGGACTATGGGCCTTTAGGAAAGTCACGTCCCTTATTGAGTCCTGGCCAGAAGAAGCATTTGGGGCTTGGAGTGAAACAGCTGGGAGCCAGCAACCATCACCTCTTCAGCGAACTTGTTTGAGCACCCCCCCCCCCCGAAAGTCAGGAGCTGCCTAGCAGAGCCGGCTTACAAGCTGCAGGGGATGCCGAAGGAAGCGCTTCCTCCTTGCAGCCCACAGCTCTCAGGATGTCTGAGGGTGCCAGAGTGGCTCTCAGTGGCCTCCCTGGCACCCTCTGACATCTCTCTCAGTGGCCTCCCTGGCACCCTCTGACATCTCTCAGTGGCCTCCCTGGCACCCTCTGACATCCCTCTGGACCTTTCTGTTTATACAGTCTGGCTCCATTCTGGTGACCTTTTCCACCTGAACGTTCCTAGTGTTGTGGAGCAGTGCCCTCTCCTGGCACATCTTGTCAAGACACAGTGGGTGTCTCCGTGGTCTAGATAATAAAATTCTTTGGGCGTCATCTAGGAAAGTGCCACCCCTGCCTTATAAAGACTGAGCCAACAGCAGCAGCCTCAACTCTGGTGTGAGCCCAGGCAGCCTAGCCCTTAAATGGCCAATCTGCCTTCACTCCTCAGCCACCCCCATGCAGCTTCTCAACTCTGTGATGGGCTGAGCATTCTCTGGACAGACCCCAGAGAACTGCCCATGGGGAAGAAGCCCTGTTCCCAATGACAGGCTCATACAGCACCCCCAAAATCAGTGTGGCCTTTTTGTCCCTCCAGTTACCTCCTGCAGCCAGCACAGGGACAATGCACACCCAAAGAAAGCATGTGTGTGGAGTCCTGTCACAGTCCTCAGTCTTTACTGTTGTACCCAGAGTCCCCCAAAGACCATCAAGAGACCAAATCCAATGCAAAAGCAAAGGGTCTTTTTACTACGAGTTAACTCAGGAGACTCTGTCCCCCGACTCAGCAGCAGAGCAGGAGAGACCCCGAGTAGCCAGAGGGTGGAGTTTTTAAAGCAAGGGGGACTTGGGGTCTGCAGACTACAGAGGAGCAGACTCAGGATTGAAGCACCTTCCGTCCTTGGTTAGTTTGCAGCTTCAAGAAATGGTAGTGGTGGCTACTACAGTTTTTATCACGACCCTGCTTTGCTGTGACTTGCTGGCTGCTTCTACTATATGGGGACATCTGGCAGGGTTTTCCTGTAACTAGAGCTAGGCCCAAGGTTGGGGGCTCAAGGGCACATCATGCTGTGTCAGGGGCCTACATTCTGTTGGGTGTTTTCCACAGTCTGTCATGGCTGCAGAATAGCCAAGGCAGGGGTCCAGGCAGGGGCCTAGGTTCTTCAATTACATCCTTTTATTCTCGGTGGTGGATGGGGTCCTAGTGGTCAGTACAAAGGCCTAGAGGCAGAAAAGCAGCCAACACTTTGGAGGCCCCAAAAGAAGCCATGATTCTGTGGGGCTCTGGTAAGGCCCATGGAGAGGTGTCACTACTGCAACTGGAAGGGAGGTGGCTGCCTCCTCAGCTCTGCCATGATCCAGACTCCCTCTTCTGCTGACATCAGGTGGCCAGCCCCTTAGTCACTGCCCCATAGCCTCCCTGTTTAAGGGACCTCTGAGTGCTGACTGAACATCAGGCCTACACAGGCCCAGGAGACAAGGTAGTGCCTGTTCTCAAAGGCTTCCCATCTGATGGACAGACAGACTATAGGCCAGAGTGCACAGGCAGGCAGGTGGCTATGTCTAGCACAGACAGTCGAGGTGGAATGTGGTGGTGTGCACTTCAGCAAAGGCCTGCCAGGCCAAGTGGCAGCCAAGCAGAATCACAAAGGAGTGGGCACTGGGCTTAGCCAGAGAGCGGAAGCACCCCCACAAGGGACTCATAGTCCCACACAGGGAAGGAATGTGGGGTGTGAAGCCACACTGCCTGGCTGGAGTCCAGCTGGACAAAGCTTAGGTAGTAGGAGTAAGACGTGGAAAGGCCACTGGACTCTGCCACACAGGCCTGAATGGGGAAACAAAACGTGCAGACTAGGCCACAGACAGTCACGGAGGACACTGCAGAGAGGTGGCTGCAGCAGAGGTCAGGCTTCTGAAGGCTGCTGTGGCAACAGTTGGAGAGGGAGCCCAGGACCAGATCAGAGGGAACAAAGTGGACCAAATCTATGTCCACTGTGCTGAGGCAGAGACAGCACAGGCGTGGCCTGGGCCGCCAGAGGACAGGGAGAGCACCAGGAGTTCCTGGATGGAGGGGTGAGGCCTGGGAGAGAGCAGTGAGGCTCATACCCACGTGTGCGTGGCAGCTCAGTGGAGGTGCAGTCTCCTGTGTGGAGGGGTTGGGAAGGAGCAGCATTGGGGGTTAGCATTCTCATGGACATGCTGGGCTGCGATGTGACCCTCCCAGGTGGAGGCCTTGAGTAGAACAGTGGTTCTGTGCTCAGAAGTGAAGTCTGGGGACAAGTAAAGTAGGGGGATGGATGATGGTGTGAACGGAGGAAGGCCCACGGAGGTCTCCAAGGAACCTTGTATTTAGGGATGGACAGGAGACAAAGAAGGGGAGAAGAAAGCCAGGCAAGAGGAGCTGCAGGCCCGTCATCAGAGTGGTGAGCAGCTGGCTCAGGTGTAGGTAGTGGGCACAGGTGCAGATGGAGGGCACAGGTGTAGATAGTGGGCACAGGTGTAAGTGGTGGGCTCAGGTGTATAGGGTGGGTACAGGTGTGGATGGTGGGCACAGGTGTAGATGGTGGGCACAGGTGTAGATGGTGGGCACAGGTGTAGATGATGAGCTCATGTGTAGGTGGTGGGCACAGGTGTAGACGGTGGACACAGGTGTAGATGGTGGGCACAGGTGTAGATGGTGGGCTCAGGTGTATAGGGTGGGTACAGGTGTGGATGGTGGGCACAGGTGTAGATGGTGGGCACAGGTGTAGATGGTGGGCACAGGTGTAGATGGTGGGCACAGGTGTAGATGGTGGGCTCAGATAGAGACTGAGTCCTTGGCCGAGAAAAGTGTTAGAGAGCTGGAGCCATGGCTAAGTAGACTGAAGGTATCACCAGGAGACTCCAAGCTGTGGAGCCTTCCCTGACTTCTGGAAACAACTCCTCCAGCGCTTTCCCAGGGGCGTCCATGTCGTATCCCAGACAGTCTCTTCTTTAGCGGCTTTCTCAAAAGGAAAGGCTGGCATATACCAGTACCCAGGAGCTTCTGTTGCCCTTGAAGGAGACACAGGAAATGGGTCCCTTTATCCAAGGACACCAGCACCCACCCCATCCTACACATGCCCCTACCACATAGTCATGCTGCAAGAGCTCTGTGTGGAAGAACTGAGGGAGATGGAATGGAATTTCTCTCTGGCCATGGCAGCCCAGGTAGCCCCTCTCTCTGAGAGGCTAACTCTGAGCTCTGGTTACTTTCTGAGCTGGTTGGTTGCATCCTAGCCCAGAAAACAGCATAGATTCAGCAGCGGCATCAATGCTGCCTCCAAGAGGGAAATCCAGGGATGGGTGGTTCCTTTGCTGGAACCAGGGTTCTGCCGGGTCCCACACCCCAGGGCTCAGGACTCTGAGGGCCTGCCTGCTCCATGCTGCCACTCCATGTAGGGTTCTCCGTACTCTTCTTGTGACATGCTTCAGGGTAGACTCACAGCGTGCACTCGGGAATGTGAGGGCTTCCAGTCATCTCAGGCTCATTGACAATCAAGCAGCAGAACCCTGGGCCAGGGAGGCCATCCTGTCTGCCAGCAGTGCTGCCTGCCAACTCAAGACCACCTAATGGGGCTGACACGGGACTGAGGAGCTGGCAGTCTGCCTGGAAGTGCTTAGGTGGTCCTCCGAGAGTGGCCTTGGGAACTGGCTGGCTTCACACTGGACGCACTCCAACAGTAGGCTCGCCAAAGGACCGCTCTTCAGGGACCTCTCGTCTCCCAAATGGTCACAGGATCGCAGGCATGGTAGAGCCTAGCTCCACTAGTGCTGTAGCCTCAAGGTTGAGTGGACCCCCATGTGCATATGACGTGAGCTCAGACACAGGCTGTGACTCTTCACCCCTCCATAGGGCTTTGCAAGACTCCCCCCACCCTGCCAGCCTGTGCTTCCTGCTTCGTCCTACACTCTCCCCTCAGAGGGGTGGTGTTGGCTCTGGAATTAAAAATCAAAGTCTGTGCACACCTCGTGGAGGATGAGGACAGGGCTACAGGAGGACCCACCCACCACTGATCCCCACTCCTCAGGAGGCTCTGGAGAGGTGCCAGTCGTCAGACTCTTGCTTTGGCAGAAGGAAGCCTGACCAATTGCTCTTACACACTGACCCAAGAGCACCAGTGGGACAAGAGCAGGCTAAGCAGAGGGACTTTCTCCAGGCCACACTCACCACCCCCATCAGCCCTGAGTGCTGTGGCTGGGACCCAGAGCTGCGCCCCTGCTGGAAGCTAGCTGGACACTGGTGAGCACAAGGTCACCTTCCTTAGAGGCAGGGGGAGGTAGGACATTCCAAATGGAACAAAGGTGCCTCGTGTGGCCAGCCTGGATGTCCCTGGACTGCAGTGGTGGGGGGTGAGGGGTGGGGTTGGCTGGATGTGTGGTCTACCTGCAGAGGAAGGTAGACCACACTTTTGGCTAGGACAGTGTAGGTTGAGTTAGCACCTGGTAGGGATCCCCACCACACCATACCCCCAAAAGAGAGATACTTTGGACCCCTAGGTGCTCTGAGCTCAGGACTTTGAAAGGACATGGCTAGAGGAAGGGCCTCAGTTGATTGGAATCACACTGTTAAGCCAGCACAGGACAATACCAGCACCTGCCAAGTGCCATCTCAGGCTGGGGGCGGGGTAGATGTGAGAGCAAAGGGGTAGAAGAAGAGATGTTGAAGGGAGGTGTCAGAAAAGTCAGGTAGCATCTGTAGATTGCCCCTAGAATCATGCCACCACTTTGTAGCTGTGGGATAATGCTCCTAGCTTGATAGGATCTTGTTTGCTCGCTCAGTACCTCTGTTTCCACATCTGTGTTTGAAGATGTGCACAGTGATGCGGAGTACCCATCAGGGTTCTACCTGAGAAACCAAAGCCCCTGTGTGCAATGTCAGAGTTGACCTGAGCTAGTCCCATTTGTTGGATGGACCAGAAGACTGAAACCATCTGGCAAGAGCTGACTTCTTTCAGGACAGCATGTGGTTTGCTTTTAGAGCGTTTAAAATGGTTGAATGAAGCTTTCCCAGGTGATCAAGGTTCAGTTGACTGTGGTGCTGGTCATACATATGCATATACATATACATATACATATACATATACATATACATATACATATACATATACATATACATATACATATACATACATACACACATTCACAGCTAGCGTGTTTAAGACCCTGGGTTAACATTTCTAGTAACATCCACCATCACCCACCCATACTCATAAACCTACCCCTCGTGGCACCACCTGGATTAGTGTTTGGTTGAATCACCCTGTCCTCCCTGTTCTGAAGGCTGGTCAGGGTGAGCTGAGCTCTCCAGGGCTGTGGTGTGATGTCCTCTAAGACAGCCTCACTTATATAGAAGGTTCTGTGGAGCTACTGATTGATCCATCAGCATGTGTGATTGTGGGATGTTGCAGACTGAAGCCAACATTCCCTTCTGTTTCCTTAGCTATCTTTTTTATCATCCATGCCTGCATCTGACTAACACTTGGGCTGTCAGTAAAGCATCTGGAATGTGTTGAGACCGCGGGTTTCCACCAACACAGAAGCCGAGGACACATCAGAGAGCATCTGAGCTGCAGTAGAGTTTCCGCTGCTTTACTGCAGCCTGACTGCTGGAAATGTTTTCCTGTGTTCCCATTGTAGTGAGGAGGCTCTTCTGTCAATACAGGGGTGCCCATTCAGGCCAGACCTGTCCGCAGGAGGGGGCTGTGTGCACACTTCAGAGGAGGCTGCAGGATTTTCCCTTCTGGGTAGGACTTGCCTGGGCTTTTCCCTGTGGAAGCCAGTGTTGGGGGAATAATTTAGAATCTATTTTCAGACCAGGATCTGGACATGTTCATGCCCTGCTTTGGCCTCTTTTCTGAAGGATTACCATTTCTGTGTGAGATGCATATACATTTTATACTTTAAATACACAATGGCTTTCCTGGCCCGTGGAGTGGGGTCCACAGACTTGCTGAAAAGATTAATCAAGAACTGGGGGAGGGGGCTTCAATTAAGTGCAGGATAACAGACTCATTCAGAGCTGGCTTGAAGCTGATTTCTGAATGAGGTACTCCCATACCTTATTCAATTACTCAGTGATAGATGGGACTCTCAACCCAGGGCATGCGGACAGTGTATGACCTGGAGGAGGAGAGGCAGTCTCTTAACTCTAGAACTAGCTTGGAAAAATTGTGTGTACTCCATCTTATAGTGAAATGGTCCATGGCTTTCCATCAGCCAGTCAAATCATTAAGAATTTCTGGTTTGTAGATGCTGTTCAATTACAGTTTGTGTGCATGCATGCATGTGTGTGCATGTGTATGTGTGTACACATGTATGCATGCATGTGTATATGTGTGTTGAGGAGACGAGGACCTCAAGTGTCCTACTCTGTTTTCCACTAGGCTGACTGTCAAGCAAGCCCCAGCAATCCTCTTGTCTCTGGGACTTCTGCCCCTGTCCTCCAACTCTGACGTTCTAGGCACCTAAGGATGCCAGGCATGTGGGTCCTGGGAACCCAAATTCAGGCCCTCATGCTTATATAGCAAGTGCTCTTCCCCACTAACCCATCTCCCCAAACTGTCCCAGTTACCAAGGGAATTCCCTTGGTATGTCTGGCCACTGCCCTCACTCTTCCCAACAACACAGCCTCAGGCTCTTCCATGTCTTCCAGGTGAAAGCAGCAGCTAGATAACCTTCAATTAGTTATTGCAGGGCTGTGTGCCCTTCCACACAGCTGAGAGTCTTGCCGGGTGGGTCCTACTGCAGGCAGCGTGTGGTGTTTGTAAAGCCTCCCTCCTTCACTCTCTTGAACAACTTTGCAAGCGTGTTCTAAACAGGTTTTGGCTCCTCTGGCTGCTGCTTTCACCTGGAAGACATGAAAGACCCTGAGGCTGTGTTGTTGGGAGGAGCGAGGGCGGTGGCCAGAAGTACAAGGGAATTCCCTTGATAACTGGGACAGCCTCCTGGATCACGCCTCTTGAGTGCTGTGCCTTTAAGATCCGCTGGGGGCGGGTTGTCAGCCACCCGCCTTCATTCGCTGACTGCCCAAGCGCGGGTGGCTGGAACACTGAATTTGGGGAAGAACTTGCAGGGTGATCGAGTCGCCTGCGCTTGTGGACACCGGCCATGCCCGACACACACTGAGCGGACGTTGCCCGGGCACAAGTCGCATTGGCCATGGGCAACTTCCAGCTGGAAGACTTCGCGGCGGGCTGGATCGGAGGTGAGTGTGCTTGCAGGACACCGCCCCCCTCCACCCCTGCACTACAGGGCAAGCTGCGCGGTGGCCCTGCGCCAGCTGTTTGCACCTGGTGTTCTCAGCGTGCTTTGCATTGCCTGGTTTCATCACAGAGCTTGGCGTGAGTGACGCCTGCAGCACCCCGCGTCCCTAACCTAGTCCGCTTGGCTGGTCCTGATGTCTGTCCTAGCTTCTGAAGGCAAGCTCTTCAGATTCACAGTGATTTCCTCGAGCTTCTGATTTGCCTCAATGTCAGGTCCCAAGGAACTTGGATCCCATAATGATTAAACCGCTGGTCGGGGCAGACAACCAATGGAGCCACCTCAGTGTGTGCACACCCTTCAGTGACCCAGAGCGCACCTGGGTTTGGGAACATTTCTCCAAGAAACTTTTGCTTAGGTTGGCGCTTGGCTTGACTCCTGAATCCCGGTCTCAAGGTGGCCAAGAACCTGGACTTTAAGATCAGGTTGTTCTCAAGGGCGTTGCCCCTGGAGGGAGCAGAGCCGGTGGGGCAGGGAGTGGAGTGTTACCGGTGCTTTTGCCTGAGACAGCTGAGAGGAATCCCTCTGATCCCCCGCTGTCACCTATCAGATCTCACCTTCTTCAATGTCCTCCTCAACAGCTCTTCTGGACTCCTTGGTCCCTGTGCTTAGGGGTCACTACATGCATCATCATTTTACTGTAGCAAAGCAAAACATGACTGGAATAGTTAACAAAACGGCAGTCTTAGAGTAAAGCCCAAGCCCACCCGCTGCTGCTAGCTGTGTGCTGAGGTCCCTGTCAAGTGCCTCTAGTTGTCTTCCTTAATGACACTGTGCAACAAAATCTCACCACAGTGTCCCCCACGTTTTTCTGAAGCCCTACAGACTTTCCAAGCTCTAGAAACTACTGCCCTAGTACCTCGATTTTTATTTCGCATCCCTGCTTTCAGGCATGTGGGCTGAGTGTGAGCAGGGCGATGCTTGTCCTGGGCTCTGAGCTGCCGCTCCAGACCTGAGGATGGCTGCCCCACCCTGGGGGAGACAGTGGCACCTGGGCTGAGCTGGACCAGCAGATCCAGGCTTTCTTTGACTGCTGTTCAACTCCCTGCTGCCCAGTTCAGGGGAGAGTGGAGGGTGAAGAAGACAGGAAGTTCTAGACCAAGCAACAAGCGTCTCTGTTGCCTGGCTTGTAAGACTCCTCTGCTGGGGGAGTGTTGCCTTTTTCACCAGTGGGGTGGAGGAATTTGTCCTGGAAAAACAGCCCTGTGTGAACATCAAGTGCTAGGGACCACAAAGGCTTCTTCATCTAGGTGACTTTGAGACTTTGTGTAGCCAGATGTCCTGTTCTCTCTCTCTTCTCCCTCCCTCCCTCCTTCCCTCCCTCCTTCCCTTCTTCCCTCTTTCCCTTTCCTCCCTGCCTCCTCCTTATCCATTCAATTGTCACTCCTAACCTCCTCCCCTCCCCCTAGCCCTGGAACCTAATCTGTTTTCTGGGTTCTTTTTGCCTATTCTCCATAATTCATTTAAATAAAGTTGCACAGCTTGTTTGCCTTTGTGTCTGGCTTCTCTTACTTAGCATACTATGTTTTTTAAGGTTCACCCACATTGCAGCAGGGTTCAGTACTTCCATTCCTACCTGTTTTGTGACTTTACCTGGGTAGATATGAATTGTTCACCCCCCACAGAGCATCAAGGTCTAACTTAACTGGTCAGGAAGTTTACTAGAGTTACTGTCAGGAGTACACACAAGGGGTTAGTTAGAGGAGCATGGGAGACTTACTGAAGAACCCACCACAGCATGGCTGACAGCTCCTAAAAGCTGCTGTACACCTGGTCTCAGTTTAACTGGACAGAGAGCATCTCCTCTCTCCAGCAGCCCTTACTGCTTGTATAAGTTTGGGAAGAGGACCCTGTAAATCTTACAAGTTTCAGGAAGTTCTGAGACTTGTGAGTTTTACTTCCTGAGTCTTAAGGATCCTTCTTCCAGGATGGGATGTTTCCATTTGGAGGAAATGGCTACACAGTACTACTGACAGCTAAGTAGCTATCCATTGTTCTGTACCACATTTATTCATTATATGCCACTTGATGGACATTGGTTGTGTTCCCACTCTTTGTCCCCTGTGATGAATGCTGTGGTGACCATGGTATGCTTGCTCTTATTTGAGTTCTTGCTTTGAATTCTTAGGTATAGATCCAGGGTCGGAGTGTTGAGTCGTGTAGTAATTCTGTGTTTAACTCTTGAGGAATAACCAGTTTTCTGCAGTGATGGCACTGTTTCGCATTGCCATCTACAATGTACAAGAGTTCTCAGGGCTGGAGAGAGAGAGGGTTCAGAAGAGTCTGCACTGTTCTTCCAGCGCAGTTCCAAGCATTCGTATACTCAGAACCATCCATCTATATGTGTGATTTCAGGGAATCCGACATCCTCTTCTAACATCTACGGGCACCATATGCATGTAGTGTACATACATACACAAGTCCCAATTTCTTACCCAGGCCATGATGGGGCACGCCCTTAATCCTAGCACTTGGGAGACAGAGACAGAGGCAGTTGGATCTCTGTGGGTTTGAGGCCAGCCTGGTCTACAGAGTGAGTTCCAGGACAACCAGGACAAAAGTCCAATTTCTTTATATCTTTGTCAACACTTTTTATCTGTTTTTCTTTTAAAAAAAATTGCAGCCATCCTAGTGGATGTGAAGTTTTATTATTATTTTGATTGACATTTCCCTAGTGACCAATGATGCTGAGTATATATGTTCATGAACTGTTGGCCATTGGCATGTCTTCCTCAGAGATGTCAAATATGCCACTTAAACAATGTTTTAAGAGTTCTCTGTGTATTCTGGAATTGAGACCCTAGCAGATAGGTGATTTGGAAACAATGTCTCCATTTTTCAGCTGTCTGTCTTCAGTTTCACGAGAGTATCTATTGTGATGTCTAGTTCACCTATTAGTCTTCTTCCTTTGCTGTTTGTGCCTTCTTTATTGTAACTACAAATGTTACAAAACCCGGGTTGTAAAATATTTTCCACATATTTGTATCTTTTAGAGTTTTAACCCTTTGGTCTGTTTTGGATAACTTTTTGTATGTGGTGTGAGGCAGGATCTAAATCCATTCTTCAGCACGTGGATATCCAGTTGTCCCTGAGCCGTAATTCTCATTTTGGGGTACTTTAAAAAATGAGGCCCAGGAAAGCCGGGCGGCGGTGGCGCACGCCTTTACTCCAGCACTCGGGAGGCAGAACCAGGCGGATCTCTGTGAGTTCGAGGCCAGCCTGGGCTACCAAGTGAGTTCCAGGACAGGCGCAAAGCTACACAGAGAAACTCTGTCTCGAAAAACCAAAAAAAAAAAAAAAAAAAAAAAAAAGAGGCCCAGGTTTGAGTCTACTCTCCATCTTCCTCAGTAACTGGGCCAGCCCTGTGCACCGGAAAAACCCCTGGCGACTCATGATTGCCATGCCTCGGTCTCTAACCTCCTCTAGGGGATGGCAGGAACAACCCAGGAGTCCAGAGTTTGGCTGACCAGTGTTGTTCTTTGACCTACAGGTGCAGCCAGTGTCATTGTTGGCTACCCTCTGGACACAGTCAAGGTATAGTCGCTGTGTTTTCATGACCTCTTCGGAAGGTACCTGGGTGGGTCTGCCCCTAGGACCGTGCCTCCCTCTGATCCCACAGGACTCTGCAGCCAAGGGCAGGTCTTCTGTCCTGGGGGATGTGATGCCAGGAGGCTTGCTTTATTTCCATCACAGTCTCCTGTCTGCCTGCAGGATCTTCTGTGTTGGTGAGGAAGGAGCTAGGACTGATGACTGCCCTCCTCCAGGTACCTAGGGACAAATGATTGTCCTCCAAGTCGCTGGGGACAGATGATTGTCCTCCTCCAAGTACCTGGGGACAGATGATTGTCCTTCTCCAGTTCCCTGGAGACAGATGACTGTCCTCCTGCAAGTCCTTGGGAACATATGACTGTCCTCCTCCAAGTCCTGGGGAGCTGAACAATCAGAAAAGGTTTCAGATGTGAGATGGGGTCTGAGCTTGTGGGACTGCGTTTCCAGTCACTGGAAATACATGCCAGGCACAGGGAGCAGCATGGGAAGGAGTGCTGAGGTGGGGACCATGCTTGGCAAAGGCCAGCAAGACAGTTTGCTGATGCACTGAATCTGCATTACAACTGTGGACTCAAATGTAGGCAGGTCCGCACTCAGTCCTTAGGGTGCGTGGCTGTCAGGCTGGGGCTTTGGACCTAGGCTGGAATAATTTGAAAAGGCACATAGGGTATGAGGACCCTGCAGCCAGCAGAGCCCTCCTGACATTCACAGGTACCCCTGAAGGAGTAGGGGAGCTTGTCTCAGATCATGTCATGGAAAACAGGAATGAAGGAGTGAGATGCCACAAAAGGACAGTCTGAGTCCCAGCCATCCCACACATGACCCATGCATGGCGAGCGGGACCCAGCCATGGCCCTGAAACATGGCCACCAATAGAGCTCCAACCCTTCCTAAGACTCCCTGGTCTGTGCACAGAGGAAGCTCTGAGGCCCGACTCAAATGTCTGCACTTTCTTTTCTCTCTGTCTTCCTCTGAATGTGCCAATGGCCCCTCCTAGGTCAGGGCCAGGCTTACTCTATGCCTGCTGTATACCTCTCCAGGGTGGGGCTCAGCTATTGTTCTTTTGTCTGGAGGGCACTGACTACTCCTGCCTCCCAACTTGCTCAGACTCACCAAATTCCTTCCCAGTCTACCCCACCACAGGTCCCTCTGATAATCAACGCCAGTGGGATCAGTTGGTAGGCACAACTCAAACTAGAAATCCTGGGCTGTGGAGTGGCACAGCGTAGGTCTAAGCCCTGATTCCGGCATCTCCTACTTACACAGCCTGTTATGCAGGCTTAAGTTACTCTGCCTTGCAGGGGATGATGAGAAAGTCGTTCCCGATACCCACTAGACATTCTCAGCTGGGAGCTGTTGCTTTAATACCATCAGTGTAAATTAATCTTCTCCCCAGTTACCACAACGTTTTAACCAAATTCAGAGAATGTGTTTAAAGGTTCCCAAACTAAACAGTATACATTCATTTCTCTTTGGGATGATGTGGAGGCACTTTCGAAGTCCTTCTCCCAAGTGGCTTCCCCAGTGGACTGGCCATGGACGTGCTCACCAAATGTGTTCCTCTGTGTCACAGCAAGGGAATATGCCACTATGTCTCTAGTTGACCAGATAAAAGTGAACTCAACAAATTATTGTTGAATAGGATGTGACACACTGACCTAGAAAAAGATGGCTGGGGTATTAGTTTCTTGGATTGCTGTAGTAAATTACCACAAATTGGCTGCCTTAAAATCATAGAAATTGGTGCTGGAGAGATGGCTCAGTGGTTAAGTGGCTGCTCTTCCAAAGGACATGGGTTCAATCCCGAGTACCCACATGAGGTGGTTCACAACCATCTGTTCAGGGGCATCTGATGCCCTCTTCTGGCCTCCACAGTAACTGCTCACACATGGTGCGCAGATACACATGTAGGCAAAACACTCATACACACAAGGAAAAATAAATAAATCTTTTTCAAAATTCCAGAAATTCCAAAATTCCAAACTCTTGCAGTCAGGAAGCAGAAAGCAAAATCAAGCTGTTGGACCCCTGTGGAGACCTCAGGGGGCCTGTGCCCCATGCCTCCGTCCTGGCTTGTGCTGTTGCTACAGTCCTGACCATGGTTTCACCTCTCCAACAACTCTGCCTCTGCCTTCACATGGCCCGTGTCTTGTCAAAGATGTGTCTCTTTTCTAAGGACATGAACCACTGGATTCATGCCATTAGGGAAGTGAATCTCCTTGTTCCCTGCGTAGGCAAGCCTTCCCCCACCCCAGCACACACGCTGGAAAAGCCTGGCCTTGTCCTCTTCCCATCCCATTCTGCATCTGGAAAAACCCTTCTTGTGAGAAGATCCAGGTGGTATCCAGTCAGGAACCCTCTTGCTGAGGCCCCCAGTGTGGCAGCGGGCTCCTGTGGCTTGCCCTGGATTTACCAGGGCACATATCCTTGTTTACCCTGGAGCATTCTCCTCCTCCTGGCTGGCATTTTCTCTAGAGTTCTTGCCAAATGAAAAGGCTCAGGCAAGCCCCAAACAGGAGTCCAGGCAGGGCCAGTGAGATAGCTCAGTCAACAAAGCACCGGCCTTGTAAGCACAAGAACCTGGGTTCAATCTCCAGAACCCATGTGAAAATGCTGGGCACAGTGGCACACACTTCATGGTGGCACACACTTGGAACCCCAGCTCTGAAAAGCAGAGACAGAATCCTTGAAGCTCACTGGCTACCCAGTCCAGTCTAGTTGGTGAGGTCTAGGACAGTGAGAGACCTCATCTCAAAGGGAGTGGGTGGTGTCCCTGAGAATGATACACATGTGTGCCCCCATGTATATGTGTAACCACAAACACAGTCAGAAGAGTCCAGTCTTAGCCACACCCTTGTCCTCTGTGGTGGTTTGGAGGAGAATGGCCCAATAGGCTCATGTTTGAACACTTGGTTCTCCCTTAGAAATGTCTGAGAAGGATGAAGAAGCATGGCCCCATTGGAGGAGGTTGCCACTGGGGGCAAGCTTTGAGGTTTCAAAAGCCCCCAGTTCCAGTTAGACTCTCCGCCTCATTCTGTGGGTCAGATGGGCTCTCAGCTGCTGCTCCAGCACCAGGCCGGCCTGCCTGCCTCCGTGCTCTCTGCCCTGATGGACCTGTAAGCCCCAAATTAAATGTCTTCTTTTTGTTTTGTTTTTTTGTTTTTGTTTTTGTTTTTTTTTTTGAGACAGGGTTTCTCTGTGTAGCTTTGCGCCTCTCCTGGAACTCACTTGGTAGCCCAGGCTGGCCTCGAACTCACAGAGATCCGCCTGGCTCTGCCTCCTGAGTGCTGGGAGTAAAGGCGTACGCCACCACCGCCCGGCCAAATGTCTTCTTTTTCAGTTGCCTTGGTCTTCACTGTTTTGTCCCAGTGATAGAAAGCTAGCACACCTTCTCTTGGTGCTGAACTTTCCTCCCTTTGTCAGTAATGGGCAGATAATACCTTCCTAGTGAATCTGTCATGAGGATTGTCCATGGAGGGGCTACAGACAGAGCAGGGACAATTCATTCCTGCCGGACAACTTGCAGGGGTAGAAGAGGTAAACCAGGGGCCCAAGACTCATCCATGGAGCACCCTGCTCATCAGGCCCTGGGCTGGCAGCCTCAGGGAAAGGCTCCTTCCCCTGCAGTGAGGAACTGGGATGGCTGATATCTAGAGCTGTATGACAGTGACAATATGCTTGGGCTGCTTCAGGCAATGGTGGAAACTAAAGCCAACAGTGTGCTTCATCTGTAAGGTGTGGCACTTGCAGGATGCAGCTCAGTAGGGGCTTCCAGGTGCCCATATGCATGCGGTCTGCAGTTGGTGTAACCAGGGCCAGGAGCCTTGGCTCGGCTGCTGACCTCAGCACTCTACCAAGTGTTCAACGTGTCTGGTGGAGGCTCTGGGATCCAGGTTTGCTCTAGAGTTACGTCCTCATGGGCTTGAGTGCTTTAACTGTTCAACCTTGGGGGAACTTGTTCCTCCATGGTCTCTACCACCCTGTGGCAGAGCTGGGGCCAGGGAGAGATAGTTTGGGACCTCATGCCAGCTTTAAGTGGGGTATGGAGAGAGGCCTACATCACCTCCATAGTCCCTATCATCATCCTGGTTGGGGACACACTACCCCAAGTTTGATTTCTGTGGCTTTCAGCCCCCTACTGCTGCGAATTCCAGAGTGTCTCTCCCACTCAGCAGCCTAAGTTTCCTTCACCGCCACTCAGCCCTTCTTAACATGGGCTTATTTTTTTTAATATAACATTCAGCTAGCAGATATACTTTATTTTGAAATTATTATTTCTCAAAGCTTTGAGGTTTACTGTCTGCTTATATTCCAATTATTTTTCCATGCTTTGTTTTTTTTTTAAAAGAGCAGTATTTTATGTATTCTTTGAGTATTTCGATCTTATTTATTCTCTTCCCCCAACTCCTCCCAGATCCACCCCCTCCTTACTACCCACCCTACTCTGTGTTCACTCTACATTTTCAGCTTTATTTTTTTATTTTATGTGTATAAGCATTTTGTCAGCACGTGTGTCTGTACAGTGTGTGCAGTGCTCTCAGAGGCCAGAAGAGGACAGCAGATCCCTTGGAACTGGAGTCACAGCCAGTTGTAAATTGCCATGTGGGTGCTGGGACTAAATCCAGGTCCTCTTCAAGAGCAATCAGTGCTCTTACTGATGAGACATCTCTCTGGCCCCTCCTTCTGCCTTTAATCCATCTAGCCCAGTATAAGTTGCTCAACTACTCTTGGAGATTTTTTTTCACTATATTTTTCCAACCCTACTAAGCTATGTTATCCACAAGGTCTGAGATTTTGCTGTCTTTATTGCTGAATCTTCTGATGGTTGGAACAGATTTATAATATTGACATTTAACAAATGGTGTCTGAGAAAGGCAATTCATCTCCCTAATTATAAACCTAACACTTATGAACAGCATGATAGCATTTCCCATCTATTATCTGTGCTACATACGTTTATTAATGTAGGTAGATGTCAGTCAAATTCTTGGTTTTGCTATTGGCCATGGCTGCTCCTTAGAGAAAGGTGAATGAGATAGGGTTGGGGGAGGCTCTGAACTTATAGTGAAATTTTTATTGACAATGTATTCCCATATTAGTTGCACACTTAGAATTATTATTATTATTATTATTATTATTATTATTATTATTAGCATCAGGAGGGCTCTGAGTCAATACCATAGTCGCCCTGAGCTTATTATTCACAGCCTTTTTATACTCAAAGCAAGGCAGACAAAAGACATCATGGTTCAAAGTACACAAACAAGTGTAAACACCTCCTTAGTACTCAAGACACCTGGTAACCACACCTTTGGCAAAATATCCTGTTATGTAGCCTTGTGGGGCAAAACAAGCTCAGATTCTCTTGACCTTGAGTCAAGATGGAATAAGGCAGGATTCTTATGGATTCTCTGTGGGCCCCCACACTGTACTTTGCCTGTACTTGATATTTTGGATACAGTCAAACATGCTTTCTGTGTTTTAAATATGATTTGTGAAGTTTCAATTTAAAATATAATTGGTATTAAGTTTTTATAAACAAGACTAGACGCAAAAAAGCCATTAAATTTAAAAAGATATTTAAAAAGTTATAATGTGTATAGTTGACTGGGGCAGAGAAAGAGGACTTCTGTTGGTCTTTTCTGTGTCGAACACACAGATTGCAAGCCCAGCGCCACTTTGAGATCTTTGGCAGCAGTTAATTCTGCCTGTATGATAATGAGTATTCAGAGATGGGTAATGCCTGGGGGGCGCTCACCAACTTAAGACAGAGCTCTTATGTGGCCTGGGCAGGCGTCTCCATGACAGATAAGGTGACCTGCTGATGTCCCACAAAACCTAAGTCAGAAGCTCATTTTTTAGTAAAAGGGGGACCTGTAGGGTCCTGGCCCCCGTTTAGGGTAACTGTTGCCTTGCTTGCTGACCTTGACCTTGATATCCTCCCTATGCTAATTCCTTGCCGGGTTCCACCCTCCTAAATGCTTAAGGGAAGTTCCTTGTCTGTGTATCCTGCATAATGGGTGTTAACAGCTTAGATGCAAGATTGTAAAACATCGGTAGTGAACTTCTGCCCTCTGGGGTTCTCCCATTGTGCTGTAAGCCTGTATTTAAGACCTCTTCCCTCCTTCAATAAACGGCATTCGGCATTAGAATTATTTTTAAAATGATACATGCTAGAAGATACCCTTGCTTATCACAGAAGGTTGGGGCTGCAGAAAGTTGCCAGCTTGGAGCCTGTCACTGTCATGGCTTGCTTCTGAGGACCTTCACTCCTTGCTGCCCACTAGGTGCTGCAGGGGGCAGGACCACTCTGGGCCCTCACAGCTTCTAAAAGAGACTTTCAGTATATGTGTAAAGAAGGGACCCTCTGAGGCCAGGGCAGACGCTCTTCTGAACAGTCCTGTGAGCTCTGTGCCTGTTGCCTCCTGCCCCTGGTTATCCAGACTTCCTAGAGGATGCCATATGCCTTAGCCATGTAACTTCTTAGGTCCCTGCAGAGTTGTTACTGTGCTAAGGCTGTTGTTCTCAAGGCAAGGACAAGAGGAGAGCAAGATGGGTGGCCCTGTCCTGGTAGGGAATCCGTGTACTAAGCTTATGTGTGTCTTAATCTAATGTGAACCCTACACAGTCTACAGAAGTTCAGACCCAACAGAAGAGGAACGGGAGGGAGTTCCAGAGGACCAGCAAGAGCAAAGGTTGGAGGCAGGAAATGTATATGTGGTTGGCATGGGAAGGAGGATGCCATTGGAGGAAATGGTGTGGAGGGTAACAGGCAGGCCAATCCCCACCCTCAAAGTGCCTGGGCATTGGTAGCATTTGATAGAGGGCCCTGGAGAGTTGTAAACATGATTGCAGTGATTTTGAGAAACCTCAGCCTGGCTGTGGTGTAGAGGAGGGCCGGAGACCTTGTCTAGGTGAGAGAGGGACATAAACTAGAAAGATGGAAAGATGGGCAGGTGTCCCCAAAGACATCGTCAGAGGTAGGACAGAGCCACGGTTTGGCTTTTCGTACTTGAGGCGAGCCTCCTAAATTCAGCAGCCATCATCGTTACACACCTAACTGATCTGGGTCATTCTCTGACTTCAAGCAGCCTTCTGCTGTGTGGAACTGGGCTGGATGGATATCAGAGCAAGTGTCCCTGAAGATCATGTGGCACCAAGCTGGCCAGGACTGAGCCTGGTTCTCCTCCCTGGCTGGGTCACTTTGGGCATCTTCGTGGGCTTGTGACCTATCTCAGAGTGTGTCTCTGCCCTTGCCTCTCTCCACAGACTCGCCTGCAGGCTGGTGTTGGCTATGGGAACACATTCAACTGTATCCGCATGGTGTACAAGAGGGAGAGTGTGAGTGCCCTGGGACGGGTGGAGGGTGTCTGCCAGGCTCTCCCATGGGCGGGGGCCCGGGCCACACTCCTACACCAGCGCAACAGACATGAGGCAGCTTGTTCCTGCTTATCACCTAGTTTCTCGTTTTGTACCACATGGCATTGCTGGGGAGAAACTGGTGTTGTACGGACTCTCTGGAGAAGCTCTGAGGGCTTAGAACCACAGTATGGGAAGGCCCACTGTCAGTTTCCTGAAACAATGATTGCTGGGTACGCTGAGTCACAGCAGACTTCCCTTTATCTGGGTGCAGAACCTTCCCCATGTGATTAGGCGCTGATTTTCAAATAGGAAACAGAATAATATTTTATAACACCAGCTCCCTTTTAAGAATTAGTGGGTTACTTTCTAAGACTACCTGTTGGGAATCTGAAATAAAAAAATAAATAAATTGAGGATGAAATGACCTAATTTAAAGAAATGGTCAAAGGCAGTTTGTGGCAGCTCTTCACTTTCCTGAGTCCTGGGAATGCACCCAGTTGTGACTGTTGGTGCCACAGGCCCCATCCTAACCAACGCCCTACGGTTGTGTGGCCTCCTGCAAGTACCGAGCTTGTCAGAAGACAAGTTCGTCACTCTCTTGATTGGCTGCTCTGAAGTCAGAGTGCACACCACCAACCTCATACTTGGCATTCCGAGGTGGTGGGTGTGACTCCCCATCTCCTGAGAGAGAGCCGTTGAGTCTCCTTTTTTGGCTCACATCCCCTGCAGTACTTGCCAGCTAGTGTCCCACTGCCAGGACTCTGTGGGGACTTCAGGTGGTGCCTCTGGGGCAGTGTAGCTCGGCGTCCCAAGTTATGGAGGAAGAGCCTGAAACAAGACTTGCACGTGTGTGTGCACACACGTATGTGGTGTGTCCTACCCTGTCAGGAGCACCAGTCTGTGGCATAGCTTTGCACAGTTTCAGTGTGTGAAGCGGCCTCCTAGGACGTTCTCATCTGCGGCACGTGTGTACTGTTTCCGTTCTTCCAACGGCTGTGGAATTTTCCAGTTTTCCTTGGAGCAGCTGTGGTCTTATTGAGAACACAGTTATAAAGGAGACCCTGACCCCAGCATGAAGCATTGTTTCTCAGCCTCCCCCTCCTCACTCTACCCTCTTCTCTCTCTATATATGTGTGTATGTATGTGCACATGCATATATATGTGTGTGCATGCATGTTTGTATGTGTGTGTATTTACATGTGTCTGTGTATGGAGGGGATCCCATTCTGAGGTGCTGTCACCTACAGGCTGTTCCTGACACCGTTAGGAGATCCCTTTGTTAGCCCCTTACCACAGACTTAGTGAGTTGTACTATATTGCCTGTCAGTTTGTCTGTACCCTCCACCCCATCCTCATCTGTCCTACCCCCAGACCATGAGTTCAGTAGGGTGAAGACTGTTTTCTTATTGGTGTCCCCGAAGGCTTGACACACAGAAAGCAACCAAAGAGAGAGCGCATGCTTCGCTTGAGAGGCAGTGAGGAGGTGTGTTGGTGCTTGGTCGTGCCCACTACTCCTTAGGGCTTCTCAGATGTTCTGTAGCATAGCCTGATCTTCTCCAGCTCCAGAGACTGCCATTTGGGACACACACACACACACACACACACACACACACACACACACACACACCATCTTAGCATCATATATGATACCAAGGCTGCATTGTGCAGAAGGCTCCTCTTTGGGTCTAGAATGACTGCCTGGGTTGTGTGTGGCCCTCCTCCTCTGTCTTTTCTGTGCCATCTAGACCCTCTTTGGAGCTCTTTTCTAAGACAGTGGATTATTGACTCTGGATGTCTCCAGCATGTATTACCCAAAGCTCCCAGGAGGGAGGCCCAGAGCATCAGGGGAGTCCCACACCTAGTATGCAGACAGAGCCCCTGGGGGAGTGGTTTGGCCTCACACTTCCTCCCACTGGATCCCCTTGCCAGGTGTTTGGCTTCTTCAAGGGCATGTCCTTCCCCCTGGCCAGCATTGCTGTCTACAACTCGGTGGTGTTTGGGGTCTTCAGTAACACCGAACGGTTCCTCAGCCGGCACCGCTATGGGGAGCCTGAGGCTGGCCCTGGCCGAAGTCTGTCTGACCTACTCCTGGCTAGCATGGTGGCTGGTGTGGTCTCTGTTGGACTGGGCGGTCCCGTGGACCTCATCAAGATCCGACTGCAGATGCAAACACAGCCGTTTCGGGAAGGTAAGCGGCCAGTGGAGGGAAATTTGGTGCTGAGGACCTGTGACCTTTTCGCACTTGGCTGGATCTGGGGTACCATTGTCCATAGCCTTGTTAGTGTTCAAGGTCACCCTGACCCTGTTCACCACAAGTACCATCTTTCACTTTCTCTTCCTGAGAGTTTTCCATGCTGCTCTTAAAAGTGGCTTTGGCCGAGGAGGAAGGGAAGGAGGAGGGGGCGCACGCTGTGTGTTGTCAGCCTTGGTGGAGTTGGGTGCTGGAGGAGGGCGCACGCTGTGTGTTGTCAGCCTTGGTGGAGCTGGGTGCTGGAGGAGGGCGCACGCTGTGTGTCAGCCTTGGTGGAGCTGGGTGCTGGAGGAGGGCGCATGCTGCGTGTCAGCCTTGGTGGAGCTGGGTGCTGGAGGAGGGCGCACGCTGTGTGTTGTCAGCCTTGGTGGAGCTGGGTGCTGGAGGAGGGCGCACGCTGTGTGTTGTCAGCCTTGGTGGAGCTGGGTGCTGGAGGAGGGCCCACGCTGCGTGTCAGCCTTGGTGGAGCTGGGTGCTGGAGGAGGCATATTTCAGTGCCTCAGAGTTTTGTTCCTGGTTCTTTCACTGAATTTTTACCATTCTCCAGATGAGGTGTTGCCCTCTTCCTGCCTCAGTTTCCATTTCTGTAGAATGGAGGGGCTGGATCACTGGTCTTTCCTGTCATATGTATATAAGCCCCTTTTTGCTGGTAGCCTTCGAAATGCTCTGCTCACTGAGGCTGGGGGTCAGCTGTGTAACATAATGGGAGACCCACAAGCTTACTCAGGAGCACCTTGGCCCAGGTCTCTAGCTCCCTGTCCAGGTAGTGTCTAGTGCGGGCCCCAAGTCCTCTGAGTGTGAGGCTGATACTCCCCACTAGGCAGAGGGGAGGGCCTGTTGCCCAGCTGCCATGAAGATGTGTCTCTCTCCAATACATAAAGTCAGTGTCAGGAGAGAGGAGATGCAGGGTCACAACAGAGCCACCAGGGAGGTATGAGGCAGGCCCATCCTGTCCCATCCCAGGGGTAAAAGCAAGGGTATGTGGAATGACATTTCATGAGCAGGCACCCTGCCCTGTCTGCTTCAGAAAAGCTCTCTAGTCTGAAATTACAGGGACTCTCCTCATTGGGTCCAGATGGTAGAAGATATTCAATGAAGACACACATTCCCCAGACTTATTTATTTATCTACTTATTTTTGAGAGAAGATCTCACTAAGTTATCCAAGGCCTGGAACTTGTAATCCTCCTGCTTCAGCTGCCTAAGCAGCTGGTATTACAGGTCTGAGACACCAGGCCCAGAAGTGGGGGAAGTTTCTAGGATTTGATGCCATCCTGTTTTAACTTCTCCTACCTACATCTGCCCTGTGGAGGACGCTGGGATGATGGTGGGGTAAAGTCTGAGCCATGGGGATCTGAAGGCCCGGTTGGAACTGTCTAGAGAAGAGGAAGGTGGGAGTCAGCCAGGGAAATGGATGGACCCCAAAGGGCCTCAAAACTGGGTAATGAGCTATGGCAGTATAAGGTAGACATGAGTACCGTCTATGGACCTGTTGCATAATGCACTCAGGGCTCTATGCTGAGGACCCTGGAACAAGACTCCATTCGCCTCATCTCCAGGTATATCATCTAAGAGCTAGACAGAAACTGGATGGATTGTGGGGAGAATATAAGCTCTCATCTAGGCTAGATCTGAGAGGGCTTGGGGCAGAGTTCAGAGCAGGGTATAAGAATTGTTAACCAGAGTGAGAGCCTCCAGGAAGCACCAGGGTGTGTAAAAAAAAAAATCCACAGATGTGGCAAGGGCTAGACTTTTTCTATCTGAGGGGAAATAAGGAAATACACGCTTTCTGATGGTAACTTTCTCTTTTACTTCATCTTGAAAAATTCTCTTTCTGAAAATCTCTCATCTCTACACAGCTACATTCTTTATATACAGCTACATATCTCTCTTTACATATATACATCTCTCTCCTGCACAGCCATACATCTCCCTCCATAGTTACATCTATTTTCACAGTTACATTTCCGCACATTCTCCACACAGCTACATATTTCTTTTGCACAGTTATATCTCTTTTCTATACAGCTTCATTTTCCCTGTCTCCACACAGTTACAAATCATCTCCACACAGCCTCAGCTAGACATCTCATTTATACAGCTCTTTCACCATATAGCCACATCTCTTCCTTCACATACATCTCCCCTACATTCACGTTTCTTTTCTATACCTCTCTACCCACTCAGCTACATCTCTTCACACTTCCTTCTCACTTCTCTTCTGCACATTCAGCTGTATCCCTCTTTTAGCACGCACACACTCACACTCACACACATACACTCACTTCAACAGTTAAACTCTGGACAATACTGAGTTACATATACAGGGTCTGACCCATTCTCATAACACATGATAAGTCATGCAGTTTCTCTCAGGCTAGAGATGTCACACTGACGGGCCAGTGAGTAACACTTGGCTGTGCACGTAGCCTGAGTGGTCAGGGTTCCCAGACAGAAAGTTATATTGAAACCAAGGACCTAAGCAGTAAACAATTAGTTGGCTAAACCTAGTCTTGTATCATAAACCGAGGTTAAGAGTACGTGCAGAAAGTCTATCACTGCAAGCGGTTTATGTCCTAATGCTGTCAGCTTGACTTTGGTTCAACGGACACTTGGGAATTTGTCCTTGAGCAAATTGTCTCCAGGAGCAACTTAGTCTATTTTTGGATTTGCTCTGAGACCTTAGCAAAAATGTGTAAAAGATTGTCTTTGTAGCTGAGTATTTTCCTATGTCCATCTGAATAATGAAAAATATCCTAGTATTATTTCTATTCGTCAGAATTATACAGCTTAAGCAGAAATCATCTTCCTGACCATCCACAGCTGTATGTGTGTCCAATAGATGGAATATATTCATAAGATAAACACACAAGCAGAGGAAAAATACCCAGAGCAGTTCTTAGGGGAGAAATGTAATGGCACACAAGAAAAATTACAGACAGAAGCAACCAGTCCAGAGTCTGTGGTTCCGTAAGCCTTGCTTGACGGGATTCCTCCATCAGAGGATTACCCCTCTGGTGGGTCGACCCCTGAATTATTAATTGCCATCTGTTGTATATTTCTATAGTCTCTGGTAAAGCCATTGCTACCAGCAGCTCTGAGTGGCCCAGCTTGAAGGACAGAACCATATACCAGTTAAAAATATTGGAGAGGGCCACCCAGTCCTGCTTCACCTGCAGTGTGAGAGCCTGTGATATGGCCCACCTGGGTCAGGACCCTTTGGATCTACCCATCTAGGAAGTTCAGATTTTCCTAGCATACCACTTTCTAGGTAATCCCTTTGACCAGTAGGAACACAGAGACCACGAGTTCCCAACCCCAGGTGAGGTATTATAGGAGGGCTGGGCTTCCCTGACCACACCTGTGTGAGCACCCACCTCTGGCCTCATGCGTCAGTTCATCTGTGGTTCTAGGGGAAACTTGCTGTCTTAAACCCCTTGAGGCAGCAACAGAAGAGGAATGTGTGTCTGTCTGTCCTTCTGAGCGTGCAGGAGACAAGTCCTCTAGGAGCCCAGGGAGGCCTCTGTAAGTGTCTGGAGGGCTGACAAAGTTCTAGTCCTCAAAGTCTATGTCCGGGTCTTAGATGATAACAAAGACAAGGAGAGCTTACCTGAGTGAGTGGAGGGAGGGTTCAGGCTGGATTGGAGGTATCACCTCAGCAGTGCCCACAAGTCCACTGAGTTGGGCTTACATGGGTCACAGCCCTGGGGGCCACATAGCATGGAGTCCTGTAGTACATTAGACTCAGTGGCAGGGTTCCTGCTTGTCTGGGCACCTGTAAAGGGGAAGTTGAAGTGCACAGGCCTCTCAGCCTGGGGTCTTTGCCCAGCTGGAGGTACGGCAGAGAGCCTAGCATGGGTCTCACTCTGAGCCCACCGGTGTGCTTCTGGCTTACAGAAGGAAGGTTATAGTGACTTTGGAACTCCTGGCCACCTAGGACTTTGAACAAAATCTTCACATACAAAGCTTCAGATTTCGGGGAGAGCTGGGCTAGGGGTATGTCTCCAAAATATTGCTTAATATGGGCCCAGTTCCAAGTTCCTGGACTCTGAAAGGGGGCTTTGAGTGACATGAGTCAGGCTGTTCACATGGGCATCCCCTCTTCACCTTTCGTCATAGCTACTTGGGACAAGGCCTTGGGTAACCACAAATGTCAGAGGAATTCTGAAGAAGGGTTGTGGCATGCAGAGTGTCACCAGATAGGAAACTCTCTAGAAAATGAGGAAGGATGTGGTTTTCACTAACTTGCTTCTTAGGAACTCTCTAGGCTAGAAAGAGAAATTGCAGGCAATTAAGACCAAGGAGGTAACATGGGTGAGCAGAGGTCCTAGGATGTGCACCCTCTCCCATTTGTCGAGACACAGCCTGACTTTCCTGTTTCAGTTTTCCTCTGTTTGATTGACACATGACCTCGGGACACATCTCACTGCATGAACTCCCTCTGCTGTTGGGAAACCACAACCAGGCAAATAGGGCAGCACCACTATCTGGGAGTGGCAGGAGCAGTGGGGCTGTGGTGACCTGCGTGGTGTCCTTCCAAGGGGGCAGCCGTGACACTGTTTCCACATGGCTGCTAGCCTGGGGCCTGAAGTGTTTGGAGCTTCTGATTTTTTTTTTTGGGACAAGACAGAAAGCTGGACTTTACTGTAAGATATCACAGTTGAAAAGCGTCAGGTACTTCAATTACAAGTAAACTCAGCAAGCCCCCACTGTGGCCTGATGTGCACGAGGCCAGGGAAGACTGAGAACTCAGTCTCAGCTGCAGGTCAGGCCCTCATGAGTGATGGCTTTGCTCACCTGAGCATTCACAGGAAGTGTGGGCACCACTTGTGAGAGCTCCCTTGGTTTGTGATTTTAATTCAAAATTGCCAGTCTACTTCCAGAGTAATGATCACGTGATATGAGAGGGGTGGCCTGACATTCTGAAGCCAATTGCCAGATGACTGTGTTCTCTACTTTAGGAAATGTGACAGATTTGGAGGTCACAGTGAGGTGATCCAGCTCATCTTTTTGGGAGAACTGGTGACTTCCTCCTGAATGTGTATTTTCGGTGTCCCATGGCTGAAAGCTGACAGAACACTGAACGTGCCCTGCTACCCTGTACAACCTACCAGAAACACACTTCTGACTCACTGAGGTGCTTTCTTTTGCTAATCTTAGGTTAAGGATTTTAAGAGAAGTCACTCAGAGTAGGCACAATTGTATATCCTCTGGTTCTCCCTATAGACGCAGACACATTTTCTCTGTCATTCAAATAGCATATTCATTTATTTAAAATAGGTGTGATACTTAAAATAGATGTGTACTGTTCCCTCAAACACACACACACATGTACACACATACGTGTGCATGTACACAGACAGGGCCAACATTCTACGGTAAGAATTCCATTTCTGGAGTTAGACTGCCAGAAACTGAGAACGTTAGGACGAATCACTTGGTGTCACCAAACCTCAGGAGTGTCACTTCTCAGCGAGGGCAGATGGATGTCCATGAGGCTTTTAGCACAGTGGCCGGCATGTAGAAATTGTGAAATAATTGTCACCTGTGTGGTTGGTAACTGTGCTATTTAGAAGTCTCCCTGCTGGTGACCGCCTGTTAGCACTCTGTCTTCACCCCCAAGCAGTGAAGTTATTAGCCAACTTGTTTATAAAGCAGTGCCTCATTAGGATTATTTCCCTCAGCGCGTGGGCTCTCGGATCTATGAGTGGGCCCGAGGGTGTGGCCATTTTTGAGATTCTTGGTACACATTGTGAAATTGTTGTGCAGCCAGGCCTTGTCATTTACATTGGCAGCTGCTGAAGTTGAAAGGGAATTCCCTGCCAGTCAGCACCCAGGGCCATTGCATGTCACACAGCCTTTAACCTTCCTCCAAACTTCCGGATCACCAGAGCTAGTCTCCTGGGGCTCCTGCCCATTGGTAAGCATTGGTAAGCTTGGGTTCTTTCAGATGTGCCCCTCACAGTGACGAAACATGCTTTCCTTTCAGCATTATTACTGGCATGAATGAGCTGACCTGGGTGCCCTGTTGGGTCTGACAGGAAATGGAGGTCATTTCTTAGGTGTTGAGGCCAGCAATTGTCCTGTTGTCCTGTCCATTTGTATCTTAGAGGCAGATGGCCAGTGATGCTCTCCTCTACCTGGAAGCTCTTGGGTGTGTACTGAAACACTGAAGCGCAGCTCCCAAGGCCCATGTGTAGCAGGAGGAGGTTGACAGACCTGAGGGGACTCAGCTTTGGCCATGATCCCATCACTCCAGGCCCAGCTGGAGCCAAGTGTGCTATGTTCTGCCTGTTGGCGTTTGCTCTGGGACTCGGTCCATCCTTCACAATCACTTCCTGAGCCCCTCTGAGTGACTCACAGGGGGTAAAGCAGAGCTGTGGGATGCATAGGCCCCTGCCTTCAGGAATCTCCGGTCTTGGGGAAGTCACACATACATGTGTCAAGGGCACTTTCTGGAACCCTGGACTCTGGCTTTGTGGATCAGGAAGGCACTGAGGCAGCAGCCACGATGAGCTCTCTGGGCACTGAGTAGGATTCAAAGATAAATTCTGGAGTGGGAGTGTTTTTCATATTGAGGGAATAATGCAGAGCAATGGTCAATGGCAGGAAGTAGTATGTGGTGGCAGTGTGCAGAACCTGGGAGAGCAGGAACTTGGGGACAGAAAGGGTGAGTTGGGAAGAGTTTGGAATTCTTAGCAGAGGATGTGAGAGTCTAGCCCACAGGGAAGCAGTTTGGACCCTAGGATGAGCCCACCAAGTGACAGGAATGGTAGGATGAGTAGGACGAGGTAGTGGCTGCTGCCCTAGCCCAGGGTCACAAACTTGGGGACACAGGAGTGACAGGAGTGACAGATCAGATGCATTGATCATGCAGAACCGACAGCCCAAGTTTGAGGAGAGAAATGTGTCAGAATTGACCCAGGGTTTCAAAGTTGGGTGATGGGCCATGAGGGCAGCGGAGGCTTCCTCACAGAAGGCAGCAGTGAGCAAGGGGGAGTTCAGTGGCTGGCGTGCAGTAGTGGTCAGTGGCTACTCTCCGTGCTCCGTGTCTGGAGCCTGGCGGGTGGGTAAGTGTGGCTGGGTTGTGTTGTAGGGGGTGTGTGTGAGAGCAGCTGGTAGTGTCAGGCTGGAGAGGAGCAGGAAGTGTGAAATGACAGCTGGACTTTGGCGTTGGAGGCAGGAGCTTGGGTTGTGTGACTCAGTTTGTTTCCCGCCCCTGCCTGTTCGAGGTGACACAGGTAATTAGCTCAACTGTGCTACTCTATGACATCTAGGAGCAGAATCCTGAGACACAGGGGTCACTGAAGTGTGGTGGGGGTGTTGCTGAGGGAATGAATATTTGGGGAAGATATGGCGTAGAGAAGGGAAAGGCTTTCTTCAAACTGGGAGAGATGGAGGAAATACAGAGGGATTTTTGAGGGTGAGTGGAAGGCCACAGAGGCAGTGCTGGGGGTGAGTGGAAGGCCACGGAGGGAGTGCTGGGGGTGAGTGGAAGGCCACGGAGGGAGTGCTGGGGGTGAGTGGAAGGCCACAGAGGGAGTGCTGGGGGTGAATGGAAGGCCACGGAGGGAGTGCTGGACCTGGTGCCACCATAGGGAGGACACTCTACCTGGAGCAGGGGGCAGAATATAGCTGGGATTGGAAGACATGGCGCTGCTTTTGAGCTTGCCAATAGCACATGAGTCATGCTGGATGGTGAGTGGAAGAGAAGGCCAGCTGAGGGCTTGAGCTAGGCCAGTGGTTCTCAACCCGCAGGTCATGACCCATTTGAGGATCACATATCAGATATTTATGATTCATAACAGTAGCAAAATTATAATTATGAAGTAGTAATGAAATAATTTTATGGCAGGGAGTTACCACAACATGAGGGACTGTATTAAAGGGCTGCCGCATTAGGAAGGTTGAGAACCACTGCTCTAGGCAGTGTGGGCCTTTTAGAACCCAAAGCCATTAGAACCAAGATCTGTATGGCAACAACGATGGGAAGAGACCCATTTGCTTGCTTCACCGGGTCCTCAGAGGTCCCCAGGGGGATGGACATGACCGGTGCTCCTGTGGTCCTGGGCGCATTAGTTTCTTTTTCACAGCATGGCTGGATTGCTACCATACAGATGTGTGGCTACCAAACCACCACACACACACACACATGCATACCACAAATGCACACTTCACATACACATACCACAGGTGCACACCTCACACATGTATTCCACACATGCACACTTCACACACACACACACACACACACACACACACACACACACCACATATGCACACTTCACATACACATACCATATGTGCAAAACCTCACACATGTATTCCACACATGCACACTTCACACACACACACACATACCACACTTGCATACCTCACACACTTCCCATTCTTCTGTTGGGGGGAACAACAGGTTTTCTAAGTTCATGAATTACTGATGATACCTCCATTCACTTCCTAATTAAGGGAATTATGTGAAAAGTCAGGACCCCTGGGAACACAAGAGACACAAAAACCCAGAGATGTTCCAGGACTTTGTACCCTGGCTATGCTTCTCTAGGAGGTTCTGAGAAGCTGAAAAGAAGTGAGGGCTGGGGCTCTGGCAGCCTAGAAGCAGAGGGAGGAGGTTCATAGAGAGGCTATGCATATAGCCATGCACTAAGCATAATCTACCTTTGCTAAAGTTGCATGCAGTGGAGGTACATCATGGCGTTTGTTTTTTGTTTTTAATCAATGGACAAGACTAAGTGTTGTCCTGGTTTCTGGACTTGAGATCAGTCTTGAGCATTCTTGGTCCCAGAGTTCCTACAGGCTGGACTGCAGGCAACAAGGCTGACAGGTGTGTCCTTTGGGAATCCAGACTCCTATAAGCACAGGACAGTACACGTAGGAATGGTAACAGTTTCCCTTGAGCAAAAGGCATTCCCACAGCTCCCATCTCAGTAAAGTGCCGTTTGTAACACTGTCTAAATTACAGAGCCAAGGAAGTGAACTGACCATTCATCTTTGCCCCCACTTAAGAGATGAAGAAACCAGGGTCCATGAAGTTCAGTCCCTTGTACATGGTTGTACAGTAAATAGCAACTGAACTAGAACACACATTCTGCCCTGCTTATAATGTGGGGTTCTTTCTGCAGAAGCTCCTGACTCTTTTGGAGCCCCTAGGTCCTGGGGAAACTGATGGACTCCTGGGAAATAATAGCTAGCAAAGAGTGTCCCAGCTGAGAACTTCCCAGGCATGTGATCTGAGGGGCCTGCCATCCTGCTCATGGCCAAACCCAAATGCAGTTTGTCTAGAGAAAACCACTGGAGCCTGTTACCTTAGACTTGTGGGTGAGAACATGATTGAGGGAGTTTTTAGTGTTCAAAGCTTCAGGCCAAGGTCAGTGTCAGTCCTTATTAAATGGCAAGTGTGTGACCCTGTGGAGGCCTTGATGTGAGGACCTGCTCAGGGGCCCAGTAACTGTTTGGAGACAGGCTACATGTCAGAGTCCTATCATGAGGAAGCTTACTTTTCCAGAAAGGGTGTTCACCTTCTGTTACTGTGATAAAACACTGGTCAAAAGCAGGTTGTGGAGAAAAGAGTTTATTTCCTCTTATATCTTACAGTCCATCATGAAGGGAAGTCAGGGTAGGAACCTCAAAACAGGAACCTGTATGTAGGAATTGAAGAACCACAGAAGAACACTGCTTACTGACTTGCTCTCTGTCTTAGTCAGGGTTTCTATTGCTGTGATGAAACACCATGACCAAAGCAACTTAGGGAGGAAAAGGTTTATTGGCTCACAATTCCGCATCACTGTTCATCATTGGAGGAAGTCAGGACAGGAACTCAAGCAAGGGTTGGAACCTGGAGGCAGGAGCTGATGCAGAGGCCATAGAGGGGTGCTGCTTACTGGCTTGCTCCCCAGGGCCTGCTTAGCCTGCTTTCTTATAGAACCCAGGACCACCAGCCCAGGGATGGCTCCACTCACCATGAGCTGGGCCCTTCCCATCAATCACTGACTAAGAAAATGCCTTATAGCTAGATCTTATGGAGGCAATTCCTCAATTAAGGTTCCCTCCTTTCAGATAACTCTAGTTTGTGTATCAAGTTGACAAAAGACCACCCACCATACTCTCTATGGCTTGCTCAGCTTTTTTTTTTTTTTTTAGACAACCTAGGACCGTCTGCCCAGGTATTGTACCAACTCACAGTGGGTTAGGCCCTTTCCAAATCAATCAGTAATCAAGAAAATGACCCACAGGCTTGCCTACAGGTCAGCTTGATGGAGTGAGTCATTTTCTCAGTTGAGAATCCCTCTTCCCAGATGACCCCAACCTGTGTCAATTTGACAACAACAATGAAAAAAAAAAACAGCACAAAGGATAAGACAACATACTCAGAAAACAGAGGTACCAAATCCAGGCCTCGACTCCTCCCCACCCAACAAAAGCACCTGCAGAGGGAGGCACCTGTCAGAGATGAGGCCAGCAAATAGGACACCGACACTTACAGAAGAGCCATGGGACCAGTTAGCCGCAGTCTTCTGTCCAAGGAGTGGTGACAGCTGATGATTCGGGGGCCTGTAGATCTACACAGGGCTCCCACCCCAAGGGGAAGGGAGTCTCAGGGTAGGGCCCATTCCCTTATTTCAAACATCCTGTCCATCTTGGGATAGAGCACTTGAGCTGGCACTGAGGGAACCATAGGCCTTCTGAGATGCAAAGTGAAGGTAACATGCTTTTGATTTAGGGAAGGCAGTGGTCTTGGTAGCAAAGCATTCATGATAAGAAATGACCAAAAGTTGACTTTTATGTATATCCTCATTATAAAATAAGAATTATGTTAGAGAAATGGAAACATTTCACTTTAGAAGATATTATTGTTGGATGTCAATCCTTCTACTCATATGTGCCCCCAACTCCTACCCCAGGACCAACCCTGGAAGGTTCAGGGTGTTGGCGGGGCATCAGTAGTTTAGTGAGCCGAGCACTGTTCTAACCTGTAACTTTCCATAGCCTCCTTGGGCAAACTGTATGCAAGTCTAGGGAATTCAAGCATGCATATTTCCAAGAGCTGCTTTCCTGTTATCACCCAAATCAGTGTATAAGAATCACTCACTTTTGGCCTTCACCAACCACAATTGGTCCGTGCTAGAGTTGCAGAGGACTCTCACCCAGGGCTTACCTGCAGCCAGTGGCTGGGACTCCAGACCACACCCTCTGGGCCTGGGCATAGAGCTCATGGTGCTGCATGGCGTACTGATGGGAGCTCCTGTTGTTTTCTGGAAGAAAGTTCCAGAACCTTTTCAGCAGCTGTATATTGACCAGGCACTGGTTTCTTTTACTCCTACCATAGCTGCAGAGTTGATAAGTATGGTGTAAAGTCTCCACCCTTGTAGGCCTTTATGACCTTGGCCTAGCCATTGTTAGCATTGTGATGTATTTTATGTGGGCCTAGACTTGTAATATCCGCAGCTGACGATATGCTTCGTGGTACTAGTGTGAGTTGTGCATGCTGAACTTGTGAGGTGGGCCCAAACAACCAGTGCTCCAGAGATGCTTTGCTTCTCGGTGATTGCCTCCTTGATGGAATTGTGGTGTTCTTTAACGGTGAGCATCAGCAGAGCATTGCAGCTGTGGAGGCCACGGAGGTTTGCTGCAAATGTAGGAAACAATTCCCATGGTAGGTGTGGTTATAGAGGTGCACTCCACTGACAGAGCTCACCAACTGTGCACTTAGGAGCTAACCTTTTCATTAAGTGTAAACTTAGAAACAAAATGACTAAAAAGAAGTAGGAGGCAAGACAAACAGGGAAGAAAAACGAGGAGCAAACCACTCCAGTGTAAGCACAAGGAAATCTGACACGCCCTGAAAGAGAATGTTCTACAAGCAGAGACTGCCTGTTTCCCTCCTGCATGTCGGTGTCATAAAAACCAGCTGAAGACTGTGGGGATGTCATAGATGGAAAGACTAGATTCCTTCCTGGAGGAGAAAAATGCTATCGAGGATGTCATGAGGTCAAATGACAGCTTTACTATAGATGGTAGATTAGATAAAGGTCTAATCAATGTAGAGTTTGAACCTGGTCACTAAGGTAGACAAGATGACATCTCAAACTTTAGGATACGTGTTCAGAAGTATTTAGGGTTAGACATTCAGTGCATGCAGCCCACCCTGAAAGAGTTTCTGAACAAGTTGTGCAGCCAGGGAGGACCACTGCTTAGGGGGTGGGACTAAGGGCCAGATGCACTATGGGTAGAAAACCTAGGGCATGGGTCCTGGCTGTGAAGTCTTGGGCTCCAAGTGTGTGCTGTGAGCTGAGGTAGCTGAGGCCAGGGGGACCTGAGGCAGAAGGTCCCATCCCTTGCCTGTGCTGATGCTGAGCGAGGTAGCTGAGGCCAGGGGGACCTATAGCAGAAGTTCCCATCCCTTGCCTGTGCTGATGCATTCTGAGAGCAGGAGCGAGAGAGTGTCAACACTCTGGTCTGAGAACTGCACACTCAACACGGTTACACCAGAAACTCACTCTGAAAGGGAATTCTGTGAATTCTCCTGGGCAACACACACTCCAAAATCTGCTTTTATAGCTTTGAACTCTAATTGCAAATTGTGCTTCCTTCAATTAGCAGTTTGCCCCAGGAAACATCACAACAGGGAAGGAATTCAAAACCCATCCCACCAAGGAAGAAATAGAGACTGATGTGGTATTTTTAATCTAATGGACTTTTATATGCTGTGTTTTTATTTTTGTTACTTTTAACCTTTGTTAATTTATAATCTTAACTCTTGCATAATTACATCACATTCATCTTTGAGTTTATATATTGCTTGGTTAGGTTTTAGATTGTCCTGTACTTTTCCAACCTGTCCTAATGCCAACAATCCACTGTTCTTTTGGTGAACAGCCCATGTATTGTCTTTTATTCCTATTTCATGTCTTCTCTTTAGTTCCCTGCACTTTCTGTTTTTACTTCTTAACTCTAGCCTTCCATAACTCTAAAAATCTTTGAGCTCCATGGGCCCTAAAACTATTCCAGCTTCCCCTTCTCAGCTATTTTTCCATTTCAACTTTTATCTCAGTAATTGATGTAATACTGCTACCCAACTTAATTCTTTCTACTCCTAATCTTAGCAACTAATACCCTTAGAGATGCCGTACAAGCCTTGTTCTTTTATTCTTTGATACTTATTGAGGTCAAAGGGATAGTTATTTTCAACCGGCTAGGATGATATTGGCATAGTGGTCCTATCCAACTGCTGAGGTTGTTTCTGTACTTTATATTCTTGGAGTATTATAGGGGACCATACCTGTGCCTTATGCACATGGATTGAGAGTTTAACTGCTAAACTGTCCCCTCAACCCTACCATAGTCTAGCTCACTTTGAACACTGCAGATAATTCAACAAAAATAATGCAGCTGACAAAATCCAATGAACACAATATGCATAAGTCAGAACACATAATATATTAAAAACATGAAGGACAGCAATGGGTCTCAATGAGAGAGCATTGCATTAAATCCCAGATAAAGAATTCAAAGGAAGGATTGTAAGAAAGTTTAATAAAAACAGAGGATACAAATAAACTATCAAATGAATTGAAATAGAATCCAAATAAATAAATGAAATAAGAGAATCAAACAGGATTTGACATAGGAACTCAAGAAAGGGATAGATATATGAATGCAAATAAAATTGAAATTTAAGAAATAGAAGTTCAGTAAGTCAAATAAACTCTTTACAAAGCTCCGCTAATGAATGGCTCAAATAAAAGGCAGACTATCAGGGATGAAAACATATTGATTCAGACATTGACAAAGATAAAGTGATAAAATATGAAAAGAATACATGAGCTCTATTTGACATCTTTTTGTGTGTGTGATCTATTTGACGTCTTTAAAAGATCAAATTTCTAAGCCATGGAGTGATAGAACTTCAGTCTAAGGGTATATACAATATATTCAACAAAATAGTAGCACAAGTTCCCCAAATGTAGAGAAGCAGCTGGCATCTAGAACCAGGAGGCATTTAGAACACCAAACAGACAACATGAGAAAAGAACCTGCTGACACCACAGTATAGTCACACTAAACAAGAGAGCAAAGGAGACACTGAAAGCCGAGAGAAGCACCAAGTCTTTTATACAAGCAAATGCATGAAAAGTCCAGAGTCACTCTTTACAGAAATAGAAAAAGTCTTAAAATACCCATGGAAGCGCAAGACTCCAGAAAACCAAAACAGTCCTAAGCAAAACAAAAAATGCTGGAGGCATCAGCATATTTGATTTCAAGTTGTACTATAGAGTCACGGGAACAAAAACCAACATGTAGCCCGTAGGGTAGGGTAGGGTAGGGTAGGGTAGGGTAGGGTAAGATAGGATAGGGCGGAATAGAATATGATAGGATGGAGAACCCACATTTAGACGCTCACAACTATGGGCGATTGAATTTTGACAAGCCAAAAATCTATATTGGAGAAAAAGACAGCCTCTTCAACAAATGCTGCTGGTGAAACTGGGCATCGACATTAGAAGAATGAATTTAGATCCTTGTTTCTCACCCTGTATGAAAATCAACTCCAAATGGATTAAAAGCCTTAATGTAAGATCTGAACTCCAGAATACATTGGAGGGAAAATAAGAGGAAACACTTTAAGATATCAGCATGGGCAAGGACTTTGATTTTTAAACTCTATTTATTTAGTGTTGGAGGAGACACATGCCATGTACATGTGTGGAGATCACAGGACAATTTAATGAGAGTTGGTTCTCTCTTCCATTATGTGGGTCCTAGGAGATCCAGCTCAGGTCATCAGGCTTGGCAGCAGGCATATTTACCCACTGAGTCAGCTCAGTGGCCTGCCAAAGACTTCCTGAATGGCACTCCAGTCACTCAGGAAATAATGCTAACAACTGTCAAGTGGGGTTTCATGAAATTAAAAAGCTTCAGCACAGCAAAGGAAACAATGGAGTGAAGAGACAGCCCACAGAAAGGGAGAGGCTCTTTGATGCCTAGATATCTAACAGGGTTAATACCTAGATTATACAAAGAGCTCAAAGAACTAAGTAAGTCAAACAATCTAATCAATAGACGGCCTAATGAAATGAGTAGACACGTGTCAATAAATGCATGGGCAGTAAACATGAAAGAATATTCAGTGTCACTGATCATCAGAGAAATGCCAACTAAACTGCATTGAAATTCCATCTCCTCCAGTCAAAATAGCAATCATTAAGAACATCACAGCTGGGCAGTGGTGGCACATGCCTTTAATCCCAGCACTTGGGAGGCAGAGGCAGGTAGATCTCTGAGTTTGAGGCCAGCCTGATCTACGCAGAGAAAACCTATCTTGAAAAACAAACAAAAAGAGAAAGTAAATAAAAATGCTAGAGAAGATATAGGGGTAGGGAGGAACTTTTGGTAGGGGTATAAATTAGTCTAATCACTGTGGAAGTCATATGGAGGCTCCTCAAAAACTAACACCTAGCTACCTGTGCTGCTCCAAATCATCACAACACAGAGATATCTGCACATCAGTACTATTGCAGTGCTCATCACAGTAGCTAAGATATAGAACCAGCCCAGGAGTCAGCACAGAGTGCACTAAGGAAATGTGGTTGTACACACAGGAGAAGTGTTTCAGCCATAAAGAATGAAGTTATGTTATTTATAGGAAAATTGATTCAACTGGATATAACCTAGTAAGCAAATTAAGTTGTTTCAGAAAAAATATTGCATGTTTTCTCTCATTTGTGGTTCTCATATTTTATATAGGTGCATGACATCATATATATATATATATATATATATATATATATATATATATGTCATGAAAGAAGTAAGGCTGAGTAGGGAACAGCGGGAATGGAGAGGTGAGAAAGGGGTGAGCAGCAGGGTGTGGGGCACATATGCTCAAAGTACGTTACACACTTGCATGAAATCATTTTATGTAACCATGGTGCACTGCCTTGCTACAGACCCCAAACAATGAGGCTAATTAATCAGTGAAAGAACAACCCCTCAAACTGAGAGCCAAAAGAAACCTTTTCTCTTCAGAAGATAATTACCTCGGGTGTTTTGTGATAGAACTGCCAAGTTGACAAGTATTAACAGTGTGAGTTTGGTTTGGTCCGGAGCTGTGTCAGCATCCAGGTGGGTGTTTTCATGTCTAGGGTAGTCCATTGCACACTTTACTGGCTATTATATTGGTTTAAGAGCCACGGATGAGTAATCATAAACCAATAAAAGCTAGATTGCTTATGTTGCTAACTTAGAAGAACGTGAGAGAATTTTCTTATTGCTTACTCAGGAGAGATAATGGAAAAAAAATACAGGGGTTTATTGACAGGGCTGCTGGCAGTTTGGGCAGTGTTCTTTCAACATCTGCACTGCCAAACTAGCAGATCATTATCTGGACACGGCCTTTCAATCAGTAACTCCTGAGAGCCACACTGTAGAAACTGATTTAGGGGAGCCTTGACTCCTGGGTCAGGTCAGCCACAGCTAGAGAGGAGCTGCCTAGCCAGCGTTTACACAGCCAGACAACAACACCTATTTGGTCTATGGCAAATTTCCCAGGACACACTGGTAATATCGTCACAGTTTTGGGAAAGAATGTATAATGATCTCTTGGGGCCTCTCAAGGGCCACAATGTCTGCTCTTGCTCAAATGAACCCCAACGTGGCCTTTATCCCCTCACTTCCCTTCCGCTACACAGGTGGAAATGCATACATAGGAGTTTGCTCAGGCATGTTTCTCAGGCAAGTGCCGCCTCCCCTTGCTCTTGTGGAATTCTAGGATGAGTTAAAGTTCATGTCCTTTAATCTCCACTTTGAACTACACAGCCACAAGGCTGAATGTTCATTGGAGAAAGATGGGAACATTTGGGGACTTGGGAGTTAGCTCCCAGGATGAAAGGCCACTTCCTGTTTACAGCATGTGTGAGACCAAATCAGACCTGGGATCAGGTGGCTCAAACAGTGTTGTGGTCATGGGTGGCTTTCATGCTTCATCCTGGTCCCATCATGTTAGTAGGAGCCTTCAGAAGGGACATTTTTTTCGGTATCGGAAGGCCTACCCGACCAAGAGCCACAACAGAGAAGATGAGCATAAGGAAAGGTGGAGGGTGCTCTGTGGGAGGACCAGCTGGGAGAGAGACCAGTCTGCTGCTCTGTGTACCCCAGAGATGCTATATAGAGAGAAAACCACCAGCATAGTACCCCCACTCCCCCACAGCCTGAACTTGTGGGGATGCACCAAAGAAGACTGCTTAAACATGGGTTTAAGCCATAGGAAGTCTTTATTAGCCGGCTGGTGACTATACTGGGTATTTGGGATCCCAGCATAGCCCCAAGCCTTTCTCAGGGTGAGCTTTTAAGCACAGCAACCATATCCTGGGTTGACATACTTGAGTTAACAAGAACAGTCAGAAGCAGAACTAACTACAGATGCCAAAAAGCAAGGTTAGGGCATTTAGAGACTTCTCAGAGCCATGGACTTTGATGGATTAGGCCTTTGTTCTCATTTTGGCAGGTGGTGCTGTCTACGTGCTGAGTGTTACTTCTGTCATGGAGTCAGTTGTGCTGGGCCCCTGAACTTTGAGGGTCCATTGATACTGCCTTATAGCTGTTTTGGGGCACAACCAGGCCAGGGCTGGCATGAGTCAAAACATGTCTATTCTCTAGCCAGCCAGTGGGTCCTCTCACTGACCACCATTTGCTAACTTATTGGACCCAACACGATTCCAGCTACCACATTGAGGACTTGGCATGTTACCTGACTTGTATCTGTGACAGCAGTCTGTCAGTCTTTTAAGGATCAGAAAACAAAGGTAGAAAATGCTAACACCTGTAAGTGGTGGAGGAGGATTTGTACCCAGGACAGCCTAGCTTCAAATCACATTTACTTTACCACACAGAGTACAGGCATTCACGTGCATGTTCACATATTTGCACACACACACACACACACACACACACACACACACACACACACACACACAGAGTATTGGGAGAGACAGGTGTGGGGGGGATATGAATGACTATCAATTCCCCATCAAGAGTGAGCTTGACTTGACAGTCTTCAATGATCCTAGGCATTCCACAATCACAGCTGCTTAGAAATGCATAGTGATGGTTGACCAGAAGGCTCTGGGAATCCCAGGGCAACTTGGCTGGGAGTGTCTTCAATCTTGTGTATAGGTTGCCAGGGCTCCTGATTGGAGCCTCAAAACTCTGGTATAAGCTGCCAAGAGTGACAGATAGCTTGGTAAAAACAAATGAGCCGTGTGAGTGGAGACTGTCAGTGGGATGGACCGGCTGTGGTGCCAGGGGCTGGCCAGTCTCTTACCTGCCTGGTCACTTGCTACCATCTTTCTCCTGTCTTTTCAGCCAACCATGGATTGAAGACCAGGGCAGTGGCTCTAGGGGAACAGGCAGCATACCAGGGACCAATACACTGCATCGCAACCATTGTGCGGACTGAGGGCCTGGCAGGGCTATACCGGGGAGCCAGCGCCATGCTGCTGAGGGACATCCCAGGATATTGCCTCTACTTTATTCCCTATGTGTTCCTGAGTGAATGGATCACACCCGAGGCCTGCACAGGGCCCAGCCCCTATGCTGTGTGGCTGGCAGGTGGCATTGCAGGTAAGAACTACAGCATGGGAGTCCCGTCCCTGGGTCCTGGGCCTGCCACAGTGATGGTAGAGTGCAGAGGAACCCACCATGACCTTCCCACCTCTGAGAAGGCAGGACTCATCCAGCCATATATGCAGGACCCTTTATTTCACTTACTCTGTGCCATAACTAGTAGGGGGAACAGTCCTGTGACCTCTCGTGTCCTTCTTTCCAGGGTTGTGAGTCTCTGTGTGAATTCACTGGACTTTGAGGCCCTCGATGCACTCCGAGCATGTTCTCCGTGGCAGGCATTGCTGAGCTTTGGGGAAAGCTATTAGTGCAGTTCACCTTCACTGGGCATCAGACTTTGTTAGGTGTGGGAGAGGGGAGTCAGTCTCCACACTACACTGAGATACTCAAGGCCACAAAGCCAGTGCAGACAGGACGGCAGGGGCTCTGCAGTCAGAAAGAGCCAAGTGGGGCCACACCTGCTCATTTTGTCGCCATGGACTTGTTACTCTCCTACCCTGCACCACAGCCGCGATTCATTCAGAGGGAAGGTCAGCATGCGTTGAGTGGTTTGCCATACCTACTTTGATATGACTCCCTGCTACCTCTCAGGCATCTTTTTTTCTTGCTTCTCCTCCTCCCCTTCCCTTCCTCTTCCTCTCCTCCCCTTCCCCTCCTCCTCACCCCCTCCTCCTCAGAGCTATCTGTGTTTTAAACTCACAGCAGACATACACAAAGCCCATGCCTTGACCATACAGCAGTGGTGCTCTGCTTATGCCGTTGTGTGTCTGAGGCCCATCCCTGGACCTATTCCTAGGAAGAGCCCTTAAGTTCCTATCTGTTCTCATTTGTGTGGAGAGCAGGTACCAAGGGCCTGAGGACTTCATTTCATGACGTCCTCACTGTGACTGAGGGACACACAGGGAGGCAGCTAGGAGACCTGGCAAGGTCAGAAGTGAACATGGAGATAGACTTCTGGAGGCCATGTTAGAAAGCTGGAGCACTGGAGGCCTCTGTGTCCAGGATGTCTCTTTGGAGAGCTGCTAGGCAGCAGTTACCAAACCTAGAAAGCCAGCTGCCCTGGACTTTGACATTGGAGTGTTGTCTCTCCCCAGCCAAGAATGTGCCAATTTCTGCGTTAGTAAAACAAAACAAAACAACCACTGTTTTCCTAACCCTTTAGAGTCACACTAATGCTTAAACGGGGACTTTTGAGCTGATCCAGTGATGATGACCCCAATATGTGGTCTCTCAGTTTTATGCCACAGATTTAGGAAAGTTTTTACACAGAAAAAGACTATGCTGAATCTTGCCTTGCAGTCGCTAGGCTGGCCCTTCTCAGTGAGTGGTCTGTGTGACAGGCTTTGCTTGGTTTCCCAGATTCCAATGAAACCCTGCCTGTGGATAGCTGCAAGCCTTTGGTCACAGGTCTCACCCTGAGCTCTCTCTCTGCTTAGGAAGGGCTGCAGAGCCCTGTGAAGTAGTTGCTGTCCCATAGATAAATGTTGCCACACGTGGAGCCTCACTGTGGCCTGGTCTCATCTTCCAGGCTCCCACAGGCATCCGTTCACATGTCCTCACAGCCGCCTCACGAACACAGCACTTCAGCCCCAGTCCACAGAGCAGGTGCAGGAGGCTCCTTTGAGGTCCAAGAGTGGGTGGAGAGAGAGGACCAGAAGTCCCGTTCCCAGCCCACATCCCTCGCCACCACCTATGGGTTTTCTGAAGGACAACATCCTCAGGGAGCCACGCCTTGAAGACCCAAGACAGCCAGCTCTAGCATGCTTTTCTCTGACTTTGCAGGGGCCATTTCCTGGGGGACAGCAACTCCGATGGATGTCGTGAAAAGTCGACTCCAAGCTGATGGGGTCTATTTAAACAGATACAGCGGAGTCCTGGACTGCATCTCCCAGAGTTACCGTCAAGAAGGCTTGAAGGTGAGCTGCACACAGGCCTCCCCCCTCCCCCCCAGGTGAGCAAAAGGGTGAGGTCAGGGACTGAGAGAGCAGGTATTAGAGGTTACCAGCCTGTCCTTGAGATTATTCCTGGATACTTTCTGTTTTAGGAAGCAGTGTGGATGGGACTTTTTTTTTTCCTACCTCCTGATTTCTTTCTCAGCACGTTTGTTACTGGTGTACGGGAAAGTTACTAGACTTCGTGTGTGGGTTCTGTACCCTGCTACTTTGCTGAAGCTGTGGATCAAGTCTGAGGGTTTTGGAGTCCTAGGCTTTTAAGAAAAAGATGGTGCTATCTGCAAATGGGGTGGCCTAAATTCTTTCTTTTCTATTTGAAGTCCTTTTATCTCTTCTCTTGTCATGTTTCCCAGCTAAGACTTCACATGCTGTATTAAAAGGAGAAGAGAGAGAGTGGACACCCTTGTCTCATTTTAGATTTCAGAGAAAAGTTTTCAGTTTGCCCCTATTTGGTATAGTATTGGCTTAGGTGTGTCGTATAGCCCTTGGTGTGCTGATGTGTGTCCCTTCTAAGTTTCTTCGAGGCTGATATCACGAACGAAAGTGTTAAGTGTTGTCAAAGGCCTTTCCTGTAGCTATTGGAATGGTCATGTGATCTCTGTCTATTTACATTAATTTGCATATGTTCAGTCAAGCTATCCATGAAATAAAACCAACCTGGTCATGGTGTCTAGCTTCTCATTGTGTTCTTAGGTTTGTGAGGTTTTATTGAGAATTTTTGTGTCTATGTTCATTGGGGAAATTGGTCTATAATTCCCCTTTGTTGTCTTTTTCTCCTGCTGGTATCAGGGCCATGCTGGTTTTGTAGAATGAGTTCGGTGGTGTTTCTGGCTTTTCTATTTTATGGAAGTTTCTGGAGAATTAGTTTCAGCTCTTCTTTAAATACTTAATTTAATTCAGCAATGAATTTGTCCAGGTCTGGCCTTTTCTTTGATGGAGCCATTTTATTACATCTTCGATCGTATTGATTTTTCTATATCTTTTAGATTGTTTATATCCTCTTGAACTAATTTAGTAGCCATAAGTGTCCAGGGCCTTAGCCATTCCTTCTGGACTTCCCTGTTGTTTGGAGCATGGATATTCTAAGTATTCCTCAGTGAATGCCTGGGGTTCACTGGAGTCTGTGGCAACGTCAGCCTTTCATCTCTAATTTTTAATGCTAGCATTCTCTCTCTCTCTCTCTCTCTCTCTCTCTCTCTCTCTCTCTCTCTCTCTCCTCTTTTTCTCTCTTTCAATTAGTTTGGCCAGGAGTTTGTCAATCTTGCTCATTTTTTCAGAGATCCAACTCTTTGATTGACTCTACGTACATTTTTTAAAATTTCCATTTCACTAATTTCTGCCCTGATCTTTATGATTTTTTTAACCACCACTGCTTGGGGTTTGGCTGATTCTTTTTTTTCTAAGACTTTGAAATGTACCATTGGGCAATTCCTGACGATCACTCTGGGTTGTATATGTAAGTATTCATAGCTACAGATGTTTTCATTTTCATCTGATTCTAGGAATTTTTCAATTTTCTCTCTGATTTCTTCAATGAACTTTTAAGAATTATTGATGAGTATATTGTTTGGTCTCCATGTGTTTTTACAGTTTCTACACTTTATCTTGTTATTGAATTTTAGTTTTATTCCACTAAGATTTGATAAAAAACAAGAAATTATTTTTATGCTTTTGAATTTGCCAAGATTTAATTTGTGTCCTAGACTGTGGCCTGTTTTAGAGAAGGTTGCTTGGCTGTTTAGAAGAATATATATTCTGATTCTGTTGGGTGGAGTATTTCATTGATATCTGTTAAGTCCATTTAGTCTCTCATGTAATTTAGGGTTCAGGGTCTTTTTTTTGTTTACTTTTAGGTTGATGGTCCATCTTTAGATGAGAGTGGGACACTTAAATCACCTAGTTATTATGTCAGGATTGGTATGACCTTTTATGACCTTTAGTGTTTATTTTAGAAATTAAACATCTACCATTTGGTGCATATATATTTACAATTACTGTTTTCTTGATGAGCTGTTCCCTTTCTCCATATTTAGTGACCTTCTTATCTCTTTCAATTTTGGTTTGATGTCTACTTTATCAGATACAGAACAGCTATGCTAGTTGTGTTCATCTTCCACTCTCTTATAGGTTGCCTTCCACCTTTAAACCCTGGGTGTGTGTACCAGTGGGGTGTGTTTCTTGCAGACAACAGACAGCTGGGCTAATCTTTTAATCCAGTCAGCCAATCTGAATTTCTCTATTCATGAGTTGATGGCACGTACATTTAAGGTTAATATTGAGAGAAGTTTACTGATTCCTGTCATTTTTATTGTTATTGTTCTGATTGGTTGGGTTATTGTCTGTTCTTGTCTGTCTCCCCTGTTAGTAATGGCAGTTTGCTGGTTTGCTGTGTTGGACATGATGGATTCTTTCCTAGCTCCCCTTTCTGCATCTGTTCTTTCCTGTCATTTATTCTTTCCAATGCTCTCATGATCGAGACTGTCTTTTATCCTCTTCTATGGGCAGTAGTCCTGTCTGTGTCTTCTGTGTGCTGCCTCAGTGGTCTTCACGCATGGAAGTGCAGGCCAGTTGAACTTGTGACCTCGTGTCTTGCCTGTGGTGTATATTGTTGCTTACTCTGTATTAGACAAGTGTCTCTTGTCCACCAGCACTGTCTTCACTTTGCTATTTTTTATTTATTTAACTAATTAATTAATTTGTTTATTTGTGCACCAGAGGCCTCTGCTGGCCATATTTAACTTTTCAGTCTGTGGACTGGGTGGGTTGTCTCACTCTCCTAAAACACCCTAGACTGTACCCCCGGAGTGGCTATAGTCTAGCTAGGGGATCTCATCTTTGTGTGTTGGCAGCCTAGGAAGTGAGCACAGCACTGAGACCTGAGCAGGTGGAGGACTTGTCTTTGTAGTTTCAATGTCTCCTGGGTATTAATCACCTGCTGGAAGGATACAGGTGTGGGTCAGAAGCAGCTTCTAAAGCAGACAGGTGACCAGAAATCGGGAGTTCACTGACCTGAGATTTAGGACTATTGAACTCCATGGACAGTAGTTGAGATCTGTTTCCTGCCATCCAAGGATGCCTCCTTGAGGCAAACTGTTGCCCATGCCCTTCTGACTGTCAGCACTTGGCTGTCTTGCTCACCACAATCTCCCCGGTCCTTTCCTAATCCTGAGGCTATGGTGGAACAGAGGCTCCCTGCCTGAGGATATCCTTTATTGCATGCCCCAGGGCTAGCTCAGGCTTTTGTTTTCTTTATGTGTACATGTGGGGTTGAGGGCACATTTGAGGGCCAGTGTCCCTGGGGTCTAGGAGGGGATTATCTGATACCCTGGAGCTGAAGTTACAGGGAGTTGTGAACCACTTGATGTGGGTGGTGGGAGTTGAACTCTGGTCCTCTTGAAGAGCAGCAAATGCCCTTACCCTCCGAGCCAGCTCAGCTTGGCTCTCTGTAGCCTTGCTGGTTCAGTTTTTAAGCAGTAGTCTTCCTTAGAGCAATACCCAGCCACTGCCCTCTGAGCTATATTACCATGACAGAAACGGGACTTCTCTCCACAGCTGACCAGAGGAATCACTGCCTTGCCCAAACCTGCAGCTAGGTTTGAGACTTGTGCATGCAGAGGCATGCTCCAAGGCAGATATGCCTGCCTCACACCTAGCTCACCTTTCGTGTACACCTTCTGCTTCCCCGTCCTGTCATAGGGCCACAATACTAAAGCTCTTTTTCTGGTTCTTTTTCTCCATAGTTTCCAGGTAGCCTTTCACCCATTTGTGGATTTACAACACCCTTCCTCCTTTTTGCTTGGAATAGAATCTATTTTGTCTGTTCTTTCTCCTTCATGAGGACACACAGAGGCAGCTGCTGGCCCACACCTCACCCCGAAGTTCCCGAATGCTACTTTACTTGAGGTAGTTTGATTAATGTATGTTCCCATAGGGCCTGTGCCTGTGCCCATGTATTGCCTCTCCACAAGCCCTGCCAATTGGTTCCACCCATACCTCCATGCCTGGCACACCTTTGCCCAGTGACCACTGCACTTCTGTGCCCACATGGGTGCTTCTCACATAGCACCATGGGCCACAAAGCTCTCTCTACTGCCTCTTCTCTCTAGAGAAGTTGAGTGTTCTGTCTCCTCTTCCGATCAAGGAAAGATCCAGAGCTTTGGCTGAGCCAGAGGTGAGCTAGCATGCTGTATGAAAGGATGTAAGATCCAGGGGACTCCCTACCATCTAGAGGGAGACCCACATCTAAAGGCAGAACCGCTAGAATCAACATCACATCTAGCCCTTAGCAGTAAAGAGTTAGTTGTCAATCAAATCTGACAAAAGCTCCTGGAGAAAATGCCTGAGGGGTTTCATTTTCACAAGTTCACCATTAGTTTGCCTAATTTTAGAAGATTGGGCTAGGTCAGGTGCAATTTTAGGAGTCAAGGACAGAGCAGTAAAGAAAGAGGAAAAGCCTACTCTGATGGATCTGGCAGGGGAACAGGATGCACTTGTAGAAGTACTGGAGAGGACGAGGGGGTTGGAAGCCTCTGCCCTGAGCAGACCACAGCTGGAACACTGCATCCACCTCCAGTCAGTTCCCATTAATTAATACACTGATGGGACCCAGAGCGCGTGCAGAAAGGCCGGGCATTGACATCTGCCTGGGATACAGTTCAGGAGAGCCTTTCTGTCTTTAGGGATGGATACATTTGGAGCTTTACTGTCTTCGCTATTTTATTTAATGGCAGCCACTGAGAGAGGGTGCCACTCAGGCACAAACTTAATTTTTTGTTTGTTTGTTTGTTTTTCAAGACTGAGTTTCTCTGTGTAACATCCCTGGCTGTCCTGGAACTCACTTTGTAGACCAGGCTGACCTCGAACTCATAGAGATACAACTGCCTTTGCCTCCTGAGTGCTGGGATTAAAGGTGTGCACCACCATGCCCAGCTTTTTTTTTTTCAGAAGACAAATGTGTATGACTCCATTAGCAGTTACAGGACCCAAAGAGATTCCTTCGGGATGCTACTTTTTATTTGAGAGTTTTTGTCTACTTCTCCCAAATTAATGTGTCATAACTAAAGAAAAATCTGTAGAGGTAAAACAAATTGCTGCTATCCTCTCCCCTCCCCCAATCTCTATACTTCATAGAAACAAAGACCTCAGGACAGCTGAGACTAGGCAGTTGCTTTCCTAATCCCAGCAGTATTTCATCTGCAGTGCTTATTCAGAGATAGATTTTATTTGCTTTTTGTGGTGCCAAGAATTGAGCTTCATTAAATACAACACAGTGCTCAGTTGATGAACTGCTTCACCAGCCCAGTGATTAAGATTAATCTTTAAGTCGTGTACTAGTTGATGAAAAGGTCAGTGCTATGTGAAAGCAGGAAGCTTCCAAACACAAGGACACCACATGTCTTAGTGTCCCACCTGTCACCCCATCCTTTCAAAAGCTGCTACCAGTTTGAGTCTCTTGTGCTATATTCCCCAAACACACAGCACACTTGCAAACACACAAGTGAGTGGATGTCTATGTGTGCTCACACATACAGCATTTCATATTGATATAACAGTAGTGTGCACAAGCAATACCCATGGGTTGTCTCGAACTTGGCAACCACCAAGTGGGAAGAGTTCCTTTAATCTAAGACCAATAGTAACTGCAGTCCCCATGACGTGGGCTCTGCTTAGTAGAGAATAACTTCTAGAACATTCTGCCTGTGGCTTATGAAAACCCTGCACACTCCATCAGCATACCCACACTCATCTTTCCATGTGGGAACTCAGTAGTGACAAGGACTCAGGAAGGACCATGGCACTGGAGGCAGGGTGATCCGGTCTTTGTAACTCAAAGGTTGCTGGGAGAGGGCACACCCAGAAGCTCATGGTTTAGGGACCCATCACCGAACTAGAATCAGTGACCCCCGGTGCTGTGGTCCTTGACTCTGCCCACTCTGAGGGTTTACGTGGGCCACATGGGCTGAAGTGAGGAGGCTGGAGTTGAGTCTTGCATTCCTAGTGGTGGGACAAGGCTGGCTCAGGCTTGGACAGGCTTCCTGCACGGCTGAGGTCAGCTGCCTGGTGGTCTTGCCTTTTGGGGTCTCAAGTCCTAACCCTACTTGAACCCTATAGCCACCACCACCAGAACTCCCTCGACACAGGCTCTTCTGTCATTCATTCACTTGCTCATCCTTCGTGGACTCATTTGACTAGTTATAGAAGGTCTGCTCAGGTCCCATGAGTGTTGAGATGGGGGATGGGGAGAGTACTACACCCACAGGCTCTGCTCCTTGTCCTGTCAGGGACTCATGGGTCATGGACCGTGAGGAACAATGGGGGCATGGTGTGATTAGGAAGCTACTCTTGTCCACTCTGGGGTGGCCTTGATTGGATGGACAGAGGCTGCAAGCATGTCTGGAGAGCATTTAAAGCAGAGGGGACCAGAGATGTCCCAGGGTGACAGATGAGACATGCAGTCAGAGAGAACTCAAGGCTTAGACAGGAGGCTCATCACAGCCCAGTGAGGAGTCTACGTAGACATGTCCCGGGTAGTAGGGAGCCATGGAAGCTTCATGAGGAGGGTCTTAGCTCAAAAGTTCTGAATGTTGTTTTATGGGACAGGAGGCTGTGTGCCAGGCTGGGCCCACCTGTAACCTGGTTCTCCCTGTAGCCTTGGAGCAGAGTCAAGCCAAGGTTACAGAGAGTCTGGGAACCCAGCGTGGAATTTTCCCCTTGGAGCTGAACCCAGCTCCTTGCTATTACTTAGTCACTCCGGGTGAGCCTGAGGAATTCCAGTGTGGTTAGGCATTAGAACAGAGTGCTAATGTTACCCGGATCCCGTGTGGGTCTGCCTGAGTGGTGCCAGCTTTTATTCTATCCGCTCCTCTCCTAGGCCAAACTGTGTCCTGTGGCTTCCAGTGTCCCCTGAAACTGGACGAATATACAGGCTGGCTGCCTCTTTCTGAAAATGACCCACTCTGTCTTTGCCATGATTCTGTGTGAGACAGTTCACGTGCCCGACAGCTCTCAGATCATGCTTGGGGGAGGGTTTACCTCTTGATTATGTGCAAGTTCCAGAGAACACCGTAAGGAGCAGCTCCCTCCCCCTGCTTCCCCAGCCCCCTCTCTGTTCCCATCATTGCCAGGTAATATTGTCATTGCTCCAGAACGTGCTTAGCTCATCTAAGAGGGTATAGGCGGCCCACTTGACACCAAGTAGAAAGATGTAGGGAGTCAGGAGCTCATGAGAGCCACGTCATAGCATTGCCCAGAAACAAAACAAAACGCAGGTGACAGATGGTGACAGAGGCAGAGGCTGCTAGCTGCTTCTCCATTCAGACTGCTACCTCAGCTTCCACAGGCCATGACTGTTGAGAATGAGGATGGCAGTCAGTCATTGGGTACCCACTGCTTCAGTGGGCACTAGGAGAAGCCTTAAGAAGCATTGTCTGGGTTGTTCCCTGGATCTCCCATTAGCAGCCCAACATTGCCACTATAATTAGAGATGCTGTCACCCACCCATGCTGTGACCCTATCCATGGCCTTCGATTTTAAGCATTGTCCTGCATCTGTACTGTACCACTTGGGAGTGTTGTAGGCAGCACCTGTTGCTATCACTGAGTGGGGCTGAGTGCTTTATATAGAGATTCCAGAACCCTGAGGGGCGGGGTGGGAAAGAGACCGAGAACAAGCACAGGTGCATCCAACCATACCAGCTCAGAATTGCTTGGATCTCAGCTTGCTGAAGCCTTATGTACAGCAGAGCCCATGATGACAAGTGCCATCACAGGTACCATGGGTTGGGGACAGGCCAGAGGCTGCCCACATAGAGATCTTTTGGGCTCTGGTCAAGCTAGGGCTGGTCTAGAGTGCGTTTGCAGTCTTTTCCCTCACCGTCAGAAGAGTGTGGGTCGGCACTGTAGAGGGCTAGCCCTGGAATAACGACCCCCCCTGCACAAAGGTGTTTTTCAGGGGTCTCACTGTGAATGCTGTGCGTGGCTTCCCCATGAGTGCGGCCATGTTCCTCGGGTATGAGCTCTCCCTGAAGGCACTCCGTACGACCACACTGTGACAAGCCCATGAGTGTAAGGTGAGTGTGGCTTCTAGCCAAGGACGAAGCTGGGACTCCGTTCTTCCTTACAAAACTGTCCTGAGCTTCTGAAATGCCCCTCTGTCCCCTGTGGTAAGTTCGGTGGAGAAGCTTGCCTTCTCACCAACATGCTGCAATTCTGAAATACCCATGGCTGACCGCGGCATGCTGGGCCCCTAGTCACTCAACTGGGCACAACTCAACACTTCACAGCCAGTTCACCTGCTCTTTCCCATCACAGCTCCCACAGTCCTTGGATAGAAGCGCTTTTAGCCTCTTTCTTAAAATGTAGTGATCCGTGATCTGAAGATACTGACCCCAAAGGCCACACTATGCCAATACTGACCCCAAAGGCCACACTATGCCAATATGGGGTCAGCTCCCCACTTCCTACTAACATGCTCCTTCGCAAAGCTCCAGAGGGTCGGCCATTCCTTGCCTCCCACCGTTAGAGTCCTCAGGCCCTTTCCTTTCTCATTGTGGAAGGATCGGTGTAGCACCGTGCATCTGACTTCCTGCTCAAACGCTCTCAGCAGCTCTCTGCCTCACGCTACCCGGGAGTCAGTCCTTGATGCCACCGCCTCCAACCTGCCCCCATCCTGAACATTCTACTCTCTCTCTCCTGGGGTCTGTGACCTTGCTGTGCCTTGAGCCAACTCCCCTTGGTGTTGATGTCACTCGCTTTGTCCTCCAGACCTAACTGTTGGTTTCCTCCAGCAAACGGCTTGATTTCTTAGCTGAGATGTGGCCTGCCTACCACAGACCCCTACCTGCCTGCTGTTCCCCTCCATCCTTCCCAGTGGAGGTCCTCTGCACAGCAGCTCCCCCTCCTCACCCTGTTCCTGATGGAGACTTAGCACAGCCCCTGGATGAAGAGTGGTGGACCTCCCATGTCCCTCTGTCCTGCTGCTATTCCTTCCTAGCCTCAAGCTTGTCACTTGCAAGCTCAGAAAATGGAGTGGCCAATCATTGGACTTTCTCATCAACCGAGAAACCATTCCACTCTGCCTCTGTGACTGCCAAGGAGGATGGCCACCATCAGGGAAGCCTGACTATTGACCTCTAACTCCATGCTGCAGTGGATTCTGGGAAGCATAGACAGTGTACCAGGATGGAGATAGAGAGAGCCATCAGTCAGGCTGACCACAGCAAACCTAGAAGCTGGCTTCAATAGAATTCTGACACTCACAGCTTCTCTGGCTTTTTTCCACCTTTTATACAAAATGAAAAAGGGTAGTGACACATTTTTCATAGTTAAAGCATCTCTGTATTTGGGTAATGTCCATGACAAGGCTGGGCAGGACACAGATATTGTTTTATTCCTAAAGCTGTGCTTAGACATCCCCTTTAACAGGGAAATAAAAATTTAAAAACCTGTAACAAAATCATTGCATTTTTATATTGTAGGAAAATATAGAAACTACAGAAAGAACATTGTACAACTTCCCACAGTCACCATAAAGTCCAACTGTAGCCTCAGACCCAGAACCCACTTTGCATGATGTAGTTGCCTTCCTGCCTAATGGCCCAGAACTGCATCCCATGTGACTAAATCTTAGATACAAAATGGCTTCAGTACCAAGACTTCAGATCTGGAGTGGCTGGGCACTTGCCCTAGTTGTCATACTGTGCTGCTCTTTGCCACCCTGAGGACTGGCTCTTTAAGGAGGCTGGAGGAAGTTTCTAGAGAGCCAAGTCAGGACTGTCCTAGATTTGGCATTTGAGAACAGTAGCCGAGCCAGTTGGGAACTTTTCATTCTGAATGTCCTCTCTCTTGCAAAGGGCTTGGAAACCCATCTCCTTAGAAAAAAAATCATTAAGGGTGGCAGTGGGGCTGGGCAGTGGGAAGAGCAGGTCCCCTTAAGTGGGAATGGGTGGTCCCAGCAGCTTTGTCTTGAACAGGCTTCACCCGAGGTGTTTAACATCCTGCTTAGTCTAACCAGGAGTCATGAACATCAGGTCCTCTAGCAAGCCTGGGCTTTAACTTACAAAGGTTTGGAGCAGGCTACAATCTATGCAGCAGAAACATGAACTCTTTGAAGATATGCACAGCAATGCCTCCCTTCTCCTTTAGACCCCAATGGAGGAGACAATGTATCTCAGATTGCCCTAGAACACTGCAGACCCTAAGAAGCTGTGGGGTGGTGACTGTCTCCAGAGTCCTAGGCACAAGGGTCAATGAAAATTGTTTCCAAATGTATGCATGGGATGGAGGACGCATCTCCCCCGAGTCTCAAGGAGACAGCACCTCTTCCTTCCTTGTCATCCACCCCTTGTTCTGTTTCCTTCCAGGCTACTCAGAACAGAGGCGTGGAACTCAGTGAGAACTGTGTGAGGTAGTTATTTTGTCATAGGGATAATTTGAGAGAAAAGGTCCTGGTCACTGGTGGGCAGTCGGTTCTTAGGTTTGTTCACGAGTCCTACTGTGTCACCCTTCCCTGCCTTTCCAGAGTCCTGGTTCCAGAACCCTCCTAGAATAGTGCTGTTCTATGTTCTGCCCTGGCGTGCATGCTCCAGACCCAGGAAGCCTGCTTTCCATTTGCAGGGAGCTTCATACCCAAAGAAAGGAGATGAATTCTTTCCATGCTGCCTGGTTTGAACATTTACAAATGATCTCAGACAGCTCTCCTGACTGGCCGCAGTGTGTTGGTGATTACTACCCCGTCTCTGTGGAACCAAAACCATCTCCATGTGGGTTGTCTGAGCCTAGATCCTGCTGGCCACAATTCAAAAGAGGATTCTTCACATCCCTTCTCTCTTCCCAGGGCAGACCAGGCCTCATCCCATGGCAGGCTGGTGCTGACCGTGCCTGTAGAACCAGCACCAGTGAGTTATTGGAAAGAGAAAAGACCCGGCCTTCCCGGTTCTGTGCTGGTGGGCCACAGCCGTCATACTGAGCTCAGAGTCACTTCCTTCAGGATTGCAGGCTCTCCGTTTCTCTCCCCAGCCCAGAGTACTGGAAGGAAGCAGCAGACCATAGACCAAGCATCCACCACCATCTCTTTCAGCTCTGGATTAGAACCTGTGGAAAACTGGAGCAAAATGCCTGTGCCCCTGGATGTTGAAAACTCAGCAGAGACTTGTGGAGAAGCTTGAGCTGGCTCCATGCTTCCAAATAAAAGCACTGAATGCCCTTTGGGTTATTTCTGTGTCACATGCCTCTACCTGGATTTTGGGATGCCTTGGTCACTCCCATCTCTGCTTAGGTTAGGTCTGTGGAAATGTTGCCAACTCAGAGAGAAACCAGCTGCATGCAGTCTGGTAATGGAACTAAGGGGGTAGTACCATTTTCTCCTGGGTCCTTGGGGTGTGTAGGGAGGGCACAGTGGCTGGAAAGGATCATGTAGGAGAGAGAAATCGGAAGGTTCTCAAGCCTGAGCTTGCAGGAGATGAGTGTTCTCTGGACCTGACTTTTATATGGAAACCATAATAAAATGCACATGTCATCTGCACTCTGCCTTCCAGTGTGATTTATGTGTCTGTTTTATCTCCTACTGAAAGCACATAAAAGATTGCGTTGCTATGTGTTCATGATGTCACTTCCGATTGTGTACCTGCAGCAGCCACACCTACTTCACTGCATCTCGGCACACTGCTGAATGTGACTTCAGAATTGTCCAACACTGTCACCTAGACAGCTACCATCAGCCCAGCAGAAATGCCATACAAGGTGATTTTAAATCCCAGCAAGGGAACTTGTCCTCACAGTCAAGTAAAAAACAAACCTTTACAGGTCTTCCTCAGTTTCCCTTATGCCCCATCTGCTCCCACCTCTGTGTGATCTGGAGCAAATTCCTGACAGAGCCAGCACCAAATCACTGCTGCCCCTCCGAGGCCGACGGGTCATTCTTCCCAGTGTAGCATGTAGCTCACAGGTACTCCCCTCACAGTGCTCTCCTCCATCTCCACTCTCCACAGTTCCTGGGGCTGCAAAGTCCCCCGGGCAGCTCTGAGCCCATGGCTATGGGGCCTCTGGTCACCTAGTCATCACATGATTGCTGTGCACCTGCCTTGTGTAGGCACTACCTCAAGGTTGAGGATGGAGGAGCCCCAGCAATGCTTTCATGCTAGTTTATTAAACCCTTTAGCAGAAAGAGACTGGATTCCTCCCCTCCTCAGCAGCACGAGCAGGTTCTGAGGATGCTGGGCAGGAGATGCTCCTGGTGTGTTAGATAATGCTGAGGTGAACCCAGAGTACCTTCTCGATCATGTCCCGGGGTGTGTTAAGTAGGTATGCCCTAGCGCCTGCCCTGGCTGCACAGTTAGATTGGGAGGGGTTGTATGTTCGGAGGCCAGGCAGGGTCTGCCACTGTGTGCTCCTGGCTAGGCTGAGCTACTCCTCTGTAGTGAGTGGGTGGGGGCAACTGGAGACCTTCTGCTTGTCTCGTGACATCACTGGTTGTGCAGCCTTTGGAAACCCCATGTGCACATGAGAAGATGTTAGTGCAAAGGAAGGGTCTCTCAGAGTCATAGGAAGATGATTCTGGTCTTGTGGGTCACTTTGAGGACAGACGCTCCACCCAACGGAAACACTGCCCCTCAAAAGCGTCTTAGGCTGATGTATCATAGAATTGCCACTTGATGGCAGCAGAGGTCAACTAAACCCCTAGAGGCATCACTAGCTGGTGACCTAGGTCTGGTGGAGCGTGGGGTCCTTGATGCTTCTCTTCCTGTCTCTCGGTTCTTTGTGCTACTGGGGGCTGTCATTTTCTTGGATTCCAGACTCAGTGGCTATCTGAATAATCTCAACAAAGTCTGCCTGTTTGGACCTCAGTTTTCCTCATCGCCAAACGCCCACAGTCTTCTTTTACCTACTGTTGGAATCTTCAGTAAGAACTAAGGACAGAAGTAGGTTTGGGGACTGTAAAGTGTCCTGTAGAGGTTGGAAGACAGTGTGTGTGTGTGTGTGTGTGTGTGTGTGTGTGTGTGTGTGAGAGAGAGAGAGAGAGAGAGAGAGAGAGAGAGAGAGAGAGAGAGAGAGAGAGAACTTTTTCTGATGTGTCTTTGTTTCTGTCTGCCTTCCTCTCTGAATCTGGGCTGCTTAGCTTTCGTCAGGAGGTTGACACAGGGTGGCTGCATCTGTGTTTCCTGAGCCTGGTCGCTGTGAAACCCTGAGAGCCATAGCTGCTCCTTGGTGCCTTCAAGTGAACATCTCATAAAGCATACTTGCAGTGGGGTAGATGCAAATCCTGAGCAAATCTTTGCATGCTCAGGGCACATGACAGGTTATTAGTTCAGGTTCTAACTCCCATAATCCCCTCTGCTAAGCTGATGTCAAAGAAGATTACAGAAGCATGTGATCCCACAGTGGAATCCAGAGAGCCAGACATCCAGAGAAGTGTGGTTTCTGGCCTCTGGCTAAGCATAGAGAGAGCCCACTAGGCTCAGTTCTTCTGAGCATGGAGGGGACCCAAACTGGGTTTTGATCCCCAACAAGAACCATCATTTTAGCCTCCTGCCAGAGTACTTCCTAGTTCCACATCATCTCCCTGTCCTGCTCAGCTGGCACCTGCATGCTTATGATGGCTGCTGAGTCATCAGATCACATCCTCAGGTGTACAGGATGTGGGTGCCCCTTGTCACCCACCCCCAGCCTCCGTTCTACCCAATAGCTGGGGAAACGTGATTTTGCCACTTCTGGGGAAAATTTAGGAATTCCAAGTGAAATGTTCAGCTCAAGATTATTGGTGAAATTATTAAGGCAACTCCACGTAGTTAAAAGGGAGGTTTATTTTGTGGGGTAACTCACAAGTGAAGGGATAGGTAACAGGGTCTGGGAAAGGTATAGCACAGTCCGGCGGTGTTCTCTGGAGAACTCTGCTCAGTCTACCTCCAGCATCCAGGGTCCAGGAGAACCAAGAGGGCCAGCGCATCCGGATCTCGGGTCTTCAGGGCCCTCTCTCAGCCCTGCCTTGTAGGCGTGACAGTTACCAAAGCCTCAATGGGGGTTGAAACTTCCAGATCAAAGCTGGAATGGCTACCCACTACATCTCCCCCTTTTGTCTAAGTAAGAAGGTTCTAATCTAATACAAGACTACATACCACAAGATGGCCCCCTTCTTCCCCAGAGGAGACTTGGGGTTCTGGGGTTGGGATGCAGGGAGCCGGATTCTCCAGGCAGTCTCTGTTGTATCCTCTGGGGTTGGGAACAAATTTGCCAGTGACGTAGCCACCTGTGCAGGGCAGCAGCCTCACCCATTTGAGCGATGTGCTTCTGGGCCTCAACTCTCTCATTGTCCAATGAGAATAGTCATGCACAACTGTTAGTGAATACCCCATGGGGTCAACGTGAGGATCCAACTTGCTATCCTACAAAACACACTTAGTACCGCCTGACGCCCAGCAAAACAAAACACCGTGTTTCTTCTCCTTTCTCCAAGGTGCTTCTTGAGAGAGTCCAGCTCTCCCAGTACAGCCCATCTCTCTCCAGGTGAGCCCTCCTCAGAGTTTGCTGCTGGAGTGGAGTCTTATCTCACACAATTTTACAGAAAAGCCGAGGGGAAGCACCCAGCTGGCAGGTGGTTTTGATGTGGCGATGAGCTCCAGTTGACATTGCTCAGTTCCTCTCCTGAAGCAGCGGCTGTGTTGTCGGGACCCTCCCCTGCCTGCAACCCCACTGAGGTCAGTGCAGACTGCAAACCACGCTGAGTGGTCTGACTCAGAAGACCCAGATGCAGGGGAAGCCACCAGGGTTGCCACATGGCCAGCCAGCCAGGGAGTTTGCAGAAAAGCTTCCGTTTCTCCTGGAGATGACCCAGAGCCAGGTAAAACATAAGTGCGCTTTGAGTGGGAGCAAAGCGTTTTGTTCACGCAGCAACTCAATCCTTTATCACCTTCCTGAAACCTAAACAGCTCAGCCAACTCAAGGTTGTTGTGACTCATGTGACTGGAGACCTTGACCACTCTGTGTGAATGTTCTTTGGTTTCACTGCAGAATATTATTGATGCATTTAATCACATAATTTTGCCCCAGGCCCTGCTGTGAGTGTTATGTAACACGTGGCAGACGAATTGTGCATTAACTTTTGAAAGGGCTAAAAATCTTGAAATCTGAACCCTGCCTGACTCTTGACTTCTGCATAAGTGGGTGGCTTTCTGGATAAGTGGGTGTACATCGGGCTGTAGTCAGAGGAGGCGGCATGGAAATCTTACATAGAAGAACAGAACAGGGTAGGCAGAGCGATGGCTTGGTGAGCAGAACCAGCTGGAAGTGACTCTCTGCTCTAAGGTTTCACCAGCTGAGGGATCTTGTGAACATCTCCAGCCTAGAAAGCTTCTATGTTCATGCTTATAAAAAAGAAATACTAGTGTCTACTTCCTACCAGTCTTGGGTAATTAAGTAAGGTTCTTTCTCCCAGTCCCAAAAGAATGCCTAATGTTAAGTACTCAACACTAACGGTTATTCTAAGTGTGTGGCTTGTTAGACTTCTCAGCATTTTCTGAGTTTCACACTTTGAGTGGTAAGTTTGGAAGGGGTGAGGAAAGGCACCTTGTTTTAGGGGATCCACAGGCCAGACACCAGACATGACACACATACTCAGACACCCTCCCTATTCATTTCACTGTGTAGAGGCAGGAACCTAGTTTTGGAAGCTTCACTCATGAAGAGTGAACCCGGGGTTCCCCACATCCCTCTGTATTAGCAGATGGAGGGGGAGAGGGCCATTCTCTCTGCCAAAGACTTTCACCTGACCTTAACCCTGTGTCCATGAGTCCATCAGTCAGTGCTAAAGGGGCCAAACAGAAGATCTGAAGTCTTTTCCATCCTAGGTAGGCAGGTAGCATAAACTGACCCTTGACCTGCCTAGGGATGTTGCAAAGATACCCATAGAATGTTCTGGGTCCAATCTATCCATCAGGCACGAATATTCCTGACTCAGTTCCAATTGCATCCTTGCATCTGGAGACCCATCATCCATTCAGCCCATATTCACACAGTGCCTGCTCCAAGACAGCTCAGTACTAGTGCAGGAGTGAACAAACCAGGTCCCTGGAGAGCTGCACATGATCTGGAGAGCTGGCACTGCAAAGGCTTTGTGGGATAGAGGCCAGAGTGGACACTGGATGGGTAGAGTGTTCGGGTGAGGGGAATGGCTTCACCCACACTCTGCCAGAGTGCAGTGTTGTTTGAGGATTTCTGGGGTTTGCCCATTAGGCTTTGCGGGTTGACACGTGGTGGGTGCTCCCTGAACAGCTTCGGGTAAACAGACCATGTTGATCGCACACTTCTTTGCTTTGAGCTCTAACCCGAAGGCCCTACTCTGTGACTCATCTCCAGGCCCGCTGCCAGCCTCTTATGTAAGCCATGCCCACATTTATTTTTATTTTTAAAAATTATATGTAGATGTGGGGGGGGGCATGTGCACGTGAGTGGAGGAGCCCTTGGAGGGCAGAGGCACCATATCTCCTGGAGCTAGAGTTCCAGATGGTTGTGAGCCTCCTGACAAGGGTGCTGGGAACTGAACTCTTTGGATGAGCAGCAAATGCTCTTGACCACTGACACATCTTTCCAGCCCCCACATTCCCAAGGAGTCCCTCAGCCCTTGGACTCACCAAACAATGGCCCTTCCCACTTTGGGTCCACAGTTTGTTTCCCAGGAACAACCCCCCTTGGTAATTTGGTGTGTCCTGTGCCTCCCCCAGGCGGTTCTTCGCTTCCACTACTGTCACCTTTCAGACTGTCCCCCATAGCTGCTCACCCACAGGCCAGTCAAGGCTTAAGCCTCTAGTTCTGGGCTTGGGCTTATGACTCTGCTTATCACCAAGTCTTTGATCTGTCCACCTATGACAAAGTCCGAAGCTGTTCTGAGCAGCGTGAATGAGTAAGCAACAAGAAAGCACCTGGAGGCAGCTCGTATTTCCGCTTCCCCGTGGATCTCTATTCCCAAAGCAAATGTGGAACAAGAGCGCAGCTGGGTTTGGTCTAGAATAGCTGAGTTTATTTCTTCATTGTAACAATTAAAGAGGAAAGGCCTTATAAATTCAATAAATAGAATAAATAATATTCATCTTCATGCTCGGCGTTTTGGCGCTTGCTCCCCCGCCTTCTGGAGCGTCTGCTGGAGACTCTTCAGAAATGATAATGTGTTGCCTGCCGTGGTCTGGTTGCAGGGCTTTTCACAGGAGAAAAACTGCAGCGAGGGGAGAGGACAAGAGAGAGTGAGCAACTGCAGTAGTGTGTGCCTAGCAGCCCCAGGACCGTCTCCCCCACGCCTGGGACCGGCTGATGGGCAGGGGAGAGAGGAGTGAGATGTGGGGAAAATAAGAAGGTGATCCTGGGACAGCTAGTATGTGGAAAGACTGTGTAGGGTTAATCTGGGGTCAGGATTCCAGAAGTCTGCATGCATGCGTGTGAATATGTCACACACACACACACACACACACACACACACACACACACTTTCCTAAATGTCATTAGGGAAAATTTTCTTGGGATTCTCTGAGAACTAAATATCTATACACTTTTTATCTCCCCCCCTCCCCACCCATCCTTTCAAGGTCACTTTATAACACAGTAGTTCTGAGTGAGGCTTTGCGTTCACATAGACCAGAGTTTAAGTCCCAACTTTGTCTCTTATTAAACACAGTCGCATCCGAAAAATAACTCTCCTGGGTATCACCGTCCTCCTTTAGCAGGGGTGACAGAGCTCAAACTGGCCTCTATGGCAGGTGCTCAGCCTAACAGCACATGTGGCACAACGGGGGCAGATGCCACTCTGGGCAGATTTATGTGGCTAGACTGGCCAACCACAACACTTGGTGCTGCTGCTCTCCTATGCATACCAAGGCACAGAGGCCCACCACTCCCCAGGAACCAGGGCACATGCTGACCGTGTGGGGTGGGTGGCAAGTACCTACCTAGACCTTGGTGCCTTTTTTTTTTTTTTACAAACCTTTAGAGCCATTCAACAAACAAACAAAAAATCCTGACTTAGAGGCTACCACATCCTTGGTTAGTATGTTGAGGCATAGTCTGACTCTAGAGAGCATCTTTTGATTATAACAGGATGAATTCTTTCATCATCCAACAGGCAGAGAGAAGACATTGGCCACACGGGTGTCGGTGGTGGTTCCATTTAACCAGGGGAACCATGGAGTCCAGAGCAGCTCCTACTTCTGGAGTCTTGTTTCTGGTTAGATTTCTTACCTGCCCCCTTCCAGCCTGGGCTGCCGACCCTAACTACCATCCTCTCTCATCTGCTCAGAGACAAGCCGTCCTGTTGCTTCACGTTTTCTGCTGCAGCTCTGATCCGAAGGCCCTGCTCCTTTGGTGTCAGCATCCACTCAGAAATCAGTTGTCACATGTGAACACAGAACTCACCGGACACTGGCTGCTCTTCAGGCCTTCAACTGTCCTTTTCACCCGAGTGAAAAAAACGGAGAGTCTGGATTTCCGTGTGGCATTGGTCACTTGTGACAGGCCCTCCTGGAAGCACGGAGTGGTGCAATCATCCTGGTAAATGACAAGGGCTTAGGAAAAGGGTTCGTGAAAACTGTCTAGGACAGCTTTGAGAAAGAATCACCAAGAGAATTTTAAAGAGCGTCTTCTTCCAAACGGTGTCACCCAAACTCGTGCGATGTTCGCATCTGTTCCTCGACAGTCCAGGAAATGATCTTAAGTAATTTAAGGTGAGTCATTTTTCTAGGGACACCCCCGGAGGAGATTCTGTCCAGGAAACGTGGGCCTGATGCCCTGACAGAGGCCATGCTGCGTCTGCCTTGCACCTGGTGGCCCCGGCCAGGTCCAGGGGCTGCGAGTTTGAAAGTCCAGAAAAGGAAAAGCCTTTCTCACACCAGCTGAGGCATGCCATTGGATAGGGCTCATGTTTCAGACAAGCTAAAATCCTACCCTGAGAAAGGAGGGAACAGGCTGGACCCTTCCCTACCACAGACCCCAGAGGATGGGGCGTCTGACCTCCACAGGGTTCCAAAGTCAGCTTCTCCCAGGCCCAGCTTGCAGGGTGAGCCCTGCAGAGGTCTGGCTGACTGCTCTCTCATCCTAAGCAGGAGTTAGAGCAGGACCACAGCCTCCCTGCTCCTCCTTCACTGCCACAGTGGCAGCTGCTCTCTTGGGGTCCCATTCGGTCCCCAGCACCAAACTTTGATGCTGTCCTCCTAGAGGACAGTTGGAACCATTTGAAAGCCACCAAAAGCCAGCAGGAAGATGAAGGAAGAGAAAGTGGTGGGGGCAGGGAGGAGGAGGAGCTAGAGAAAGGAGAGGTGTGTGACATCCAGGTAGTCCACATCTGGTGCTGTTACTTTGTTTCACAGACTGGAGTCATCAGCACATGAATCAGAAAGCAATATCCATTTTTTTTTCATTTTGTGAATGACCATTTATCTCAAGATAGTCAATAAATTTTAGACTCTGAAAAATATTCAAATTTCTCAAGGGCCATGAGGCTAACTCAGATATATAGATATATGTATAATGTACACATAAACATACAAGTTTAAAAGGTGGGGTCTATACTATAACAGTTACACTAAATAATAATTTAAAATTTAGAATGTCAAGTTAAATTGTGTTACTTTTCTTCAAAGCTTAAACAGAGTCCCAGTGATCTTTTTCAATTATACTTACAGATGGGATGGGAAGACACAAGCAGCTGGTCACCTGCAAGAGAGAAATCTCAGCATAAGCGTTCCAGCTGTGAATGTTAAGACAGGTTTGGAAGGCTCTTAAGAAATCATTCACTCACATTGGTGCTGCAACTGCATTTTGAGGCTGGGTCTCCCTACAGTAGGCAAAGAGATGATAACTCAGAGTGAGTAGAGTGCCCTTCCTCATTCTCCAGGGATGGCTCACACAGTTGCCAGCTCCCCCCAGCCCCATAATCTACCTGCAGCTTCTCAATAAGGAAATTGGTGTCTCTGATCACCCATGTGGTGTTGCATTTCCGGTCCAGCACAGAACCAAGAGAACCGAAGAGCAGGGCAGAGGCAAGGATGGAGGCCACAAACATCTTGGCAGGAGTCTGGAGCTCAACCTACTGGCACCTTCCAGGCTAGCCGTATTTAAAGCTCTTCAAACCGGGAAAAACCCTGACATCAAACTGATACCCAGTGCCCACTTTTTCTCTGTAAAGTTGAGGCCAATTGATATTGAAAAATAATCAGTCTGAGTCACTTGACAAAGACTGTTTTGTGCCAGGAAATACCATTCCTCAGAAAAGATGCTTTTCAAATAGTTGGGTTCTGAAATGCTAAAGGAAAAGTTAAAGATCTACCCCCACCCCCTTCTAAAGGCAGGAATTCTGGTTGTGAGACTCAGAGCGCTTTCCATGAAGCCCAGGCCTGTGTTTTCCCCTTTGCATTAGTGGAAATGCTGATAGACAGTTCTAGTGTTGTAATAAAGGGGTCACACTGGGGATATCAGGGGAAAGCAGGGCACCCCTCTCTCTAATTGGGGTTTTCCTCGGGTCATTGTAGCCTCAGTTTACTATATGGTTGCTTAGTTACTCAAAGTCTCTCAGGCGTAGGAACATAAGCCTCTGAGAACTGAGTCTATGAAGGCTGTGCTCTATAAGCGCAGGAATGCTGCAACTGTTCTTGTTAACATTGGCCTTGGACTCTTTACAGACCATGTGTAGCCCTGGGTAACACCAGGTCAAAAATACAAAACAAAATTCAGTACTAAAACAAGGTAATGCTTAGTACCTGGAGCACCTACAGCGAAACAGCCTCCATCCCAGGTACTTGATGTAAATTAAGTCTTCCAATGAGATGGGCACTAATTTGCCGTCCTCATCTCTCCTCCTTAAGCCACTGTAAACATTTTAGCTTCCAGGTTCCCGTGTGTGCCTATGTCCATCCACCTCTTATGCAGTTATGCTTATTCCTATGACTGGAAGCAGACGCTCTTTGGCCACGGATGTAAATACAACACATTTCCTCAGTATTTTATCCATAGGGAAAATGAGGCACAGAGAAGCAAGTAATTTTCCCAAAGTCATACAACTAGGACTCTGTAGATTCTGTATTGAAAGTTACAAGTGCAGGTTTTGGGGGTGTAAAAATAGAACTCAGCTAGGCAAGTGTGCTGCACCACCAAGCTACACCTTCCCAGGCAAGTGCACTGCCAGGCTACACCCTCTTTGGTCCCTAAATGCATCTTTATAAATCCTTTTACAATGTATTTATTGAATATTACTACTGTGGTGTATGTGTATGGAATCAGGAGACAATTTGGAGGAGTCAGTTCTCTCCCTCTGCCTTGTCTCTGAGGCAGGGTTTTTTGTTTTTGCTCTGTTGCTCCAGGCTAGTGGGCCCTCAAGTTTCTGGACAATTCTCCTGTCTCTTGTCTCGCTGTAGGCATTCCGGGGTTGCAGATGAGCACCACGGCATCATGCTTTTTCACGTGGTTTCTGGGAATCGAGCCTGGGTTAGCAGGCTTGTGGAGCTGGTGCTTTTCCCAGATGATCCACCTTGACAGTCCTAAGGGCTTCCCTGTCCTGCCCACGCCCATGTGTATTCCAGAGTCTTCATGGTCTGGCTCTCCAGTCCAGTCTCCACGCTGAGACACCTAGAGACTCAAACCGACTAAATGCTTGTCAATTGACTTCAAACATTAATTTGAAACATTCTTTTTAAATGGAAAGGTGCATTTAAACAATGTTCCTGAGAGGTCTCAAAGCTAGTTCTCCTTGGAGGTAAGTTCAGATAAGAACGTTGCCTTCTGTACCATCAGATCAGCAGGCGAGAGCATGTCCATTCTTTGTCAGCAGGAGTGAACTCCTAAGCTTTGTGTGGCCTGTTATGTGAGTGGTGGCAATGGTGGTTTTTATAATTTCTTTTCTCAGGGGAGAGGGGTATTGCCTGCACAATGGGAAAGAGGGCCATCTTGGAGGTTAACAAGTTAGAGATGACTTCTCCATACATTTCCCAAATCTCCCCACAGCTTAGTCCTGCATACCTGCCTTTTACAGATCCTTGATGAAACTGATGGCCTCCTAGCCTATGGGAAACACTTTGTTTCTAAGTCTAGATTTGCACCTCTCTCTGGTAGGATGCTGGAGAGTTCAGTGTGGCAACACAGCCAGCCAATGACCTACTCTCCCCCGCCACTTTGCTGCAGTGGGAGCTGTGTGTCTCATTTTAATGCTAGCTACTTATACCCCCTGTAAAGTTCTACCCTGACCCATAGCCCTTGGGTCACCTCCCTGCTACTACCCAGAAAAAGAATGGTGTAAAGATGGTGTCCATACCCATGGGTGCTTCTTAGGCTGATCCCCTACCTTTTCCAGCTCCGAGGAATCAGGGTGGAGGCATCATCCACAGAGTCCTCCCTCCCAGAGGATACACTATTTGATTTGGAACACAATGTCCAGCAGTTAACCACAGTTCCGTTTGGAAGTCTGGTCTGATCTGGTCCAGTCTCACTGGGTGCTGACCTCCTCTTTCAGACCACCCTCCAGGCTGTGTTGCCATCTGTTTCTGCCTCTGTGCCCTTATCCTTGCTAAGCTCTGCCTGGGATGTCCCTACTCAGCTGTCCCGTACAAGGCCTGCTCTCATTCTCCAGGATTTCCCTGACCAGATAATTATTGCAATTGTATGTCTCTATCTCTCCTTAAAATAAATTCATAATATTTGTATGTATTAGTGGGATACAATGTGCCAATATTTCAGTGCATGTATACAGTGTGTCCTTTTTAACCAAGGCAGCTAGCTTTCCGTCTCCTTATCACTTGCCTATATTTGGAGCCTTTTATAAAAAGATGTATTTTTATAAAAAGATGTATATATATTTTTATATGTATATATAAGTGTTTTGTGTGCATGTATGTAAGTTCCCACTTGTGTACAGTTCCCATAGAGGACAAAGAGGGCATCAGATCCCCTGTAACTGGAGTTACAGATGGTTGTGAGATATCATATGTGTTCTGGGAATCAAACTCAGGTCCTCTGCAAGAGCAGCCAGTGCTCTTAACCTCTGAGTCATCTCTCTATCCCCAATTTAGGAACCTTTGGGGTCCTGTGCATTAGTGAACTATAACCTCCTACTGACGCTGATAATGTGCTGGGACTCCCTCCCTCCATCTAACTGTGTCTTGGTACTTACTATCCAACATCTTTTAATCTCTCCTTTCTTTCCTCTCCCTTTCCAATGCCCTAGGAATGATTACTCCACTTTCGTCTGCTATGAGAACAATATCTGTAGTTTCCACGTGTGAGACATCCTTGCTTAGAAAGGATGTGGGACGTGGCTTATTTCACCATGGTGTCTTCCAGTTGTGTCCATCCTGCCGCAGATGTTTTGTGGTAGGACCATACTCCGTTGCGCGTGCACGCACAACGCATTTTCCTCTTCTGTCGTAGACTTGTAGTTGATCCTGCATCCGAGTTGTTGTCACAGTGCCACACTCGGCCTGCAGGGTCGCCTTCAGTCATTGCCTTCGGATAGAACCAGAAGCAGGATTGCCGGGTTCTTTGGATAATCTGATTTTCATGTTCTGAAACCTTGACACTAAGAAGTCTCCACTGATCTGCGTCCCTCCAGCGGTGTCTGAGTTCACCCTGCAGACTTCCAGTCAACATTTGCTATTTTTTATGATAGTTATTTTGAATTAGATATCAAGTAAAATAAATCAAAGGTATATAAATAGGAAGAGAAGAAATCAAATTGCCTTCTTGGAAATGATATAATATATAGGTAAAACAGACAAACAATAACAACAACAACAAAAAAAACCCCAAACACTGCAAACTCCACCAAGAGACACAGATAAGGGAATTCAATAAAACTGAAGGATATAAAATCCTTCATAATCCAATATAAAAGTCAGCCATATTGTATATACTAGTAATGAACTTACTCAAAAGATAGAAGAAGCATTCTATCTATTCACAACAGCAGCAAAATTAAAGCAAAAGAAAAAATAAATGCCTTGGAATAAGCCAGGTATGAGAGTGGAAGTCCATAGTCCCAGCTACTCAGGATGCTGAGGCAGCAAGATGGGTCTAACCTGGGAATTCAGGGCCAGCAGCAAACAAACAAGCCCAAAAAGCCTAGAAATAATTTTAAGCAAAGAAGTAACAAGTCCTATAATAAAATTACAAAACACTGATAAAAGAAATTGAAGATGGTTATGTGCACACACAAGGGAAAGACCACGTATGCTTGTGGACTGGGAAAATTAATATATTTAAAGTGTTTATACTACCCAAAGTAGCTTATAGATTCAATGCAATTTCCACCCAAATACCAATTACATTCTTAGAGAAATAGCAAAACAAATTCTGAATTCACTAAGTGCTCAGCAATTACTGACTAAATGACTAACACATTGCCCTTAGACATATATATCATTAGACATATATATTATTAGAAATACTCTGTAAAGAATGAAACAGAAAGAGGACAGGTGTTTGATTCTTTATCTTTTGTTTCTGCACCCCCCCCCCCAACACACACACTCAGTTATGGAAGAGGAGCAGGTCCACGGTGAAAGCACTCCAGGTGAACACCATTGGAACGGCAGGCACCGGCCAGGCCGTGTGCAAGCTCTGAAGCTTGGCTTCTAGGATTTTTCTCAGCATCAGAACGCAAGTATGCAAATAACCAGCAGGAAATGCGCCCAGCTAAAAAAATGACTCACTGACATTAACTATCAGGGAGGCTGGGGAGCAGAACGCAGGCCAAGATCGAACACAGATAACATCTTTAGCAATAAGTGACAATAATCAGCCATTTATTTTGTTCCAATGATAAAGCTTAACATACTTATTTTGTGATTAAAAAGCTCATGTGTCATGGATTATTTCTCAAGGGATACAACAAAATGGTTATTTGTTCTAGGAAAACACAACACAAAATGACCAAAAACTTTTTTTTTGTTTTAAAAAAGCTAAATTTCCAAGCCAAAAAACCCATTCCACGTTTTACTTTAAACAGTAAAGAGATAACTAGTTCCAAGAATCTTCTAGCACTAATTTCTTCACCAAATGGTAATTTCTAGATCAATATTTCTCACCAGTTATGATGGGGGTAAGGCTCCTCTGGATATATTTTCCCCTAAAGAAGGATGCTTTTTAACTGCACACCATTGACCACTACCCTAGAATCTCTCCTAAGCCAATTCTTCTCTTCCTGACACAGGGACACAGGGACGTTCTTCCCCGTTTACCTGACATAAAGTTCTCCCCAGCCCGAGACCTAGGGTCTGTTCCTCTCCTTCTCACTCCCTACCACTGTCTAATAAGCACCCAGCCTACCTTTGTTAGTGGCGTTCTCACATCCTGAATCAGCATAGTCTATCACTACTTGAAACTTGTCCCATTTCTCAGACACTGCAGGGACCCCCTTGGCTCTGGCTGGTTCATTGATGTCCATGTGACTCAGAAGTCTGATGACTCTTGTGGTCACATTAGAGATCTTAGACTCAGTCAAACCTTTAATTATATAAGGTAATATATTAAGCACTGTTCTATATTTGATCACACTGGGCTCTCTCAACATTTTGCAACTGTTTTTATATGGAAGACCAGATGTATTTATATATGCTGGAGTGCTCAGAGGCATATCTTAGTCAACAGAATCCACAGCTTGAACAGAATGTAGCAAATCCCAAAGCTTGTGTGCGTGTGGACAATGCCAGGATTCATTCTCTGTTTCTGTTGACCCATTTCACACAGCCCATATCCCAAGATTGCTTAATATAGTCAGAAAGTCACTGTATCCATTTAGGACAAGAGGTATGGTAGTTAGTGTTCACTGTGAACTTGACAGAACCTGGAGTCACTGATAAGACAAGCCTCTGAGAGTGACTTTGAGGGACTGTCCAGGTTAATTGAGATGAGAAGACCCACACCACGTGTGGAGGGGTCTAGACTGAGTAAAGAGAAGAAAATGGGGCTGGAGAAATAGTACAGATATTAAAAGCACTGGCCACTCTTCCAGAGGACCAGGATTTGATTCTCAGCACCCCCATGGCAGCTCACAACCATCTGTAACTTCAGTCCCAGGGGATCTGAGGCCTTCTTCTGGCCTCTGTGGGCACCAGTCATGAACATGGTGCACAAACATGCATGCAGGCCAAACACCCATACATACAAAATAAATACATTTTTAAAATGCTTCTAAAAACTGAGCTGAGCACAAGGAGTCATCACTTGTGACTTCCTGACTGTGGACTCAGTGTGGCCAGCTGGCTTCTTGTCGCTGCTGCTATGCTACTCCTTGTCAGGGTGGAAAGTGTCCCCTGCCACCATCTGCCTCCATAAGGCAGAACAAATCCTTTCTTCTTCAAGTTCCTTTCTTCAGATGTCTCGTCACAGTGAGGCAAGTAACTAATACATGGACATAGATTCTAGAAAGATTAACTGTGTCACTGTCCCAAAGCTGCCATCACAACATCCTAGTAACTTGAGGGGAGAAGGATTGATTTCAGCTGACAGTTTGAGGTTACAGTTTATTATGGTGACAAGGCACAGGGCAGGAACAGGTGACTGGACACATTGTATCCACAGTCAGAAAGTAAAGAGCAATGTCTGCTAGTGCCCAGCCTGCTCTCTTTTTATTTAGCCCAGGATCTGAGCCTAGAGAATGGTGCCACCCACATTTAGGGTGGGCATTCCCATGTTAGTTAATGCAAACTGGAAATTACCTCACAGATATGCCTAGAGATTTGTCTAGGTGAATCTAAATCCCATCAAGTTGAAAATCAGTATGGATGGTCACAGGTTTGTTTCTGGATTTTATTCTGCTCCAATGAAATGACTGTTCACACTGGTGTTGCCAAGATTTTATTTCTGTAGCCTTTTAAATGTCTTAACAGATGGAAGAGAATACAAGCCTACCTATTTATTTTTAGTTCTAAGGAAGCATAGGTCCTCGCACAGGATGAGCTAGCATATCCCCAGCATTTACTATTCATTCTTACAAAGCAGTTTAGATAGTTGTAAACATTTACATGTCTAAATTGTCCTTAAGATCTATTTAATGATTCCTCCACTAAATACTCTAGGGAATGTGTTCAATTAAAATGAATTTGAGAAGAAATTATATCCTTAAGGTATTGGCTCTCTCTTCCTAAAGCTTACTTATCACTATATGTTTCAGCATGTTTTTTTCTATCTCCCTCAATTCAGTTTTAGATTTGTTCTTCTATTTCATACAAGTTCCATGAGTTTTTACAAAAATTCTGCCTAGGTTCACCTATTTATTCAACAGTATTTATTGAGGACTTATATCCTGATCATTGTTCTGGGCTTGGGATTAAGAAGTGAACAAAAACCAAATCCCTGGTGTGTGCAGCCTGCATTTCAGAAAGTGCAGAAAGACAATGCGAAACAAATAAAAATACTGGTACTATGTCAAGATGTGCCGAGGGAGACAAAAGCCAGTAAGAAGGTGATATGGGAGGAGAGCAGAGCTATGGTCTATTGTGCAGCCAGTGAAAGCCTCTCCAGTGATGGTGATTTGGGCAGATGCTCAAAGAAAGCGAGTGAGTCAGACAGATTGTGAAAGAGCATTTCTGGCAGGGAAAAAAGGATGGGAACACAAAGGCCTCATGCCTCCAGTGTGCCTCCCAGGCAAGAGGGACAGACAGCAAGGCAGCCAGTGCTCCTATAGGTTGATGCAAAGGGTTGGGGATAGTTATGGTCCGAGGCAAAAAGACAAATCTCAGGAAGCCCTGCAGGCAGTGAAGGTGGACTCCAGACTCGACTCTGAGGAACTGCTGGTGGGTGTTAGGCCTGGGAACAACATGAACCGGTCTGTACTTAGGAAGGCTCCTTTGGCTGTTGCATGGAGAAGAGCTGGGACAAGGGACACAAGGATAGAAGACCAGGTCCTTTACAGGTCACAGGTCTTACTTATAGTGTGTGTCTTCCAACTGGTTATTACTGATGTTTAAATACCACAGTTAGCTTTTGCTGTGTAACAAACAATCCCAACACCTCACCAACTTCTAATGATAGTCATTAATTTTACACACATCTATGGGGCTCAGCTGGGTTTTCCCAGAAGGATCTGTTGAACTTCTGTGGACTTAAATGAAGTACCTGCTGCTCACATGCCTGAGGTCGGTTGGGTAGCCCAGATATATTCATCCCATAGTAATAGGGTAATAGTATTTCAAGCTCAAGGCTAAGAGTCATATCAGCTTCTACTCTAATTACATCTACCAATAGTGCAGAGCCAAAGCAAGCCATATGGCTGATCAATGACCAAAGGAGGCCACTTGGCCCACTGTTCAGAACTTGGATGATGACACAACCAAGAGCATGCGTGTGGAGAGAAGTGAGTAGTTAGAACCAAATGGAACTGACCACATTAGAAACTTACTAGCATATTATCTTCTACCCATAAGCCCCCACTTCTTAACTTTTTTGATATTAATTTTCTTAGAACATGACCTAGAATTTGTTGAAAATCAAAATTAACAAATTATATACTATACCTAGTTTTCTCTTTAGTAAAACACTTACATTTTGTTCTTTACAAAATTTCAAGTTCTTTGTAATTTCCTAAATTCTTAAAAACTCTCTTAACTTTCACTGTAGACCTGCATAAGAGTGATTACTAATAACAATGAGACAGAGTGAATATTAGGTTGTCTTGAATGTTCCCCTGCTAAGAAAATTAATCCAATATGTAGCTAGAATTTTCCTGCCTGGCCCACAGTCAGGACAAATCTCTGTCACCCGCTAGTCCCACAGCCGCTCAGACCCAACCAAGTAAACACAGAGACTTATATTGCTTACAAACTGTATGGCCGTAGCAGGCTTCTTGCTAACTGTTCTTATATCTTAAATTAATCCATTTCTATAAATCTATACCTTGCCACATGGCTCGTGGCTTCTTCACATGCTGCTTGTCCTGGCGGTGGCTGGCAGTGTCTCTCTCCTTAGCCTTCCACTTCTCAGAATTCTTCTCCTCCTTGTCCCGCCTATACTTCCTCCTGCCTGACTACTGGCCAATCAGTGTTTTATTTACTAACTAATCAGAGCAAAACATTTGCCATACAGAACATCCCACAGCACCAATACATTCTAATTTAGCCTCAGTCAAATTTTTAGGATGAGGGCGGAAAACAGCCACATTCTTTGCCAAAATATCCTAAGTATGGTCTCTAGCCTGATTGCTAATATTTGTTCCCTCTGAAACCTCTTGAGCTGGGTCTCCACAGTCCACATTGCTCTCAGTACTACCATCCTCCAAGACCCTACTAGGATGGACCACTAAGCCCTTCTCCCAGAATTTAACTGCTTTTCTAATCCAAAGTCACAAAGACTTCCATAGTCAGCTTTTTACAGCAGTAGCCTACCCTGGCACCAACTTTTGTCTTAGTTTTCTCTCTTGGTTACTTTTCTATTGTTGTGATAAGACACCATGACCAAGGCAAGTTATAAAGGAAAGAGTTTATTGGGGGGATTACAGCTTCAGAGTGTTACAGTCTATGAACATCATGATGGGGAGCATGGTGGCAGACAGGCAGGCATAGTGCTCAGAGCTCACAACTTGAGAGACAAGCATGAGGCAGAGAGGCACTGGGAATGATCAGAGTCTTTTAAAACCACAAACCTCAGTGACACATCTCCTCCAACAAAGCCACACCTCCTAATCCTTCTCAAACAGTTCCACCAACTGCAGACCAAGTATTTAAACACAGAAGACCACGGGGCCATTCTCATTCAAACCACCACACTAATTTGACATTATATATCTTTCCTTTATTTATTCTCTATTTGATTTAGATTTATTTTACCATTTCTTTTCTAGCTCTGTGGGCTGCACATTTGTTTTATTTTCCACACAAATAGACCTACAGTTGTTGATCTTTTCACAGGTAGAGCCTCACATTTAAAACATGTTATTCTACTGAGTCCTCATAGCATCCTGAGAGGCATCATAAGGGGTCTTAAAGCATGGTGGCTTTGGGTATAAACTTGAGCCGGAGAACCTCTGCCATTGTATATCTGGGTCTTTATGCATGGAAAGGGTATGATAGAAAATCTGTATCACAGGCTGTCCCCATTGAGCCCTGTCATAGAGAGAGGATCAATGAATTTGCACATATGAAGCCCCTACAACAGTGTGGGACCCACTCATTACCATGGAAGCAATTGACACCCTTGTCTGAAGATGAGGAAATGAGAGCTCGAAAGGCCCAGTGCTTTGCACAAGGCCACACAGCTGCTCCCAGAACACAGCCTACAGAGTCTTGTGAAATCCATCATATGGTTTACTCAGTCACACTCCTTTTACTTTGAGATTTGTTTTATTTATGTATATGTGGGGAGAGGGTGTGTGACATGTGTGTGCAGGTCCCTTGGAGGCCAGATAAGGGTGTCAGGTCCCTTGGAACTGGTGTTACAGCTGTAAACTGCCAGACATGGATGTTGGGAACCAAACTTAGGTCCTCCAGAAGAGCAGCAGGTACTCTTAACCACTGAGCCGTCTCTAGCCGCCCAGTCCAGTCTTTAAAGTCTCTGTCTTCAGTTTCATCTCTCCTCTGATGAAACTACTGTTGTTTCCTCTCTGCAGGAAACCCCTCGACTCTTCTATCTACATGACCTTCTCTATGGAAATTCAGAAACTGTACCAGAAAGTGTTTAGTTATGGCTAGTTAGTTTAGTCCTTGGCTATTCCTGACTAGCATGAGGTTGGCTCATTTAATCTTAAGATCACATTCTCTACTTTAGTATTTTTTTAAAAAAACCTTTTAGTTCTTTGACTTCAAAGGTACATATTGTCAACGTTTTCTCTCACTCCTGATGTTGCCTTGGTTGCTCAGCTGAGGTGGTCCTGCTGCTTCTCTGTTGTGAGGTGAATCTTTCCCTACCCCTAACTCCCCATAAGACACTCTTTGGAAGAAAGCCATGGCACACTGGCTGCACGTGGGCATAACCAGCCTCCTCAATAGCCGTGTGTCTTCACAAATGGTTTAGAAGGCTTACACATGGGAATTTGGTCTCCCAGTTTACCTAGTAAAATATTATCAATATAGATTTGTGGATATTTTACATTTCATCTTATAATCTGATGATGTTTTACTTATTGCTCACATCGCTCCAAGTTTGACCCTAGGAGCCTGTTGAAGTTGTCTTCTGGGCACCCTTTGAGTTCATCACTATAGCTTTTTAAATTCAGTAATCCTTTCCCTCCCTCCTCTCATCCTCTTCCTTCCTTTCCTCCTTTCCCTCTCTCTGTTACAGAATATTTGATCACACTGTGTGAAGATCTGTTTCTGTCCTTCCTTGCCTGATAGGCACCTTTTGATTGGTTTAATAAAGAGCTAAATGTCCAATAGCTAGGCAGGAAAGGATAGGCAGGACTTCTTGGTAGAGATAGGAACTCTGGGAAGAATCTGGAGCAGGGGATTCACCAACCAGACCCAGAGGAGGTCAGACATAAGGTACTGAGGAGAGGTAAAGAGCCACATGACAGAACATAGATTAATATCAACGGGTTAATTAAGTTATAAGAGCTAGTTGGGAGCAAGCCTAAGCTAAGGCCAAGCTTTCATAATTAATAAGAAGTCTCTGTGTCATTATTTGGGAGCCAGTGGTCCAAAGAAAGACCTGCTACACCTCTTTTTTCCTCTCTTCCTCCGTTTCTCTTTCTTTTGCCATGAGATTCTCCAGGCTCATATTATCTGTTTTCTGCCCCAGTCCTAGATGCTTCCATTTCTCTAAAGAATTCTAGTTCCTTTTACAGGAAAATGACATTAGGCACCAAGATGGCACCAGGTGTGCTCACTGCTATTAGAGTCCCACTGAGACTTGTCTTTGGTGATTGTTTGAACACGGTTTCCTTTCTTGAACAACCTGCCCTCACCGTATTGATGCAATGTGACAGTAAGAATTATAATTAGCATAGGAAGTAGATGGGGCCCACTCTTTAGGAAGAGCCTCTGCAGCGAGAGTCATTTGCACGAAATGATCCATTTAAACTGCTGAGTATTTTATACATCTGGTAATGTTTTGCTCTGTTAATGCAAATGGGTTTTTGCTCAGAAAGGTAATAAAATCAGTATTAGTGGCTGAGATAACCTCCAGCTGGGATTGTGTAAACCAATATAATTTCTCTCCATCCTTAACAAGGAGAGAAAAGAATTTACATGGGTATTTTCAATTTCCCCCATTTATTTGGGGAGGGTTGTGTACACACTGGAATGTGGAGACAAAACTTGTGTGAGTCAGTTCTCTACTTCCACCCTGTGGGCTCTGGGACCGAATCCAAGTCTTCAGTCTTGGGGGCCCCAGGTGTACCTTAGCAGCTTAGAGACCTAGGAGCGGGGGGTGTAAGATCTGAGAGCTACTTGTGTGAAATGTCATCCTCTCCTGTAGAAGCTGGAGGCCATTTGAGCAGCAGCCGTCACTAGGTGGCACCTCGGTCATGGCTGATCTCACGGAATCCTCTGGCTGCTTTGATGCTGTAAGGACACAGCTTATGAACAAGGTTGACAGTCCCGCTCTGCTCACCCTCCAGGATCTTCTTTGGGTACTTGAGGAGGAAGATTCAAAGACATTGAATTTTGTTTCTGCGCCTCACTTCCTCATGACCTGGTCACGTGGCCAGGACTCTCGGGGCGTGAAGATGGCTCAGGTTTGGCTCTTACCTACACCGGTGAGACTGTGACAAGGCTGCTCTGGTAGTTATTTGTGGCCATGTAACAAACGACTTCAAAACTAGATGTTTAAAACAACACTTGTTTGCTGTCACATACTTTGTATCTCAGAAATCAGCCATGGCTCAGCTGTATCCTGTGCTGCAGGCCTCTCACAAGGCTGCACCCTGGTGTCAACAAAGGGGATGTACTCCCACCTGACGGTCCTCTGGGAGCAGGAACTGCTTCCTAGCTTATGTGCATCTGGTTCCTCACCAAATGTTGGACTGAGACTGTTGGCTGGGGACTCTTTTCAGAGTCTATCATGAATTTCTCTCTATGGCAACTGGCTTCATCTCAGCATGCAAGTCCAGATGCAGTGTGAGCATCAGCTAGCAGAAGTCACCATCACCTATATCCCATCACAGAAAAGGCATCCGGCCACCGAGTCTATCTCAAACTCCTGACAAACACAAAGAGGGATCACGTGGAAGTCTTAGGCGTACCCACTAGAGTTAGGAGTGAGGCGCTGTCACAGCATCCAGTGGGCTCATGTTTTCCTTTTGGTGTAGTCTGGGCTGCTGGGAAAGAGTACGTACCAACAAGTGGCTTAGTCCACTTGCTTAGTCTTGCACAGTGAACCTGATTTTGAATATGATGATGCAGTGAGTAGCTGTTCCAGCTTTGACCTGGAAGTACTAGCCCTAGTGAGGTTTCTGGTAACTGCCACGCCTACCTATGACCTGCCCCTGGGGCGGGGCCAAGATGGGAGCCCTTAAGAGCCGAGATCCAGAGATCCAGCCGGTTGGTTCCTCATGATCCTGGATGCTGGAAGACAGACCGAGTCAGAGCTCTCCAGAGAACCCCTCTGGACTGCACCTCACCTCTCCCGGATCCTGTAACCAACCCCTTTACTAGCTGTAAGTTACCCCAAAATAAACCTCCTTTTTAACTACGTGGAGTTGCCTTGCTAATTCCCCACATTATGATAAACTTGAAATTATGGATTTTTTCATAAGTTTGAAATGCACAGGAAAGTTCAAGTGACGAGTTTTTGGGCTGGTGAGATGGCTTAGTTAGAAGTACATGCCAACAAGCCTGGTGGCCTGGGTTGGGTCCTGGGCCTCACATGGTGGAAGGAAAGAACTGAGCCCTGCAAGCTGTCTTCTCACTTCCACAAACTGCCATGGCGTGTGTCCCCAGCTGCCCCCAGAAGTAAATAACAATTAAAAATTTTTAAATTCCTTTAAAACTTTAAGTTCTAATTAATTAATTAGTTTATCTTTGAGACAACATCTTACTATGTAGCTCTGGCTGTCCTGAACTCACCATGTACATCAGGCTGGCCTCACTGCCTCTGCCTCATGAGTGCTGGAATTAAAGGCATGCTCCAGAGCTGGTGTTACTTGGGCATTTGGACCTGAACTGGTGTCCTTTGGGAGAGTAGCAAGTGCTCTGAATTGCTAAGCCAGTGAAATCTATTGTTCAATAATAATTCTCTTAACTTTTTCTATAAGCTAGCTCTTAACTTACGTATCATCCATGCACTGACTCATTATAAACCCACATCAGGTCTATGGGGAAGACTTTGCCATCACCTGATAAGATACCAGAGGTCTAGATAGAGAGAGGGTGAACAGCTTCTCAGAGTCTGGCCGTCCAACACCCTGAGAAGCTCCCACACGTTCTCATGAGTTGCTCGACTTTCTCAGTTGTGCCCTCCATCCCAAAGGCTCTGTGTTGGGACAATGTGTTGTGGGTAGAGCAGAGTCCACTTCCTCATCTCTCTTCAGATCTGCTGACTCCTGCTGGAGTTGGCCCCAAGACAAACTTCTGGCCTCCTTTTCTATCCCTACCTCTCACTGTGCTCCCTTGGACGGACTGCAGCCCAGTGACTTCCTGGTTGGTTCTAGCTCAATTGGATTCAATAGGTCAGGTGGGACGGGAGACGTGAATAAGACATCCACAGTGGCCACAGTCACAGTTGGGAGTTGAGGTCAGGATAGGAGAGGTGGTTACCAGGATCTCAGAGCAGAGATGGGGAGAGGCAGAAGGATGTGGGCATCTTTTACATCCCAAGATTTTATTTCACTGGTGGAAACTGGGGATCTATCTCTGGTGATATTCCCACCACCCACAGTTTACCTGAGACACTGAACATACTGTCTGCCTCGCCCACAACTGAGCATGTCAGGGTATGCCTGAAAGAGTGATAGTGTTTCCCAAGCTGATTTCAGAACAAGATAGGCAAAGCAGGGAGTCACCCTGGTGTGTGTGATGCTCAGTAAGAGCAGACAGTGGGTCCCCTGGAGTGCTTGTAGATGTTTCTCAGTAACCACAGGGACTCTCCGGTGGCCAGGATTCACTGGTACCGTCAGCTACTGGAGTTTCAGTTTGGCTCAAAGAGCACAGCGTTTGCTTAGGAGAGCATCATCTTTCTTTAAAATGGTGGCATGAGTTTGTGCATTTTTCCTGCCAGGGGTTCTCTTTGGTCAATTGAGTTGATTTATGATCTGGAAAAGGCATCTCCAGTTTCTTTCAAGGAAAACTTGAGGCTCTGAGTGAGCATCTGTCTGAGGTAGGATCAGAGTATGTGTTGGGATCTTGTACCAGTTGGACCTTCCAGCAGCCCTTGATTCAGCTGAGTGCCCCTCCCTCTGGAAATCTGCTGTCTCCTGGACTCCAGGTCACCACATGGTAATTTTGTGCCAGTTTCATATGAAACCTTGTTTCTGTGGGCTCTGAGGCTCCTTCATGTTTTTCTGGTACTTGTAACAGGTTGTCCTCAGACCTAGTCCTGATCTTTCTGCTCATCTCTGCTGTGACTGAAAGTCTTTGTCCAGCCCCCAATGTTACTCAGTCACATGCCAAAGACTCATATCATGTCTCCAGCCCTGAGAGCTTCATGGACTACAGACTCATGTTATAAGTATGATATGTTTTGGGATGAAAATAGCATATTTTTTGTATTTACAAAAACCAGATCCTTCCTCAAACACTAAGGTATAGTGACAAGATTGGAAAGAATTCTTTAATTCCTTCACCTTATGTAAGATTCTGTATATAGACGGCAGATTGCCCTCCTGAAGGGTGACTGGGCTGTGAGCCTAGATGCCCCAGGCCAGCAATATGGAGTAGGAAGAACTCAAGTTGGAAGTCTACCTCTTCTAGTGCCAAGGGACTGTGGGAAGAAGGGCAGAATGGAGCAGAGGGAGACACTGGGTGACTGACTTCTCTCTCTGAGCCCCGCCAGTCAGGGGAGACGTGCTCTCAATCTCTAGAGGACGAGGAGAGAGCTTTTTGCTTGTTTTGCTTTGAGGGCCCTGAGAGGCCATTATCTCCCCATCTAGTCACTATGCCACCCACCTGGGCGTTGGGAAAGAGGTGTTGGCAGCATACCTGAGTACAGTCAATGGTACAGTTAGACAGAGACAGAAGGCGGCTGGAGCTAGATGAAGCTCCACTCATTTCCCCACATAGGGATGAGAGTCAGAAACTCCCGTGTTACAAAGGGTTTCTATACCACGACTAGGTAGAAAGTTAGCGGACATCATGTATGAGGGACAAGGTACTTAGGACCACAGAGCTAGGATCTGGATATACTGGTCCAGAAAGTATACTGGTCCAGCTTGTATGGAGCTGTGTCCATCAGGAGTCCCGGGAATTTCACCAGTCTCCATCAGATCACAGTTAGCTCCCAGGTACAGCAAGGAATGTCAGCGGGCTGAGCAGTAAAGACCTCGAGAATGTGCAGGGAGAGGACATGTATGACAACTCCCTCCCTGGGTTCTGTGGGTGCCCGCCATCATGGGTAAGGGAAGGGAGCACTGGAGAGGCTGTGCCTTCCCTGACTGAAGCGTCCCAGACTGAACTAACTCTAGTTCCCTGCCACCATCTCTCCCTAGTAGGCCAGGAATCATGGCACGGTCCAAAATGCAGCTACAGCTTTGTGCTTCTTAGGTTATGTTTACTGAAACTGTAAGTTTCTTCAACTGGCATAGGTGCTACTTGGCTTTTAACATGCTGCATTTTTTTAATTGTAGCCTCAAAATATTTTACTCTTTCCCCAAAAGAAAAACTCCTGGTTTCCCTCCCTCAGTCATGGTCACCAGTGCTCCCTGCAAACCCAGTGCTCACTGGGATTGCTCCTCCCCCTCGGCTCTCACGTTCCACCCACCAGCAGTCTCTACTCTGATGCAGGAAGGATCTTCTGCTTCTCTATTCTTCTACAATAACTACTGTCCTTATAAACATCACTGCAGCATACTCCCTTGCTTTCACGCCCGAGGCTTCTTCCACATGCTGTGTCTTGTGCTATGAAAGAGAGATTGCTGGAGCTGAGCAGGTGACTCAGCTGGCAGAGCGCTTGCCTAGGATGCACCAAGTTCTAGGTTAGAACTCTAGTGCCTCATAAAACTGGGGATGGCGACACATGCCTGTGATCCCAGCCAGCACTTGGGAGGTGGGAGCAGGAGGAGCAGGAGTTCAAGGCCATCCTCAACCATATGGTCCAAAGCTGGTTTGGGCCAGGTGAGACACTCAGAAAACAACAAAACCCCTTCTTTCTACAGATGGTCATCCCTGTGATGGACACAGGGCTTGCAGAGTGGGCAAGTCCTAGATCTTGGCCCCTTCTTACCTGTTGTGCTGACACTCTTGTGTGGGTTTGAACCTGCAACAGCAGTCAGCAGCCCTCCCCGACAGTGACACCTATGTACACCAGGTTTCCTTACCCTGTGAAGATCCTTGGCTCAGAGGCCAGAGCTGCAGCTTCCCGCCACGGCCTGTGATGTGCCACCTGATCTGGCCCGTTTCCTTCTCCAGCTTCACCACTTCCCTCGCAACTGTCCCCTTTTCCCACAACCTGATGCAGTCTCCTCTTTTTGCTCCTGCTGTTCTGTCCGTGGGACTGGAGTAAACAGCCTGGCTCCTTCCTGTCCCTCAGGTCTGGCTGAGATGCCATGTCCTCAGTAAGGGCTGACCTAAATGCACTGTTAATGTAACCCTCCTCCTGGACCCTCTATCATATGACCTGCTTTGTTTCCTTCGGAACACGTATCAGCCTCGAAAATTTATTCATCTGTTTGAAATTTCATTTCTTCTTCTTTTTCTTCCACAGAAGTAAAAACTCCGAAGTCAGGGAACAGTCTGGCCCACTGTGATTTTCAGAGTCTTGAACAGTGAGTGGCACATATTGTTAATGGATGCTTGGATTGAAGACTCCGTGGTTAAACCTGCGTAGGGGGCTATTGTGCACATCTCCTAACAAGACTGCAGGTTGCTAGCCAGCAAAGCCAAGGCTTTAGAATTTCTCAGACATGCTATGACGTGCAGTCAGAGACACATAAACAGAAGGATAAATGCCAGGAAATGAAAAGCAGTTTGCTGGGTGGTGAACTGTGCACTCATGTCCCCAAACTTAAACAACATAGCAGGTTGATGCTAACACCATCAGTGGCTCTCATCCAATGTCAGGGCTCAGTTTTCCAGTATTTCAGAAGCTGAAAAGTAGTTACACTATTATGTGCTTGGAATATGAAACTATTAAAGAAAGTTTATTTATTTATTCATTTATTTGTTTGTTTGTTTGTGTGTGTGTGTATGTGCGCACCCACGCACACACCATGGCATGCATGTGAAAGTCAGAAGACAACTCGTAGGGTTCATCTACCACACAGGTCTCCAGACTCAGGTCATCAGCTTTAGTGGCAAATGCGTCCACCTGTTGATCCACCTCACCAGCTTTACAAGAAAATAGCTTTAAAACTCATTTATGACTGAAATTCTATTTCTTTTTACTATGTCCCCTTGAAGATTTTTTTACATAAAGAAAATCTTATTTTTATTTAATATTTACAAGTTTATTGAGGCTTATTAATTGAGCAGTGCATGATACATCATGGAGAATGTTGCTATAGTTCTAAGAATAAGTATTTTTCCAGTCTGTGGTGCTCTAGAGAGAGGTATTACACCTAGTTGTTTTGATGAAAAAAAACATTATTTTAATATAATTTTATAGTATAAACAGTAGCAAAATGTTTTCACCTTTCCTTGTTTATAATGTCTGCATATAAAGTGATGGGTAAGATACCTTTCAGCATGTGTTTATACCAATAAAGAATCAATCATTTCAGGTGTTGCTTGTCATGACTGAATTTAAAACTAGACATGGCAAGTTTTATAGCGGTTGCATACTTTGATGAAGCATGCAAAACAAACTCTTTTGGTTATCATTTTTGTTTCTGGCACCCAAACTTTTTTTTGTCTCAGCACCATCATCTGCATCCTGTTTGCGGTTTGAAAAAAAATCTGATCACAGAGAATGATACAACTCATACTAAACAATCTTCCCACTTCATTGTCAAATATTCAAATTTCTAAAAACGGTATTCATTGTGCTACTAAACCCACGAAGTACCCACTTTCACACGATTTCCCTCAGCATGAAGCCTCTGAAAAGGAAGCTACTGGTCATGCTGGAGCCCTGTCATAAGCAGTTCATGGAACCAGGATGATGAGGACTTCTATCAGGTGTCACGATCTTCTGTTACCTCATTTGCTCCTAATCTTCAAGCCCCTGTGGTCTGAGGTTTCTCTTGCAGTTTCTTCTGTTCAGTTTAGGAAAAGCAGCTGCGTGGAGGACTAGCTTCATGATATCCTTTGAAATCTGTAACATACTAGTTAGCAAATTATAAGGTCTGTTAAACAGAGGAAAAACGGTTTACTAAAAACTTGCTTGTTTTTTTTCTCCCTCCTCCCTCCCTCCCAATATTATTGTGTAGTGATTTCCTTCAAGATAAAATCTTCCCTCTTGGAGGAAAGCTCCTTTAGACACAGCAGGACACAAACAATTCTATCCTGCAGGGAAGCTTGCTAAGCTGAACTCAGGAAGTCAACAACTCAGTAGCTTCAGGAAGTCCCTGAAACTGACCAGGTTCACTAGGTCCCTCCCCAAGGATATGTAAGCAGTAAGGCCTGCTGAAAGACACTCTTAGACCAACCACCTGAAAGAGAGACCAGCCCACTGCCTAAAAGACTCTCAGACAAACTGAGCTGCTTAAAAGAAGTTCAGATCAACCAATCACCTAGAAACAGTGAGCAGCTGAGCTGCCCAGCAGAGGCTCAGACCAACTTTAACCCCTTGAGCTGCCCATAGGTTGAGCAGAAGCTCCAGGGATGCAGCTGTCATGTTGCCCAGTCTGGGTGGGCTTCTCAGGGATGCACCTGCCTTTGAATCATCCAGGTTATTATAAGTAACCCTGATAAATGCACTAGTTTACAAGTTAGACTTGGGCAGAATGACTACATTCTACTATTTATGGGGTGAATAGATATTTGTTCCTATCTCCCCAGGCAAAGTCACACAATAGTTTCTGTCTCTAAAGGGGATGAAATACTTGTCTGAAGTGAAATGGCTAGACTGTGACCAAGCCTGAGCTAAAACTCAACACTGCCATGCAGGGTTGTTTGTTATTCTCCATTGTCCCTATTATTTAACTTTGGTCATGTAGATGTGCGGCTACTCCAATGTGAAGGCAAGTGTCTTGTTCAGTGTTCTATTGATGTGAAGAGACACCATGACCACAGCAACTCTCATAAAAAGGAAGCATTGAATTGGGGCTTGCTTGCAGTTTCAGAGGTTTCATCTGTAATCCTCATGGAAGAAGCATGGCAGCACACAGACAGACATGGTAGCTAAGAGTTCTACATCCGGATCAGAAGCATCAGAAAGAGAGAGACACTGGGACTGGCTTAGGCTTTTGAAACCCCAAAACCCACCCCCAGTGATGCACTTCCTCCAATAAGGCCACACCTACTCCAACAAGGCCACACTTCCTAATTCCTCTTTAGAAGTGCCACTCCATGGTGACTAAGCATTCAAATATATGAGCCTATGGGCGACATTTTTATTCAAACCATCCCAGCAAGAGACAAGCTAACTCCAGGTTAGACACCTCATCACTCTGTGTGGTTCGTCTTATGAGGCCCTTGGAGTGTCCGGACTGATTACTTGAGTCACTCTTCAGGTTAGAAAGATGCGCAGAATGATCACGCTGAAGCACATGAGTTTTGGAAGAGCTACACTCTACTCACAACCAAGCAAATGTGCAACTTAAGACCAGGAATCAGTACCCTGGGCCTCACAGATAAGCAGTGAATGCTTTGGGATTTCCATTTCATGTAACAAGACGAGATGCAGTAACTTCTAAGGTCCTCCAGCGATCTGGGAACAAGACTGAGGAAGGCCTGCCAGCCTTTGTCATAGAGAAGTTTCAGGCTAGATATGCTTGAGGCATCGTACTCATCTTCACCCCCATGGCTCTGGCAGTCAAATTCCCGTACCCGGACCCGGAGGCTGAACCTGAACCTGAACCTGCACTGTAGGCCTGCCAGTAGTTTTGCCTCTGGTCATGATGTATCCAAACTGTTGTGTAAGAATCTCAGAGGAGGTGAGCATTTAAGCAGTTACCAGAGGCGTTTCTGTGTGCCACTTTTGAGGGGAAGGAGGAGGAAGGTTGCTGGCATCTGAAAAGAGGATCACTGTGCTGAGGGGCATGCCATTAAGTCACTACACACCAAAGCCAGGCTCTGAACACTTGGAAAGTCTGCCAGAACTTGGTCTCATGAAGAGAACTTTTCTTGACACAAGTGTGGTCAACACAGAGCACACATGCCACACTTTGACCTCAGAGACGTACTTTTGGTTAACCACCAAAAGTGAGCCCCACTTCCTCCCCCAAGCCCTCCTTCAGTGATATGTTCCCTGGAGATCATGTTCAGTGACATGCCTGGGGAAACAGAACAGATGATGTCAGCTGAGGTGACCGGCTGGTCCAGAGATCCATGAGACTGTTGACAGTCTACAAGTCATTTCACTTTTTCTTATGCTAATAAGGCACACTGTAATAGATTTTCAGAGGCTCAGATGACGCAGTGTAAATGTCAGCCTGCCACTTGGGCTCATCTTGCATTTTCTTTTATAATACAGATGTGTCAGGAGCAAGTGAGATCTTGAATCCATTAAGCCTTCTAATGCTGCTTGATATACAGTAGTGATGTATAACTACATGTAATTACAGTGCTCTTTTTTTGTAACATGCTTTAAGATCATCAAATGAAAGGTATTGGTACTTAATTTATGAAAAATACAGAATACATAATGATTCTATGCTTTCTTTAACCTTTCATGGGTGCGTTCTCTCTGTGATTGGCTAGAGTACTTGTGCTGCTTTTCCTAGGGAAAAGAGATTGGGAAGGACTGAGGACTCCCATCCACCCACAGTTTCCATCTATCATCACCAGCCTGTCTTTATCTAACTGTCTTCCTACCTGCCTTTTCCCCATTGGAACGGTTTTGTAAGATGGTGGGGCACTAATTTACTCATCTCTGTCTTTGTACACTCTGTACTCACTGGATGCCAAGCACTACTTAGGGCATCCAGCCTGCCCGAGGCTATCCAGCCTGCCCGAGGCTACCCAGCCTGCCTAGGTGACACAGGGGTGTTGCAAAGAGGAAAGAAGAGGCAGGTGCCATCTGACCACAGACCTAGAGAGGAGAGGGACCGGTACCTAGGAATGAACTTTGTGGGTAGAAGGGAAACTGACCACAGAGAGTCTGAGGTACGACTGGGCTTGCAGGGTCTGAGGCACAGCATGGAGGATGCTGTGAATGGAATGGATGGAGAGAGGAAGGCGGCAGGATGAAAGGAGGCCAGAGATGGGAGAGGCGTGTGAGGGCTGACTTAGCAGTCGTCATAGGTCTTGCTAAGGACTTGGGTTTTACTCTGAGTAAGAGAAAGCCACTGGCTGATTAGAGCAGATATTGTGATAGGAATACTCTAGTTCCTGGACTGAGACACTGTGGGTGAGCAGAGTGGAAGGAGAGGCCATTCAGAAGGCCATCAGATGACTCAGGCCAGTCTAGTGGTGATGAAACTCAGATTATGGTCATGTTTGGGGATTTGCTGACATGTGGGGATAAATAAAAAAAATTTTAAAGAGTCAGATATTTTCAAAGTTTAGGCCCTAGCAACTGAAAACAGGAACTGCTATTTGCTGAGACAGGAAGACAGTAAGAGGCTGACTTTTGGAGAAGATCTGGGATCTACTATGGACAGAAGTAAGAGATAAACTATTGCAAATGTTTGAAATTAAGTAGAGAGTCTGCAGTTCAAAAAAGAGGTCATTTAGAGACCTCTTGAGCCAAACCACCACACAATGGCCAGGCTCTTAGGGACCAGGTAAAGCACTCCCTCCGTTCCCACTGCCTGTGACCTCTCTCTGGCCCTAGAAGCCTGCTCCATCTGACTAGCTACAAGTATACAGTCTGATGGAGACCTGGGAAGACATCCTTGTCTTCCCTACCTGCATCCCGCCTGCTAGCCTTCCAAAAATGGTCTATCCCATGGCTCACCTCTCTCTAGATGCCAACCTGGTGGGCTGAAAACACATAGCAGAAGTCACAGCCAACCACCTCAGTTTGGACACCCAAATCTCATCAGGAATGCCGAGACAATATGCTTTCCTCCAAAAGCAGCAGTCTCTCTGTCCAAAGGAAAATGACCTAGATAAAATAGAAGACATGGAATTCAAAAGAACAAAAACAAAACATCTTCAAAAAGTACCAATAATTTAAAGAAGATAAAAACAAACAAAATTGAATGAGCCAAAAGAGGACAGGATGAACTAAAGTTCAAGAAAATATGAACAACCAAAGAAGGAAGTCAGTTCTGGAAAGAGATAGAATTCAATACAGACAAATACTCAAGAAATCCCAACTGAAATAACTTGAGAAAGTTTCAACCAGTCAAGTAAAGAGCTAGGTGGAAATTCTCACCAACTGGACAGACCATGTAAAAGACAGACAGACAATGTAGAAGAATTGGATCATGTGCTGCGATCATAGAGAATCATAGACGAGCATATAGATGCAACATGCAGGAATCAGGAGAAACACTAGAAAAAACAAATCTATGAATTTACGGGTATCGAGGAGAGGTAGTTTCAGTCAAGGGCATTGAAAATATGTTCAATAAAAACCATAGAAGAAAATTTCTAAAATCTGTATCCGTACAGATCCAAGAGCAGACAGAACCATAAAGAAAGCACACTATGTATTATAGTTAAAAGACTAAAACCACAAGACAGAGAAAAGCTATTGAAAGCTGAGAAAGAGAAGGGCTAAGTCACATAGAAAGGCAGGGCCTTAGAATAACAGTCTGTTAGATTGTGGAAACTCCTGGAAGGTCATGATCCTGGAAAGATCTTGACTGACAATCCAGAATAACATACCCAGCAAAGCTATCTTTTATGAGTAAAGAGGAAATAAAAACAAACTAAAGGAATTCATGATCACTAAGCCAGCCCTACAGAGGATACTGAAAGGAATACTTTAGACTAAAGAGAAGGATAAACGCACCCAGGAGATCACAGGAAAAGAAAAGCAATATCAAGGCAGTTCATCGAAAGGCGCCTAAGAAAACACAATAATCAAGACAACAAGAACTAATACACACCTAAATTAACTCTGAATATCAATGTTCTCAGCTCTCCCAATAAAAAGACATAGAATGTCGGGTTAGAAAACAAGACCCATCTTTTGTTTCTTTCAAGAAACAGATCTTATCATCTAGGACAGATGCCACCTTAGGGGGGGAAAAAAAAAGGATGGAGAAATGTATTCCACGCAAATGGAACTAAGAAACGAGCAGATGTAGCCATTTTAATATCTGACAAATAGAATTCAAACCAAAACTAATCAGAAGAGATAAATGGGCTCTAAGGAGACAATTGATCAAGAGGATTTTACAGTTCTAAACAAATATGTACCAAATCCAGTTATACCTAATTTCATAAAACAAACTCTACCAGATCTAAAGCCATAAATTAATGCCAACACAGTAATTGTGGGGGCTTCAATACCTCACTTTTACCATTAGACAGGTTATTCAGACAAAAATTAAACACAGAAACACTGTAGTTAAATGGCATCATAAACCAATTAGAACTAATGGATGTCTACAAAAAATTCCACTCCAACACTAAAGGATACACATTCTTTTCAGCCACACATGAAATGTTCTCCAAAATAAATCATGTTTCATAACACAAAACAACCCTTAACAAATATTAGAATATTGAAATAATATCATATATTCTACCTGATCAAATGGAATAAAGCTAGGATATCAACAGAAAGGGAAACTAGAAAGTGCACATGGAAATTAAACAACACATTATTGAATGATAATTGGGTCACTGAAATAATTAAGATGGAAATTTAAAAATCTATGAAATGATTGAAATGAAACAACAACATACCAAAACTGCAATTCTCATGATGTCATTTATAAGAGGAATGTTTATAGCAGTAAATGCCCACATCAGAAAAATTCAAGTAATCCCAAATAAATAACCTAATAACACACTTTAAATCTTTAGAAAATAGAATTAACCAAATCTAAAAGTAGTAGATGGCAAGAAATAATTAAGACTAAGGTAGAAATTAATGAAATAGAAATGAAAAATGATACATAGAATCAATGAAATGAAGTTGGCTCTTTGAAAAAATAAACAAGACTGGCAAACCATTAGACAAATTATCCAAACAGAGTGAGAGCACCCAAGTTAATAAAATTAGAAACAAAAATGGAAGCATTGCAAGAGATACCAATAAAATCCAGAAAGCCATGAGGATGTGCCTTAAAAACCTATACTTCACTAAAATGGGAAATCTAAAATGGATAAATTTCTAGCTCCTCACTGAAATTGAACCAAGATGCCAAGCGATTTCTTTGTAGCACAGGGCACTTGCATTGGTTATTCTCCATTTACTGTCCAAGGCATGGACAGCACATGCGTTCACAGCACACGGTCATCAAGCTGGAGCAGAGTCCTCTTTATTCTCCAACATATCCCACGCAGAGTAGAGCAGCAGACTCCGGGACCCACAGAGGCCAAGTCCCCTCTGTGTCAGTCACCACCTACTGAAGAGAGAAGCTTCTACCGTGAGGATGGAGACTAAACTACAAGTGTAGGAATAAACCTTAAGGATTCGGAGTAACACTGTGACCATTAGCAGAATAACAGCAGTAGACTTCATGGGAGAACCTTAACATATTTCTATGGAATAATACCTCCAAATGATCTGAAGTAAGTTGGGATTATGTCTCTGTACTTGTTGGTTTTATGTCAACTTGACACAAGCTAGAGTCATTAGAGAGGAGGGAACCTTAATTGAGAAAATGCCTCCATAAGATGAGGCAGTAGGTGAGCCTGCAGGGCATTTTAATTAGTAATTGATGGAGAAGGGCCCAGCCCATTGTGGGTGGGGCCATCTCTGGCTGATAGTCCTGGGTTCTATAAGAAAGCAGGCTGAGCAAGCCATGAGGAGAAAGCCTGCCAGGGCCTCTGCATCAGCTGCTGCCCCCCCCCCCCCCCCGCCCCACTTGAGTTCCTGCCCTCACTGCTTTTGATGATGAACTGTGACATGGAAATGTAAGTGAAATAAACCCTTTCCTCCCCAAGTTGCTTTTGGTCATGGTGTTTCATCGCAGCAGTTGTAACCCTAAGACAGTCTCCTTTCAAGTCCCGAATTTAGAAGAATCTGAATTGTGCAAAGTACCTTTGCTAACAGTAATTACCTCGTGATTGGATAGTGTTCTGCCTTTAACCTGGAAAGCATTATGGAAAGTGCTAGGGATATCTTGACACTCGAATAAGTAATGCTGGGTTTCCCTTATTAAGTTCTAGCTATGGTATCCAAAGATTCGCAACTGCAGTATTGTGTTTGGGGGTCAGTGAGCTGTTTGGCCACCATAGTCACTACTCGTTAAAAGGCAGCATACATCCATGCTCACAGCGTGTGCTCATGTGTGCTCACATGCTCATGTGTGCTCGCATGTGTCTGCCAACTGACAAGCTCTGCCCAAAAGAAACACATCAGTAAAATCAGTCTTGACTGGGTTCTCTTCTGAAGCACCTTACTGAAATTGACAATATACTTCAGGATGTGACTCAATAGCAATTTGCTTTTCATAAAACACACTTCATTCAGCAATGGATGGTGTTATAAAATTTCCTTTCAAAAATTTAAAAAGTTCCCTAAAGGCAAGAATGTGTGTTAGACGTTGCTAAGAGAAATGAATGATGAATTATTCTCTGAGGAGAAAATCCTCTGATATTAAAAAGAAAGGTAAAAAGATCCAGCAAGGATTTGAGGGCAGTATTTACACCCAAAGTGCATTTCCGTGATGAGATGATTATGGCGGGAAAAGCTTGTTCCAGCTCTCTCCTTCAGGGAAAAAACCTCTTCTCCAAGCACGGGGCTTTTTGCCATCCCAGGGATTGGACTTGTCCTGAGCTGGCCTCAGAGCCACCCCACTCCACGCACCAGATCTGCACATAGTCCAGCAAACAGTCTCACTTAAATGGAGGGAGGGTGGGCACAAAGTCCCACCCCTGGGTGAAGAACTATTGGCATTTGATGGCTGCCGGGATAAGAGTCAGTTCTCTTTAACCATGTGATCTCCTTCTGGTCTACCCACCACAGTCCATGCAGTCCCCAAGTTGTTGGCCAACACAAACTGGACTTGGTGCATTTAAAGGGAGGGAAAAAGAGAGGAAAGAACAGGAAGTTAGGTGGGCAAGGGGGTGAGGGTAGATCTGGAAAGATTAAGGGAAAGGGGTAAATATGGTCAAATACATTGTATGGAATTCTCAAAGAACTGATAAAAATCATTTGACAAAAGAAAAGAAAAAAAAGATAATCAGTATATAAATGCCTCACCGCATTCTGTAAGGTTCCGATGAAAACAATCAGTGTCTATAGGTGATGCTCTTTCCACATAGGCGGTCCATATAAGGATCCGTGAAAGTTAGATACTCTGTGCTCCCTTTGAATTTTCATTTTGTAATAATTTTCATTAATCGCACTATCTGGGAGACTTGGTGAATTGTATGAAGGACCAGAGATGATTCAAACAGCAGAGACCATCACTGTTGGGAGCACCTGGCTGAGCCATACAGGAAGCATGTGGCTCTCTGTCTTCTCTGACTCAGTGGGTAGGACAAAGCTACAGTGTGCCAGAAGCAGGCATTAATGAAATCGTGAGCTCCATGCAACGTCCTGGCTTTATTCACTCTCCAAAGCAGAGTGATGGCTTTGAATCAATGTTGGCAGTGGTGACTAAGCCTGACCCATTTAGAACTGCTTATTTCATAATTCCCTGTTTGTGGGGGCTTTGTGCTGTGAGAACAGTCAAGTGCTGTTGAGTTCTACGTTCAGAGACAATGTGAGAGTCATGATTATTAAAATGAATAGCTTAAATCTTTGAGTAAAATTAAATGTTTCCTTTACTGATTTCCTTCAGGAAAAAGTTAATCTAAGGGATTATGAAGTAAAAGTTGTATGTTTTTTTTTTTTTACACAGGCAAAAACCACTTAGAAAATATTTATTTAGGACTCTGTTTATTTCCTTGGAAATTTATTTAGAAAACAGATTATACATCCTTTTAAATGAAAAAAATTTATTTGATGAAAAATAGAATAATTAACTAAAGGTTCAAGTGGGATAATAACAAAGGTAAAGTTTTATATTTATGAATGTTTAAGTCAGTGTGGAAACAATGAGCTTGATGACAGTGTTGTCTGTATGCATCATTGGACTTGGCTCATGTTGGCCCACTGGGAAGTCTTAGAGCACCTTTTTCTTAATATTTTTATTAATTCTTTGAGAATGTCATATAATATATTTTGATCTTGTTACCTCCCACACTTCCCTCTATCTCCTCTCAGATCCACCCTCCTTCCTGACCTCCCAGTAATAAGTCTGATGACTTACAGGAAGCAAAATGTAGACCTCATCCTGGGAGTTTTTCCCAGGAGCAGGCAGTTGAAAAGTAAGCTCAGGATTACGCTGCCCCAAATAACAACCCCTTTATCAGAAAATGTTACTAGCTTATTTCAAATGTACTTTTCTTCCTAAAAAGACATATGAACACTATCACTGTAGAGTTTGAAGTGGTTGTCAAATCAAGTTGATTTAATCCAGGTATGGAAAACAATTACCTCTACTCAGGGAGGGGGTTTTGCCTTTGGCCTCAGCTCCAGGGTGGTGACCTTCCAGCCCTGGGCACATCTGACCTGGTAAGGGTCTTTGTTGGAAGTTAGGCTTTAGTAAAGAGGAAGGAAAGAAAAAACAGGAAGTTAGATGGGACCAATGTTTGAAGATGATTAGCATCTTCATGTATATGACCCAGGACCTGTTGCTCAGCGTGGGAGCACATTGTCGGAGTTCTGCATAGTAAATTCATAGCACTGGGCTCAAAGCACCAGAAAGAATATGACCACCATTCTGCAGGTATTGAATGACTTACTGTCCTAGTCCATTTAGCGAGCTATAACAAGGAACTGTAAACTGGGTAGCTTATAAACAATGGGAACTTATTTCTCACAATATGGAACAGTAGAGTTTAACATTAAATGCCTGCAGATTCACTGTGGGCCTGTGTCCTATTTTATCAATTTTACTGTCTACGTCTTCACTGGGTAGGAGATAGCTAGCATTGTGTAGTCTTTTTTTTTGTAAGGACACTAATGTCAATCATGAGAACCCCGCCCTCAGTATCTAATTGGCTCCTCAAAACACCACATCCAGGAGCACCAGCTTACGGTTCAGAATTCAGCAGATGAATGTGGAGGGAGACACAAACATTCATAACATAGCACTCATCGTGTGCCAGCCACTCTCTAAGCCCTTGGTTGTGAACCAACTGTCCTAGTTAATCCAACAGCTCTATGAAAACTATGTTGTTATCTGAAGCAGCAGGCCGAGAGTGAAGCAGCTTGTCTATGGTACAACAGGAAGTGGGAGAGTCAGGATGTGAGTCTCCATCACCTCTGGGCCTTTTGACACTGTCTCTGAAACCTAGAGCAGAGGAAATGAGGTGACTTTGGCAACTGTTTCATAAAGGTAGATGCATTATCTCGGAAAGTCCCACCACCAACTGCTGCTTTGGGAGACATGTCCAGTCTTCCAAAGGCAGGTTGGCCTCCTGTATTCTTGTCCTCTATTGTTGTGGTTCCCTGACCCTTTCTCATTATTCTCTCTCTCCCCCACCCCTTGCCCGAAGACCATACCTGGCCTGGTTTTCAGGGTCCCTGTGCCTTAGCCTCCTGATGGGAGCGCCCCATGTCATCTGTCAATGCATCTTTCCACTCTTTAGTCTACATCTTTCCTCGTGTTCCTGCTGCGGGATGGTCTTTCACAGCGTACAGAACATGTTTTTCTCCTGCAGACCACCCCATGAGAGTCCTTTCTTCTCTGTGCAGTCTGTCACCCACCAACCACGAATCTTAGTGTGTGCTTTTTCCTCCCTCCTCTTCTTTCCTTTCCACTTACAGCGACAATAACTAATGTACAAGGACTCATAGTACTGTCTATGTCCCTTTACTCGCTAAAGCGGGTACTGCTTAAGGGTGTGCTGTGTCCTGCATGTCCTGGAAACCTGATTGGGGTGGTGAGGGGATGAAGAAAGAGCAGGCATGTGTGCAGAAAAGCTGGGGTCAGGTGGGCCACAGGCACACTGACGGAGTGGCACCAACTCAAAACAACATCCTGGACCCCAGCATCAGGGGACCCAGTGTCAGGGACCCCAGCATCAGCATCAGGGAGGAGTTAGCTCCGAAGGAGGCCGTTGAAGGTGAGTCATCTCAGGCTGTAAACACCTGGGAGCAGGAAGCTGTAGGCACTAGTTTTACACAAACTGTTAATCGTTCACAAACACTCATACTTGCACACACTGTCAACATTCGCACTGGGACCAAAAGACGACTTTGCCGTCCCTCTGAACCCCATCCCAGGGGAAAGGCTTTGTCAGTTCCTATGGGTCTGAGGCAGTGGGTCCTTGACATGGCCGTGAGCAGGGCAACAATACACATTTACTCAGGACTTGTTAAGTTAATCTTCACTTTCACTCGAGACTTCCTTAGCTCTGCACAGGGGTGAGTTGCAGAGTTGATTACTACTCTTTTTTTTTTTTCCCTAGCAAGTCTAATCCTGGATAGTGACTTGCTGTCTTAGTCCATATGGTCTGCTAAAACAAATTACCATAAAGTGGGTAGGCTATAAACAGTGAGAGAGCTGGACCAGAGCCTAACCACCAGTCTAACAGAGAAAAACAACGCTTCAACCCTACTACAACCTAGTCCCTCCTAAACATTGCAAATACATCTAACTAAAAGAACAAACTTTAAATAATAATAATAAAATTAAACCAACCTAACTCCTGATATGCAAGTCCCAATGTAAAAACAGAAGGAACAGCAGCAAGACAAAACAAGACATGTCTCCTCCAGATTCTGCCCACCCTAGAATAATGTTCCTCAACAAGAGTGGCCTAGATGAAATTCCAGACAAAGAATTCAAAAGCACGATGATAAACCCATTCATAGAAACGAAAGACAGCATAAACACAGCCCTGAATGAAATCCCCAAGAACACAAACAGCTGAATGAAATAAGGAAGTCAACGTAGGATATGAATGGAATTCAATAAAGACAGAAATATCAGGGGGAAACCAAACTGAAATGACGCTGGAAATGAAAATTCCAGTGATTGAAATGAAAAGCCCCGTGGAAAGGCTCACCAGTGAAACAGATCACAGGGAGGACGAAATATCAGGACTTGAAGACAAGATGGAGGAATTGGTATATTCATTCAAGGACAATAATAAAAGGTTTTTAAAATGGAAATGTAAGGTACATGATCTTTGGGATGTCATGAAAAGATGAAATCTAAAACACTGAGTAATAGATAGTGCATGGCTATTTTCTTGGAACTGAAACAGCCTCTCCAGGAGATAGGAAGACGCTCATGAGACATAGGAGGTAACGAGAAGGTCACATACCTGGGAAGCAGAATCTCGGTGTATTCTCAGAGGCTCCTCCCACACTGCACAGAAGCAGTACACTGCTGCTCAAAGCCAGACTCTGACCAGCGAGCTGCTGAGAAGCGTCTCTGGTTGTTGACCTGTGAGCTGAGCCGAGGGTGCCAGGCTTCTGGGTTTTTCGGTAACACACCTGATATTATTATTATTATTATTATTATTATTATTATTATTATTATTGCTGGAGTTGCAAGATTACTGCTATGGGTAATGAGATGTGTAATTAGGGCTGAGACATAGGGGGTCAGAGTAGGGACCCCAAATCGCAAGTCTAAGAGGGTTCAAGATAGACCCAAGTTGAAAAGCCTTGCCTGGGGTCCAAGAGCTTGGAAGTGGCTTTGTTGAACACCGAGGTTGGAGGTGAATTTATGGAGTAGAGGCTTTGGCAGACCTGAGGTCTAGACTGGCATGTGAATCTAGTTCATAAGATGACTAAACCGTCTAAAAGAGGTCAAAGAAGGACAAGACAGGGAAAAGTGTCCAGGTCACTTGGAGGCCAATGTGGCAGGATCCGTGTCAATTGAGTTCCTGCGGAAAAAGAACTGACAGCTAGACACTACAGAATTCAATCTATATTACGGACTGCAAATTCATCTAAAATGTCAGAAAGCAGGTGAGGGAGGACGATGACTGGGGAATTACAGAGGGAGACCCAGATCTACAGTATGTTCATTTCCTTGTCTGCCATGCTGGTTCCAAAGGCAACAAAACCTAGGGAATGTGCAATTTAAGTTTGTTGGTTATACAGTTTTAGCTGGTCATTAACAAATGAGTATGCGAGGGACTATATGTTGATATAAAACCGTGTCCTGATGTAATAAGCAAAAGGGAAAGTTCCAGAACGCTGCACATGGCTTGATCTCCTATTTTGAAACAATTTTTAAGATAAGCTTTAACATTCGTAGCTCACTGTTCATTGTTTTCGTACTGGCAGGCTGGCAGCTCATAGATGACCTTCTGCAGTCCTGGCCTGCAGCTGCCAGACCCAAGGGGCTATCATTGCAGCTTCTTATCAAGGTTCCTCCAGTATCTGCATGCTGGTAGAAGTAGGGTGGCCTTCAAGTTAAAACCCGGAACCTGGAACTGCTAGTTTTGGGCAAGCCGTCAGTTATTTAACTAAATACTAAGCATCCCTCTAGCTACTTAAGGAGCACTCCCATGGTGCGCCTGGTACCACCAAGAGATTTCTAGGGGCCTGGCAATCTGCATCTGCTAGATGAGGCCCTAGGGTCCAACAGAGAGGCGGGGGCAGGGCGAGGCTGCCTATGGTCAAAGCTTCCAGGGGCTTCCATCAATGGGCGGGGCATTCTCTAAGGGGCGGGTCGTGGGCGGGGGTCCAGGTCTACTTCTAGGTGAATTCTAGCTTTAAGCTTAGTGGCTAGGGGCAGGACGGGACAGGGGCGGGGCAGGCTTTGAGGGGCGTGGCGTGGGCGGGCACAAGGCATAACACAGCTGCTGGGGATGGGGCGAGGCTGCCCGGGGGCGGGGATTACAGGGGCTGAACATCCGGGAGGGCGGGGCGTGGACGGGTACGGGGACCTGTGGCAAGGTAAGCCCTGGACACTAGAAAACTGGTTGGGGCGGGGCTTCCTGGAGGGGCGTGGCGTGGGCGGGGCCTGGCCTGTAGGACCATTCTGTCTATCACAGCCCACAGCTTTAGGCGGTGCTGGAGCGCACCACTGAGAAGCGAGCTGCTGGGGTTCGGGAAGCACAGTCCTGTGCTGGACCTGAGGGCTGGACCTGGGCTGGCTGCCGCTCAGGCGTACGTTCTGAGGTAACATTTGTGGAGCAGCTCCGGGGAACCGACGGGCCGGGCCGGGCCGAGCCGCTGAGGCGAGCCCTCGGAGCCGCAGGGCTGCAGAGGGACAGCGGAACCGAACCAGCTCGGAACCAAGCCTGCCGAGCGGAGCCGAGCCGAGCTGCCCTCCCGGGGCTTCGCAGCCTTCTGGCCGTTTCGCAGCTAGTTCTGTAGAGGGTTTTTTGGCTAGGGTAAGGCTGTTCCCAAGCCCCGTTTCTCTGGGCAGTTAGAATGTAAGAAATTGCACGGTGCAGCTTTAGAGCGGTGCATCTGCACTGTCATTTGTATTCATTTTTAGACTCTAAACTGCTCTGGCTTGAGCCCAGTCTGGAAGCAGAGGTTGCAGAAAGATGGGGCAGGCTGCTAGGTGCCCAACTCCCTAAGGGATTCTAAGGAATGGTCCAGGTCAAGTTCTGTGCAACCTTTCTGGCATCCTCGAATCTCAAAAGGTGTTTTCAATCCAAGAACAGTTTTGCAAACTTCAGTCTTCGGATACTGTACTTAAAAATGAATGTATCTTTTCAACTAGGAAATTTCCTTCGTAAGTAAATATATCCCAATACTGCAGAGAAGTTTGAACTGTGCTGAAAGATTTATACAGCTTATAAACAGATACGTGTATTTATTGAACCACCTCAAATTTTCATGCTATCTCTCCACAGATATTAAGTAAAATGTGACTTTTCAGAGTCGTTTACTGCCTGATATGGAACTTTAGTATAGCTTCCAGTGTAATGCCTGGCAAGTACTATGATATTTCCACAAGCTAGTTTTTCATTTGGGCAGAAAATAGTTTTAGTATTAATAATTTACTAATAAAATCGCCTAATATATATAATGATTTATGAATAACCTAAGCATAAATTATTATATGCCCTAATGATGCTTTTGTGGTGTTTTCCAAGATTGAAAGTGAGGGCAAAGGGATGTTGGTGAGTACCCGATGCAGCAATTGCTTCATTTCATTGGTTCAGCGTGAACTGTAACTTGGAAGCCATCTTTCCCTAGGAGAGTCTTGAAAAAGAAGTGATCCATTTCTTTAATATAAAAAGAAATGATCAGTTTTTTTTAATGGTCCCATGTATTTAAGGTAGAATTTTTATATAAAACATTTCCAAGAAAAAATTTTTTAATGGGAATACAATATGACCAAGTGGCATTCCATATTTATAAATCATTTAATGTAGCTCATATTATTTAACTAAAAATGAATAAATGATCAAAAAAGTGTTTCCAAGTAATACAAATCAATTTATCTTACATTCTAAAATATACTGACATATATACCTGCAATGTTGTGCTATATGAAGTTTATGATTGGAAGGGTAGAGTTTTATGCTTTATTTATGTGAGAAAGAAAATTAACACGCATTTTACTAAATTATTGGTATTAATATAATATTCCTTTTTAAGAAGTTTATTTACTTATATTGGTATTTTGCCTGCATTTATGTCTATGTACCATGTGTGTACCTGATGCATATGTGGGTGCTGGGAATTGAACTTGGGTCCTCTGTAAGAGCAGCAAGTGCTATAACCACTGAGCCATCTTTTCAGCTCCTAATAACATTAATTCTTTATGATAATTCAGTAAACTGGTAATTTAATGAATTGAGCAAACTGAACAATTTCTTGTTATGTACAATTAAGCTTAGTGTATAACACAGTCGCTCTGTGTAGAAAACTGTGAGGCAGTTATACAAGTCCTGGCATTTGGATAAAGCCTTTGTCCTCACTTTGTCTTCTAGTAAAGTTTTATATTAGGTATAACCTTTCTTTTTATTTATTCATTTTTTTTTCGAGACAGGGTTTCTCTGTGTAGCTTTGGAGCCTGTCCTGGAACTCACTCTGTAGCCCAGGCTGGCCTCAGACCCACAGAGATTCACCTGCCTCTGCCTCCCGAGTGCTGGGATTGCTTGCAGGTTCAGATGGAGATGCATAGAGTAGCTCTTTCTCTGACGCTTGAGTTACAAGGAGTTTTGTTTTCCATTCCAGTTCCCAAGCTCTAAAAATGACTTCATATTTTTTTCAGTCATTTTATAGGTCAGTCCTGCTTCTGGGATCCTACCTTGTGTTGTGGTTAAGAAATGTTTCACATCACTCAGCCTGGATCACATGATAAATATACCTACATTGTAAAGAAATGTCTCAATAGATTTGAAGGTATGTTCAAATCTGATACTAAATTTGTATATACATTCCTAACACTGATGGGTGAAAGCAGGGTTAAGTCGGTAATCAGAGTTACGTTCAGAACCATTTTTACCATTATAAAGCCTCTCAAATAATGGCATATTAATACTTTAGATTCTTACATAAAACATGCAGAGAAGATTACAGATAATTTCCTATATGTGTCGGTATATCTGGGCTTCAAATGTCAGCACTTTTTAGTGTCCCAAGTAGTTAACACCTGGGGATTCTTTCTGGGGAGAAGAATGTTCATTCTCATGTTCTTTATACTGACCGCAGAGGAGCAGATATGGACTCATGTAACAACTCTGTCCCTGCTGTGTCCACATGTCCCAGAATTCTTATGTCCAAGCTGTCACCTGAAATTCATTGCGAATCATTTAGTTTTCTCTTAGAATTGTGACTTGACTTATGAAATGAAAATAGTTCAGAAAAATACAAGTTAGTATAGCAATGCTTCTTAAGTATGCACGGTACACGATACAGAAAGTGGTCTAGTCCTCAGAGCAGCCTTATGAGTGCTCTGATCCCTGCTTTATGGATGAGAAGCCAGGGTTAGAGTCACATGTTTAGTGCGTGGCATAGCTGAGTTGAATTGTCTCCCAGATCTCCCAGAGTCTAGCAGAATTTCAGTGTGTGGTGTTTCCTTTGTAGCATACAGTAAGGTACAGCCCTTAACCCTGGGGAAAACATAATTGGGGTATATGCTACTTTGAATGCTGCTTCTTAGAGGCCCCCCAACCACTTCTTCATACACAAAGTCAGTCACGTGCAGTTCTCTTTTTCCCTCTCATATAACTTGCTCCACCTCACTCATATTATTTACCATCGTGTTCAGCTGTTGATCATGGTTTTGAGAGCGGGTTTGCACTTAACCTCTGCCCTCAGCACCGTGTAGCACGTATCAGTGCACAGAAGTGGAAGGTTACTGTTAAAAGTGTGTTAGTTGGATTATTGTCCATTTCTAATATTATTCTGTACAGTTAGAGTAGATATTTGTGGAATGATGAAAAAGAAACCAACAACATTTTCTGATACTTTCAGAATGAAGAGGAATAATTTCTCTGCTGTGAATAAAGTTGTCCAGACTCCACCAGTAGTGAAGCAGCCCAAACGTGGGCTCTGCCCTTCTCTCACCCAGACTCATGTGCTCTCTGTTCTTCTAGACTGGGGGACTTTACCTCACCATGTGATATTACAAATTTTCCAGTATCTTCCTTTAATAGACCGAGCCCGCGCATCTTCTGTGTGTAGGAGATGGAATGAAGTATTTCACATTCCTGACCTCTGGAGAAAGTTTGAGTTTGAGCTGAACCAATCAGCCACTTCCTATTTTAAGTCCACTCATCCTGATCTCATTCAGCAGATCATCAAAAGGCATGCTGCGCATCTGCAGTATGTCAGCTTTAAGGTAGGAACAGCTTGCGCCGCTAAGATCCTTTTGTGTGTTTGGAGCCTTACTTTGAGGCACTGGTAAATACTCCGGGATTTTCATCCCACAATGCTTCCTGATTGTTCTCTAGTTATCGCACAGACTGAAATAGAGAAGGTCAACTGTAATTGAGTGACTTAAGGTTCAGTTTTCTCATTTGGCTGTTATTATTAATACCCATAAAGAGCTGAAAGCATGAAGCGCTGCAAAGTTACTTTGCCATATTTCTGTTTCTCTCTTTGTGAGCTCAGACATTTCATATGAAAATAATCGTTTATATTGATGAAAGGGATCAACACAACTTGGTTATTGAATTCCATTAAATAATTGCATTTCCAGTGGTTCTGATGAGTTGCCTTCGAGAAATTCAGATTAAAACTTGTCTTTATAGGTTGATAGTAGTACTGAGTCTGCAGAAGCTGCCTGTGATATTCTTTCTCAGCTGGTAAATTGTTCTATCCAGACCTTGGGATTGATTTCAACAGCCAAACCAAGTTTTATGAATGTGCCAAAGGTAAGACCACTGTGCCTTTTGTGAGATATGATAAACTTCTTTTTAAATGATGTTTGTGTTCATGTGTGTGCAGGTGTGCATATGTGTGCATGCGTGTGCCTGTCAGAGGACAGGTGTCCCCCCCACCCCCAGAAACCATCCACCTCCTTCAAGACTGGGTTTCTCATTGGCTTAAAGTTCACTAATTAGGCTAGAGCGGCTGGCCAAGTATCCCCAGGAGTCTGCCTGTCGGTTAGCATTTGGTGCTGGATAATCAGAGAGGAGAGATGGAATAGTTTCAGAGTCCACAGCACCGTCTGCTGCGGGTCTCACCTGAGTGTCCCCAGCTCCTCAGAGACACTTTCTCAAAGTGTCACTCTCAGTCCTGTTGTCTCAGTTTCTTGCCCCATTGATGTGAGAAGATACTCTGTCAAAAGCAATGTAAGGAAGAAAGGGCCTGCCCTGGCAGTTCCAGGGCATAGTCCATCATGGTCAGGAAGCCAAGGAGCAGGAGCTTGAAGCATCCGGTCACATGGCATCCATTGTCAGGCAGCAGAGAGTGCTGGGTGCATGCTGCTGCTCTTCGGTGTCCATTCCCCACTCACATAGTCCAGGAACCCAAACGGGAAAAGGTGCTGTCTACAGTCAGCGAGTCTTCTCACCTCGGTTAACATCATCGGGGGATTCTGAGACAGTGAGATGGCTCCCTGGGTAAAGGTGCTTCGCACCAAGTCTAAGAATCTGAATTTAGAACTCATATGGTGGCAGGAGAGAACCAATTCCTGCAATTTGTCCTTGACCTCCACATATGGGCAATAGCATGTGCACATGCACGAACATACACAAATAAGTAATTAATAAATAATAAGATAATCCCTAAAGGCTCCAGGATGATTTGAGTCTGTCAAGTTGACAGCTAACACTAACCTAATGCTACACTATTGTATCTTCTCTACGTCATTTGTTAGTACTCAAAGCCATCTTAATGATTAATGTAGCCTGTTTATTGTCTGCTCCTCACACTCAGACTAACTCTTTGAAGGATGGAATCTATCCATTTTGTTTACCACCAGAAACCCAGGTTAAATAGTATTTGGTTTGTAACAAACACTTCATTATGGCTGTTGATAATCACCTCATGGAGACCTCCCACAGTAGAGGGTCGGGATAACAGTGTCTTCACTCCTGTAAACTGGGTCATGGCTCTCTTAGCCAGGCTTTCTGCTAGCCTGTTATCTTTTTAGGAGATAGGCTGGAAAAAATTGGGTCATTTGGGGATTTAGAATAATATAAGTAATCAGATGAAAACTGACTAGTACTAAATAGTTACTTCCTTGTTTATAAACCACAGGCTCAGACAGACCTGATGAGTCTTAGGTTCTAAAGCTAAGGCTAGCAGTACCCATCAGCCTTCAGGGCCAGCATCTGGGTTTGCTGATACAGTTACCCAGCAGATGCCAGGCAGTAGGTAGCCTGCTCTGTCTCGGTGAACTCTGTGGCCTCCAGACAATGTGAGACGCTCTCCAGGACGCTGTCTTGTTTTTCCTACTTATAAACCAGTGGGAAAACTGGACAAGATTATGGGAATTTGAACATAAAGACTATAGCAAATGTGATTGTGATGAAGCATGTGCTGTGCCACATCAGTGTCCTTTAAGACTAAAACAACTAATTCAGAGTTGATTAAAGAGAAAAAAAAATCACCTTTCTAGTTCTTGAAAAAGAGATACGGTTCTATAATAATTTAGTACTGTAATAATTTTCTACTATGTGAAAACCACTTGTAATTAGTGTAAAACAACATATTTACACATTTATAACCAATGTAGTCATCCTAACAGGACCAGGAGAACCTTTAATACAACCAAGATTGAGTCTGTGGAAGGAAGCTTTCCACACTTTCTGACTTTGTCAGAAATAGTGAATCTGAAAATGTGTGGAATTCTGCCTACATTGATGGCAAATTATTAATAAGCTTTTATCTTATAATTCTTCAAAAATGTAACTATTTTATTTACTTTGTTTAAATCTACTAGAAAAAGAACATAAGATTATGCATCCCTTCATTCATCCTTTTAACAAATGTTTATTGACGACTATGTGCCAGGTACTATCTTAAGTCTGGAAATATGGAAGCAAATGAAATAGGGGAAATGCATTTTTCCTAGCAAGAGGTAGGAAGAACCCAAAGAATTCTAGGCTTTGAGGGCTGTACAGTTCTACCTCAAATCCTCAGCTGCGTTGTTGCAGGGGGGAGCCAACCCAGACCATGCGAAAGGAAAGCGCATGGCTGTGGGCCATGCAGACTTCACCTGTGAGCATTAGTGACTGTTTCATGCAGCTCTCATGCCATACAATATTCTTCTTCAGTGTTTTCAACCCTTGAATAATGTCAACAATATTTTCTTCTCTCAGGAAACATAGACAAAGAGACTCTGCATTGAGCTTGCCTGGTGGTCCATAGTTAGGTAATCCCTATTCTAGAAAATAAATAAATTATATCCTTTTAATATAGACATCAAATTCTTAAGGTTGAAAATAACTAAGCCCTTAAGGTTGAAAATAGCTAAGCCATCCTTTATGAGATATTTGGGACTTCTTTCTGTCTCATGATTTCATTTCTAGTTGTACTTTGGAACTTTTTGTTATAAGAATGGATATGCACATTAAGAAAGTCTACACCGCCGGGCAGCAGTGGCACACACCTTTAATCCCAGCACTTGGGAGGCAGAGGCAGGTGGATCTCTGTGAGCTCAAAGACTGCCTGGTCTACAGAGTAAGTTTCTAGGACAGCCAGAGCTACACAGAGAAACCCTATTTCAAAAAGAAAAACCAAAAAACAAAAAAAAAATAAGCAACAACAACAACAAAAAAACCAAACAAAGTCTACACCACAAACAAGTTAGTTTTCCCCCAGAGATTCAAGGTTAGTTTTGCATATGCGTATATGTAATGTAACACATAAATAGGTTTAGAAATGGAAATGATCACATGATCATCTCACTAGACACACAAGAGAACTTTGACTGAGTCTGACACCCCAGCATTCCTCTACAGTTCGATAAGTGTGTCCACTCTAACCACTCTTATTCAACATAAAACATGAAATCTTAGCTAGAGCACTAAAGTTAGAGAAAGAAATAAAAGGGGTACAGATGGGAAAGGAAGAAGACAATTGTTTATACTTGCAGACATGATTCTATACTTACAAGATGCTTAAGAGTTCACCAGAGAACCTTAAAGTCCAGCAGAGTAATGAGGTACAAAATCACCATGGAAAAGTCGGTAGCCTTTCTATGTATTAATTATGAGAAGAAATCAAGAAGAAAATCCTGTTTATGATAACCTCCCAAAAGACCCCAAAAACTCAGAATCAAACCTAACTGGGGAGCAAGATGGTAGGAGAGATCTACAATGGAAACCTTAAGACACCAAAGAAAGATAAGTAAGAAGATACTAGAAGATGGAAAAACCAAAGTAGTTTTCAGATTCAACAGTCTCCATCAAAATTGCATTGACATTCTTCACAGAAACAGAGAAAAGCACTCTGTTGTTTATACGGAAGCTTGAATAAAGCCTCCTCGACACAGCAGTTCTAATCAGAAAGCAGTGTGGGAGCACAAAAGCCGGTCACAAAACCAGACATACAAGCTGTGTTATGGAGCTCAAACAGGCACAGCCGCCTGGCTTCCGATACGAGTCAAATCATGCATTGGAAAAAATACAGCATCTTCAGCAAGTCATGGTTGGAAAACTGAACATCCACATGTAGAAGAGTGAGACTAGATCCTTATCTCCTATGCAGTTTGATGGTTAGTTTTTTGGTTTTGGAGACAAAATTCTCTGTGTAACACCCCTGGCTGTCCTAGAAGTCACTCTGTAGACCAGGCTGGCCTTGAACTCACAGAGATCCACCTGCCTCTGCCTCCCGAGTGCTGGGATTAAAGGTGTGCACAACCACCACACGATCCTTATCTCTTACCCTGTATAGGAATCACTGGAATAGAATGTAAGACCTAAAACTGAGCTCAAACAGCTCCAGTCACCTAATTCCCCACAAAAGGCAAGAATGCGCATTAAAAGAATTACTATATGGTCCAGTCATGCTACTGGTAAACTACCTGGAGTATAGTCTAAGTCAGCTACACAGAGATGCATGCACAGCCATGTTTATTGATTTACTGTTCATAATAGCTAAGAAGTAGAACCAGCCTAGATGTCCATCAACAGACACATGTACATACACAGTAGAATTGCTTTTTCACCTTGAAGAAATGTGAAATGGTATTTTCAGGAAAATGTATGGAAGTGGAGATCATTATGTTAACTGAAGTAAATCAGACTCAGGAAAACAGATACTGCATGTTTTCTCTCATATGCAGACTCTATGTGTGTCCAGTGTGTGTGTGTGTGTGTGTGTGTGTGTGTGTGTGAAAACAGAAAGGGAACCATGAAAGAGAGGGGAGACAGAGAGAGAGACAGAGACAGGCAGAGAGACAGAGAGAGACAGAGACAGAGAGAGACAGAGAAAGAGAGACAGAGACACAGAGAGAGATGGAATATACATGAAGAGCAGGGGTAGTATTGCAGGGCTGAGGAGACCAGAAGCAGCTTAGCCGGGAAGCTAGGGAATGGCAGAGCAGGGGATGGATGCCGGGAGGCTAGGGAATGGCAGAGCAGGGGATGGATGCCGGGAGGCTAGGGAATGGCAGAGCAGGGGATGGATGCCGGGAGGCTAGGGAATGGCAGAGCAGGGGATGGATGAGAAGAAAGCACAAGGACATATGTGCATGAAAATGCTGTAATGAAACCCATACTTCATATACTAACTTGAAATTTTATTTAAAAAGGAAATAGGAATGTCTTCTATTGGCTAGTGACAGCGTGAAAATATAATGTATTCATTGTCTTTACTGACCTTTTAGCATTTAACAATTTGTTTTTTTAATGCTACTTGATTGCAACTATGAGTTTTAAATAATATTTTCATAACTTTTTTCTTGTTGCCATGCAAGTCCCATTTCGTGTCAGCACTTACAGTTGTGTTTGTCAACTCAAAATCGTTATCATCCATTAAAATTGAAGACACGCCAGTGGACGACCCCTCACTGAAGATCCTCGTGGCCAACAACAGTGACACTCTGCGGCTCCTGAAAATGAGTAGCTGTCCTCATGTTTCGTCTGATGGTAGGCTGTGGTTTTTAGATAAGTCGATGGATGGTTTTTATTATAGTAACAATAGATTACTCATGGAGAAGTACATGCCTCTGGAACATAATTTATTAAGTGTATTCAAAAGCAATCTTAATCTTCAAATTAGATGTAAGTTGCTTCTTCTGAGAATATTTTTTCCTTGGACATGTGTTCGTCTTTTCTAAATTAGTGACCTATTTTGGCAGTTTTGTGCACGGATATACTGTATTTTGATCACGTTCACCCCCATGACCGTCTTTTGTTCCTCCCCTGTCCGAGCCCCTCTTGTCCCGAGCTAGCTCCCCGTCGAATTAATTTCATCTCCATTTTTTGACCTACTGAGTTTAATGGGATTACTTTCATGAGCTTGGGTTGGGATTATTTTTTGGCACATGGGCAGTTTACCAGTGGCAGCACCACTGAAGAAAGTCTTCTCCCCAACAACAATCAACAGAAAATAGCTCCTCACAGAGGGGTGGGTGACATGACCCCTCTCCCAGCCGTGGTGATCTGTTGGTGGGTAACTCAGCTGCTGTGAGCTCGCTCGGGAGTGCAGGAAGTGCCATGTCCAGAAGATCCACAGTCCACGGGGTTCTTTCCCGCCCTCCGGCTCTTGCATCGTTTCACTTGTCTCCTCCGCCGTGTCCCCGAGTCTCGCTTTCGGGTTGAGCACTCAAAAGCATCTTCACTCTTTTCCAGTTCAAGTCTCTGCAGCAACCGCTGTCCATACAAAGTGGGGCTTCTCTGACTCCGGCTAAGCAGTGCTAACCCATGAGCATGAGACAGGTGTTTAGAGGTCAGTTTGGTGGGTGTAGCCTGCCTCGTTAGCAGAATGACCATAGAAGCTTCCATGTCAGGTCCTGTGACCTTCCCAATTGTGGGCCTTAGAACAGGTTTGCAGTACTGAGCATGGATTCTCTTCTGTGGAGTGGGCCTCAAATTCAATTAAAAAGTGTTACTCCTGTAACGGAGGTGCCTCAAAATCATTTAGAAAGTGTTACTCCCATAACAGAGGTACTGCCATTGCACCAGTGGAGGCTGGTGCACACAGGATTCATAGCTGTAGATCCTTTTCTCCCCCGGCAGCCTTCAGAGCACTTTGAAGCATTGTGAAAGCTAGCCTGCAGGAAATATCCAGCTCAGTTTCAGCTTGATTCATCTACATCCTGTGGCCAGAGCTTGTGTCCATCATCCAGTGTCCTTTTCACTTTCTTTCTTGGATGTCTTGAAGTTTTCGTTTTGATGGGTTTCACTTCCTTGGCTTGGTTCATTCCAAGGTGTGCATGTGGGGTGGGGACAATTGTGAATGGATTCTTTTCCTGATTTCTTCCTCAGCACATTTGTTATTGGTATGTAGAAAAAGGCAGTGATTTTTGTATGTTTATTTTGTATTCTGCCACTTTTATCTGTGTTTATGAGCTCTACAGGTTTTCTGGAAGAGTCTTATGTACAGAAGTATGTGGTCTGCGAGTACTTGACTTCCTTTCCTGTTGTCTTAGGTTCTACTGCTGTGATGAAACACTGTGACCAAAAGCCACTTGGGGAGGAAAGGGTTTATTTCCTCTTCTAGTTTGTAGTCCATCACCCAGAGAAGTCAGGGCAGGAACCTGGAGGCAGGAAGTGATACAGAGGCCATAAAGAAAGAGGAATGCTGCTTACTGGCTGCTTTTTAATACATCCCAGGACCACCTGCCAAACGGTAACATCACCCATAATAGGCTTGACATTCTGATATCAATCAGTAATTATGAAAACTCACCACAGGCTTCCTCACAGGCCTGTCTGGTGGGGGCATTTTCTCAATTGAGGTTCCCTCTTCCCAGATGACTCTAGCTGTGTCAAGTTGACATAAAATCAGCCAGCTCACTTATTTATATTCCTTTTATTTGCTTCTCTTGGCTTGGTGTTCTAAGGCTTCGATTACTATGGTAAAAGTGGAGGAAGTGAGCAGCCTTGGTTCATTCCTATTTTAGTTAGAAATCTTTGGGATCTTTTCCCATTCATATAATGTTGGCTATAGGTTCATCATAGATAGCTTTTATCATGCTGAGATACATTTTTTCTGTTCCAGTTTCTTCAGAGCTTTTATCATGAAGGAATGTGGCATTCTGTCAAAACCCTTTTCTGCTTCTGTTGAGAAAGTCATGTGATTTCTGTCTTTAAGACCATTTATGTGACGTCTTATGTTTATTGATTGACACATGTTGACCCCTCCTTGTAGCTGAAGAATAAAGACAACTTGATCATGCTGAATGACCTCTTTGATGAGTTCCTATATTTAGTTTGCAACCATTTTTAAGAGTGTGTGTGTGTGTGTGTGTGTGTGTGTGTGTGTGTATGTGTGTGTGAATTTAAATATAAACTTTGAGTATGTTAGAAAGTGTGAAATTTATCTTTCAGAATCTGCCTAGTAACCTCCAGTTGATTTATTTTGCTAAAAATGTTACAATTTCATTCTTATGACTCAGTAGAAATGGTTGTATCTGTGGAGCACATTTTCTTCACCCACTCATCTGCTAGTGGACACCTAGGCTGTTTCCCTGTCTCAGCTGTTATGAATAGTGCCTCAGCCAACATGGTTGCCCAAGCATCTCTGCTGTGCTGAATTAGCCTTTTGGGGGTCCCTAAGATGGGTGGACAAGTCTTACAGTAGCTCTGGTTTGAGTTCTTTAAGAACCTCCACACTGATTTCCATAGTGGCTGCATATCCCTCCCCTCAGCAGTGTGTAAGGGTTTGGGGACAAGTTTAATTAATCTGCACATGTATAATGATATATGTTAGCAGCCATTTTCTCAAGTATCATTAGTTATATGTTGTAGTAAACTAAGTAACTAATAGAAAATTTAAATTTACAAAATCCGTTTTAGTATCAGTGTGATTCTTTGTTGTTAAGGATTTCTCCCATTTCCCACAGGAATCCTCTGTGTGGCTGACCACTGTCAGGGCCTCAAAGAACTGGCATTGAATTACTACATTCTGAGTGATGAACTTCTCCTTGCGCTATCAAGTGAGACTCATGTGAACCTCGAACATCTCCGAATAGATGTTGTAAGTGAAAATCCTGGACAGGTCAAGTTTCACTCCATTAAAAAGCACAGTTGGGACGCACTGATTAAACACTCTCCGGGAGTTAACATTGTTATGTACTTCTTTTTGTATGAGGAAGAGTTTGAGATGTTCTTCAGAGAAGAAACCCCTGTCACTCACCTGTACTTCGGGCGTTCAGTAAGCAGAACCATTCTAGGCCGAATAGGTCTTCACTGCCCACGGCTCATTGAGTTAGTGGTGTGTGCAAACGGCCTTCAGCCCTTGGACAGCGAACTTATCTGCATTGCCAAGCACTGTAAAAACCTAACAGCCTTGGGCCTGAGTGAGTGTGAAGTCAGCTGCAGTGCGTTCATTGAGTTTGTAAGACTCTGCGGCAGAAGGCTCACCCAGCTGTCTATCATGGAGGAGGTTCTGGTCCCTGATGACAATTATACCCCAGACGAAGTTCATGCTGAAGTCTCTAAGCACCTGGGAAGAGTATGGTTCCCAGATGTGATGCCTATCTGGTAACCAGCTACCAAAGGTTCCGAATTTTCTGTTAGTAGAATTAGCCGTTGTCTGTCTATGCAAATGTAAATTTTGAAATGAGCTGCTGAACTATTTTAGGTTAAATATTTACTGTTTGCCAGCTGTCTTAATTGGTTGATGCAGAATCATTTGAAAACAATATAACAAATTTGAATAGCCAGAAATCTTTGTCAGTACGACACAGACACTATGTGTTAATTAGATGGTTGATAGGGTAGATTACAGATACCTAAGATTTAGGTAGACTTAGACTTCTCAATCTTCTTTGGAGGCATATTTTAGCTTACTAAGAAATTTATATAATTAATATATGATTATAATTTACAGTATTAGATCCCTTTATATATTTTTATGTTACAACCTCATGTTATTTTATTTTAATTTTATCTCTTTCATTGTGGTACCAATACATGTGTTACAAAATATATACTGTTAAAAATCAAGGTACCATTATAGAGGTATTCGTCATTGTACTTACAAAAATTTTAGCATCTTGTGATTCAGTAAACAACTTTGATTTCCAGAGTACTTTAAATTCATTTTTAGATTAACTTGGAGGGTAGTTGGCATTATGTTAAAATCCAGTAATACTAATCATTTCATAAAGGTACAGCAAATGGAAGAAGATACTGTGATTATTAATTGAACACACAGTGTGGGTGAAGAGGTAAGCTTTGCAGAATGTGTTTGGAAATCAGTGTTTACTAGCCTGCTGCTGTTGATCGGGGACTGTGCCATGTCCTTTGCACATGTGACCTGTCATTTAATTAGTAACACTGGTGACATCCTTCACCAGCTTGCCCTTAGGATGAAGATGTAGTCTTAGAAGTTGCCTGGGTGCTTGGCTTCATTTCCAGCCACTGTGCCTGCCCTTTGCCCACTTCCCACCTTCTCTGTTTCTCCAAGTGCCCTGCGCTCGGCCACCGCAAGGCATCTGTCCATCTCTCTACCTGCTCCCTCTGTGCTCCCTCAGATCTTTCCCCCATGGCACTTCCTGGGGGACGTTGTCCTCGACACTCTCCAGCTCCTGAGTCAGACCCTTTGCTCATGTCCAGAGTACTCTGCTCTTCTTTGTAGACCCATTGCTGTGCTGTGTGTGGTCCGCTTATCTCATTGTGACTTGTTTACATCATTGTGCTGTAAACTCCACCAGGACAAGATCAATGCTGCGTGCGTGCATGTGTGTGTGTGTGTGTGTGTACAGTTACTATTAGAGGTCAGCTTTCAAAAAAAGAAACATTTTTATTATTTTCTAGTTTTGAGTACTTTTCATTATCAAAATGCAAGTATCCTCACCTATTAAGCAATTAGGATGCACTGTAATTTGGTAATTAGTTTGGAAAATAAACTTATTTTCCATACTTATTGTCCATACTTATACGTTCTTATGGTGAGCTCTGTAAGACAGGTGTCTTAATTCACTTGTATGTTCCTTGATCTTAGAACTGTGTGCCGCAATAGTGTGTCCTGGGTAACAACAATAGTAATTCTTGAAGACAGAGTTCTTAGCATTGCAGATCATATCATTTATACAGATTAAGATACTAGAAAGGTGTGCCACAATTTAAAACTTGAAATCTAATCAGGGTAACAGCACCTCAGGCATGAAAGAAATGGCTTAAGTGTGATTGAGCTGGGGTCAGGGTAATGGAAATACTGGGTAGATAAGCCTGTGGCCTCACTTGCTGTTGCCTCAGTGAGATAATGCTATGCACACCTGCATAGGAGGCTGGCAGAGTGCCAGTGGTGTGCACACCTGGATAGGAAGGTAACCAAGTGCCAGTGGTGTGGACACCTGGATAGGAAGGTAACAAAGTGCCAGTGGTGTCCACACCTGGATAGGAAAGTAACCAAGTGCCAGTGGTGTGCACAGCTGGATAGGAAGGTGACAGAGTACCAGTGGTGTGCACAGCTGGATAGGAAGGTGACTGAGTGCCAGTGGTGTGCACAACTGGATAGGAAGGTAACCGAGTGCCAGTGGTGTGCACACCTGGATAGGAAGGTAACCAAGTGCCAGTGGTGTGCACACCTGGATAGGAAGGTAACCAAGTGCCAGTGGTGTGCACACCTGGATAGGAAGGTAACCAAGTGCCAGTGGTGTGCACAACTGGATAGGAAGGTGTCCAGGTGCCAATGGTGTACACACCTGCATAGGAAGGTGACCAAGTGCCAGTGGTATTTGCCCTAGAAGCTAAGGCAGCAGACCAGAGGGATTAGAGAAGAGCCACCAAGGGATGGTTCTCCCTACAGCCTGGTTGCACCACAAAAGGAAGACTGGCGTCTCTGAGAAGTATGACACATTCTGGTCTAAGTAGGGCTTTTCAGTGGCTCCCGTGGGAACCTCATGAACCAAACACCATAGTGAATCACAGTGATCTACGTTTATTAATTCATGTCCTAGTGAATCACAGTGATCTACGTTTATTAATTCGTGTCCATCCCTCTGTTTGGTAACCTCCTGGGTTAGTGAAAGGAAGGGCAAAACATTGTAAAGACAGCTGGGAACAATACAAGAAGGTGCTGGGCCTGCAAGCGTCTCCGTGTCCTTTCGAAGCCTGTGAATTCCGCTCTACCTGGGATCGGAGGACCCGGCTAGATGAGTGCATTTCTTAGAGATGGGTCATAAACTTTAGCTTTGAAAGCATTTTAGTCCTGTTTGCATGCCTGTTCGTATTAAAATATTTGTGTTTGTTGGAGGATTCTGGGAACTTTGAGATAATTTTGTGGGCAGAAACAAATGGAGAGAGTAGAGAGAAGGGTCCTTCCCCATGTCAAACAGAAGAAACACAAACAAACAACTGGATTGTCACCTTTTTTCCTTTTCCTTCCTGTGATCCTTGCAGGCTTCCTTTGCTATTTGCAGAGTCGGGGGACAGGTCAGGAGAGTGGGCAGACAGTGAGTGCATCTGCATTGCTCTTGTCCCCCAAGTGTGATCAGTGCCCTCTTAAAAGATGTACGAGTTCACCCTTCTGTGGGCCTAACCTCTTCAATTGGCTGCTGACCTTGCTGTTCCATTAAATTTATTTTCTACAACTAACTAAAGGCATTTTCAAAATAAAAATCCTTTTATTCGTATTAACTCACAGTTATAAAACGTGGCAATGTCTGACCCCACATTTTTAATAACTTTTATGAAGAAAAGCAAGTTTCTTTTTTGTCATTTGAACCTTAAATCAGAACCTATGAGCAGCTCTGATGTAGTCCACTAGAGGGCGCAGTATTCTAGTTCTTCCTAAGAAAGATGTTCTTTGTCTGGAGTTTGCATTTCTATAAAATGTGCATGGCAGGCAGAAGGTAGTGCTCCTGTGCTGCTCTGTGGACATACAATCAACTTGGCTTTGAAAGTGCTAGCCATGTTTTACTGTGTTTCACCTCCTAAGCACCAATCCAGAATGTTGATTATGTGGGACAAACTTCATTGGTCAGCTAATTCAGATCATTTTCAGTGGCCTTCAGAGCCGCTTCCTCTGTGTCTTCAGCAGGAGTGTGCTGCTTAGCTATTGAAAGCAAACACAATCCACTGGAGCAATACAAAGTTGGTGGACACCAGGGAGTGTTACAGAAGCTCATCAAATTGAACAGTGATTCATATATTTTTAAATCAAAATTAATTTTGTGGGAGATTGGTTTGAGACTTGGTTTCTCTGTGTAGCTTTGGTGCCTGTCCTAGAACTCGCTCTGTAGACCAGGCTGGCCTTGAACTCACAGAGATCCACCTGGCTCTGCCTCCTGAGTGCTGGGATTAAAGGCGTGCACCATGACATCCCGGGAAAACTTTAATTTCAGTGTACTAGTCCTTCATAGATATTGTGACATGCTGGATGATGATAGGAGCCTGCATATAAAAAGTGCTGACTACAACGTGGGTCCTTAAATGTCTGAGAAACATCACTAACTCTTCTCAGACACATCTAAATACACATATGTCCAGTTGCCTCTGTGACATACTATTCATTCACAAGAAGTACTCATGTGTCACCCTTGGCTGCACAACTGTACCACTGCAGTGACTGAAATGTGTGTGGCTCTGCTCTCCCTAACCCTGGGGTAATTACGCCATTATTTCCTTCCCTTCTCTTCTCTTTTCTCTCTCTCTCTCTCTCTCTCTCTCTCTCTCTCTCTCTCTCTCTCCCTTAATTTTATCACCTATATGTGTTCTTGGAAATTTTGTTATTTTATTTCTTTTGACTTTGGAAAAAGAGCATCCCACTTTAAGTGAATTTTTCACCTTTCTTTTTTTTTTTTTTTTTTTTGAGACAGGGTTTTTCTGTGTAGCTTTGCGCCTTTCCTGGAACTCACTTGGTAGCCCAGGCTGGCCTCGAACTCACAGAGATTCACCTGGCTCTGCCTCCCGAGTGCTGGGATTAAAGGCGTGCGCCACCACCGCCTAGCCACCTTTCTTAAATACTGTTTATTTCTATCATTTGTGTATATTATTATATTCAACTGAGCTTCATTTATTATGACTTCTGTATAATATTTGTCTCTGTAATTATGACCTGGTCTTTAAAATCTGTCAGTGGTAATGGGCATTTGGATTGTCTCTGGTTTTACTATGACAAGTAGTGTTGTCATGAACATTATTATGCATAGGAATACAAATGGAGTTATTTCCCCAGTAATAAAAGTCAAGTAATTGTCTTTTCCTTTACCATACCTATAAATGAGGATGGAGTCATTCTACATTTCAAAAGGACTTCAGCAAAATTTCATGAGTGGAATTTCCAGATGATTCCTCCAGTTTTGTCATTCCTTATGACCAAGTTCGAGCCAGAATTGATCTGCTCCTTTGCACGCTTACTTGGTTCTGTTTTCTCCTAGTACTTCTTGTCAGCAGCATTAAGAAAGAATGACGTGTAATAAGTTGGGTAATTGTATATAGAATGATGTATGGCATTGCTGGATGAGGCTGCCCGACCTAGTTCCTAAGCACTTCAGTTAAGAGTAGTTCTCTTTTTCACCCTCATCCTCCCTGTATGCATGCAGCCGCACTGAGATCTAGAATATGCCTTTTTCTAGAGGATGCCACCATTCACTTCCTAGGAAACCCGTTACTCTCATGGAGCATGAAAGAGTGCGGCTAGAGAGACCAGCAAACCTTAACCCTGTGAATAGCTGTCCCTCCATCTGGCCTGACAAAGGTAAAAGTATTGCTGAGAATTCATCACCTCCTTGTAAAAGAAGCCTCCGTCCTGTCAGCTGGCATCTAGTATGGTCACATGCCAAGCCTTGACAGCGGCTCTTCATTTCTGTCATTCTTATGTTATAGAAGGACCTTCGAGCTCTTTGTCACTTTCAGGCAGAGAAATGGCAAGGTCAGAGGTCTCAGAAATACAGTCTGGATATGTTGGAATTCATTTGTTTATTTCAGTCATCAGGACTTAAACATCTGAAATAAGCAACACCCTGATCCTCTAGATGGCAGAAAGATCAGAGTGACAATGAGTGGGCATTGGAATGTGGGTTCTACATCGATTGTGTTTCTATTGGGATACACAGCTCTTCGGGAGCGGATCTTTCCCCTTCCATTCTGAACAGGATGTGGCTGCTCTTTATCTTCACCTACAGGTATGCAGTGGGATCACTGGAGTCACAGTTTTCAATGTGTACATGCGACTGTATGCCAGGGTAAACTTTTTGCAAGGGTAGCAGGGTGCCCAGTTTCTCGCCCTTTTTGATAGAACCTTTATACTTAATTGGCTTAATGTAGAAAATTTTGACACAGAAACCTAAAAGAAAATGAAGATATTATTTAGACTTCTGCAGCTTTGAATCAGAAATTGAAAGCACAGGGCTGGGGAGATAAGTTAGGTGAGAAAGTGCTTGTCTTGCAGGCATAGGGACCTGGGTTTTATTCCTATAACCCATGAAAAAAGCTGAGAATTGTGGCATGTTCTTGTCATCTCTGGCCTGGGGAGGTGGAAACCGATGTATTCCCGGCTCCCTGGCCAGCCAGCCTAGCCTACTGGCCAAGCATTGGGCCAATGAGATACCTTGTTCCAGAAGGCAAAGTAGATGATACCTGAGGAATGATACCTGAAGATGACTTTGCCCTTTTACACACACACACACACACACACACACACACACACACACACACACGCGAAATGTGTACACACACATTTAAAATATGAAAACAGTAGTGGAGTTATTTTTGTGACACCTCCAAGGCAGTCTGCCATGTCAGGATGAAGCTGGGTTTTGCCTTCCCAGCCATGCTGTTCGAAACTCACTGAAGTGAATGATGAATTTGAACTTGGTACTTTCTCTGAGAAGCTCATGACCACAGAAGTGGCTTCTGATGCTCTGGGTGAAGAGTGGAAGGGTTACGTGGTCCAAATCTGTGGCGGGAATGGCAAACAAGGTTTTCCCGTGAAGCAAGAGGTCTTGACCCACAGCAGAGTGCCCCTGCTCTTGTGTAAGGGACATTCTTGTTACAGATCAAGGAGAACTGCAGAGGAAGTGCCAGGCTGCTCAGGGATGCATTGTGGATGTCATTCTGGCCGTTTTCAACTTGGTCATTGCAAAAAAGGAGAGATGGGTCTCCGTGGACTGACAGATACTACTGTGCCTCAGTGGTTGGAGCCCACAAAAACTAGCCTAATCTGGAAATTTTTCAATCTCTTTAGAAAAGATGGTGTTCACCAATATGCTGTCAGAAGGCCCTTAACAAAGAAGGTAGGAAACCCAGAACCAAAGCTCCCAAGATTCAGGGACTTGTTACCCCACATGTCCTGCATGTCCTGCAACACAAATGCCAATGCATTGCTAAAGAAACCGCCCACTAAGGCAAGGAGGAGGCTGCAGAAAGTGCTAAGCTTAGGGCCAAGAGAACGAGCGAAGCCTAGGGAGAGCGCCAGGAACAGATTGCCAAGAGACGTAGGCTGTCCTTGCTGCGAGTGTCCGCTGCTAAGTCCAGGCAAACGTGAGCCTTTAAGAGTGACGGGTAATGATCAGACAGGGTGGGGGTGGGGGTGGGGAAAGGCAGAAGTGGACAAAAAACCAGAAAGAAACAGAACTGAACAAACTCAGGAAGACAGAATCCTATTTTAAAGCAAGATGATGGAGAATAGATTCAAATAAAAATCTAATAAAGCATTGGAGAATAGTAGCAGAAAAGCATTAGATAGTAGAAAACTGACCCAGAATATTGTTATGTCCAAGACATATAAAGTCTAACAAAACTACTAGTCCTAAAAAAGAAAAATGGAAACAAAGGATACTTTTCTAAATATTTGTGTAAATATGTATAAATATTTAGAAAATATAGTTATATGTATATATATATACTTATGTATACATCTATCCTAATGATAATTCCAAGTAGAGACATAGTATAATGTAATAATTATAAAATAGGATAGTGTTGGGATCAAATATGAGTGATCTATAAGTGTGAACAGGCTTGTCTTCTTACAACTTTTCCCTGATGGCACAAATAAACCTGTTTTGTACTGCATAGAACAACACCAGTGATTGAAAAGGCCAAAGATAAAGACTTAGACAAAGATTTGCCAAGGAGATAGAGGCAGCAGAAAGCAAGGATCCTGTTACCAGAGACCAGAATGCAATCCAAACACGTTGAAACATACAGAATAATGTTTGGCACTAACGGCCCATTCCCGAGGAAGAGGTGACCTCACCACTGTCCATGCTCTAACTGACACAGAAGCTGCTAAAGGGGAAACTTGAACATGTTCCTCTCAGTGTAGACAGAGAAAGTGAAGATTGGGGCGGAAAGTAAAGCTATGGAATTGTACTGTCCAGTATAGTAACTGCAACCCAACAAGGCAAGGGGTTAACATGTAGCTAGTGTGAATTGTACTGTCCAGTATAGTAACTGCAACCCAACAAGGCAAGGGGTTAACATGTAGCTAGTGGGAATTGTACTGTCCAGTATAGTAACTGCAACCCAACAAGGCAAGTGGGTAACATGTAGCTGGTGGGAATTGTACTGTCCAGTATAGTAACTGTAACCCAACAAGGCAAGCGGTTAACATGTAGCTAGTGTGAATTTAGATTTGCTTCATGATCAATATACAATACATTTTAAGCAACCAGCATACAATGAAAAATATTTCAGTAGTATTTTATTTTATTTGTTCGCTTGTTTGGCTTTTTGAAACACGGTCTTCCATGTAACTATGGCAGGTCTTCTAAATGCTAGAGTTGTGGCCCAGCTGGCAATTGCTTGAGACAGAGTCTCACTCTGGAGCCAAGGCTGACCTGGAGCTCCTGTAGTTCTCGTGCCTCAGCCTTCCAAGTGCTGAGATCACACGTGTGGACTACCACACTCAGCTATGTGAATTTAATCATATTTAAAATACTGTTTTGGAGACACTGGGTTGAATAAAATATTAAAATCGGTTTTATGTTTATTTTCCTTCAGTGAGGCTGCTAGAAATATATGATTCCATATTCAACTTGTATTATGTTTCTGTTAAATCCTGCTGCTGCAGAAGGTCTAAGAAAACTCATATGGTACCCTTACACTAAACAAAGGATGGCAGAAGATGTGGGAGGCTTCTATAAAAAAACTAATAGGACAAATATTAAAACAGTTGGAGCTCTAAATCAGAGGACACAATGGTTCATTGAAGGACTTTTGGCTTAAAGACACCATTACACACACACACACACACACACACACCAAAACTCCAGCAGGATTTATAGAAACTGTCATCTGACTATGCAATTTATTTGAAAAAAATAACAGTATAATGAAACCAAAAAAAGGGAATTTCCGGTGTAGTGTCTTACATGAGCCCATTGGAGATTGACTGCAGATCAGAATATGAGGGCGACATAGTAAAGTCTGTCTTCAGTGGTGGCAGATGTGTCTTAACAGGTCTAAAGAAATTAAATAAATTACTGAATTTTACCACATGAAAATAATTTCTGTCTGTTAAAAGACATTGGTAAGGAAATGGCATCCTGAAGAGTGGAGAAAGTGTGTACATGTGCACATCTGGCAGAGGACACCCATCAAAAAATGTAAAAAGCTCCTGTGTATCAGTAAGGGGACAATCTAGTAGGAATTTGGCAAAGTATTTAGATAAACACATTACAAAAGATTGTTATCCATGTTGTCAAAATATATGTAACGGTGCCAATGTCTTTAGCTATTGGGGAAAGCAAATTCAACCCACAGTGATAGGCTCAACACACAGGCCAGGCAGCAGAAAGCATGGAGCATGTGTGGAGTATCTGGAACTCTCCAGCTCTTAGCAAGGGTACAAATCACAACAGCCTTTGGAGAACTGCATGGCAGCATCTCCTGCAGCTGAAAATACACAGTCAGATGCCGAGTGTGCTGACCACATTGCAATCTGGAACCAGGGAAGTAGCCCTAGGTAGGCTGGATGTACTGGGACCATGTGAAGATGAACTCCAGTACACAGACACACTGATCAGCTGACTCAGTAATCCCCTAGTCTGAATGGAGGAAGGATTTGTGTTGGCTCACTGGTGGACTGTCAGAGAATGGACCCTATAGGCTCATATATTTGAATTCTTGGTCCCCAGTTGGAACTGTTTAGGAAGGGTTAGGAGGTGTGGCCTCTCTCTCTCTCTCTCTCTCTCTGTCTCTCTCTCTCTCTCTCTCTCTCTCTGCTTTGTGGTTGTTGTCTCAGTGTGTGTGTGTGTGTGTGTGTGTGTGTGTGTGTGTGTGTGTGTCACTGAGCCTGGAGCTCACCCAATATGCTAAGTCCCAGGAATCCACTGCCTTGACCTCCCCAGTGCTGGGTTCAAAGGGTACACTATCATGTTGGGTTTTGCCGTGGATCCTGGAGATGGCACTCGGGCCTCATGCTTGCGAGGCAAACATTTTACAGAAAAGGCTCTCTCCCCAGCCCTGATTTTGTACCTTTTAGTGAGTACATATGTTTATTTCTGTGGTAGTGTGATGGTTGGTCTTTGCTGTCAGTCTGACTGGACGTAGAGTCATTAGAAGACACTCAGTTGAAGGATTTCCATAGAGGTTCAACCAAGGAGGAGAGCCCACGCTAGCCCAGAGGCGCTGTGGGGTAGGGGCCCAGGCTGAAGAAAGGCTGGAAGCGAGGAGGAAGCCTGATGAGCATCAATCAGCATTCATCTCAGCTTCCTGACTGCGGACCCAGTGCGAGCGGCTGCCCTGTGCTCCCGACTGCGGACCCGGTGCGAGCAGCTGCCCTGTGCTCCCGACTGCGGACCCGGTGCGAGCAGCTGCCCTGTGCTCCCAACACCATGGTTTTTCTGCCCTGATAGCTGTGTGTTTTGTCACAGTAGTGGGGAAGTAATAAGGGGAAGAGGCTCTGGGGACAACTCATCGCCAAGGCTTTGAGGGACCCCAAGTCTTTGAGGAGCTATTTCTTGGCTGCTTTCGGTAGCTTAAGTGGCAGCAGAAACCGGAGTCATTAAACTACCTCTGAAGTGATATTTCATAGCCAAAGCCAAGGTCACTAGGAGCACCTAACAGGTAATGAGGTGGGAGCAGCAAGCAGATTCATCCAAACCTTCACGATCCTGTGACCCTAGAAAGGAATAGATGGGTAGCCTACTGAAGCCTTCCTGGGTCTCCTCGCCTCCACACGTGTGCCCATGCACAAAAGTAACTAAGTAAATACATGTGAAAAATTGAAGGAAGAGAAAGGTGGGGTGGCACCTGAGGAAGACACCCCAGGTTGCCCTGTGACCCCCACATGCACTTATGTGCATACACTCATACACACTTGCACATAGGAACTTGCAAACGTATAAACACACTTAAAAAGAGTACACGTGGGGCTGGGTGTATAGCTCAATGATAGAGCCAGCATGCACACTACTTCCATCCTCAGCACCACAGACAGGCGCCAGAAAATCCCTGGCAGCATTTTCCCAACCACCTAAAACTAGGCATTACTCTAGTGTCCATTTAAAGGAGGAGAGATGAATAGTGGAGTGTGTACATAAAGCAATGGAGAGGAGCCTTGGGGAATTTTACCCTTGGCTCCCTAGTCCACTTCCATTATCGGGAATGCCTTCTCTTTGTTAATAAGCTTTATTTCTTCATTTCTAAACAAAAAGAATGAGCATGGCTATAAAACATGGGTGAATTTCACAGCAGTGATAGATAACTCAAGAGGCCTCACAAGAAATAGTGCAGACTGCTTAATTCCACTTATCCTTCAAACAGGCCAAACTAATGTGTGGTGATGGGTTAGTAACTGTCCTTTCTGAGAAGAGGGTTACAGAGCCAGCACAGGGGGTCTCTGAGAGGTTGGTCATGGCACAGTGCCAGCACAGTGTCCCAGATCTACACTCTTACCTCTTCCAGACAGTCGCAGGCCGTTATTGATGGCGTTCTTGCTTCTGTAGGGTTTCTCTTGGCCCACTATTGTCCCAGTGAATGGTGCATACACAACAGATCCATCTGAGCAGAGGACATCCACACCTGGGTGATGCCTGGGACTTCTAGAATATAAAGAAGAGCCATCAGACTGAGGGGCTGCCTCAGGGAAATTTATTGCCAGGATTTTGTTCATAGTGCACAGATCCTAGCCTTGGGCATCCAAACTTGAAACAACCAGAAAATATTGCAGGGCCAGGGATATTTTGTTCTGTTTAGCCCAATTTTAACCTCTCTGCCCATGAGTACTAATGGCCGTATTGTAAAAATTAAACAATTTAAAATCATATTTGCTTCACAGTAAGCCTTAAATATTGTAATTATATGGTATTTTAAAAAATGAGTCAGGGTGTATAAATATATTGTATAGCTGTCTGACTCTTGGTCCCTTCAAGGCCTTTTATTTTTCAATGTTGGGAATCAAACCCAGGGCCTCATGGATACTAGGCAAGTGCTGTACTACTGAATACCACTACACACCCACTCCTCTCAAAACCAACTAAAAAGAGTTACTGTTTTAGGGAACCTATTGTATAAATAGCATATGTTCCCCGGGTCTTGTTTTTTTCTCATAGTAGAAGCAGTTATACACTTCATTTAGTGTAAAGACTGCCTTAACACAGTGAGGGACACCGCCCAGGCTCGTCAGACCGCAGGGAACACAAACAAAACCGTTCCATAGAGCGAGGCGACTAGAAGTTGTCTCTCTGACCCAGCAATTCTGGCTTCCACTGCCTTCACTGCCTGTTCCCCCCAGCTTCCTCCCTTCTAGTGGGCACTACTGAACAACCAGATGCACAAGGATGGGACTCTTAGGATTGTGTATAAGGCAACATTGATCAGGTTCCATGGCAAGAGTCGAGAAGTCAGTCCAACACACAAATGTTTGAGTGTGCACTCATTCTGAGGTCATTCTTACGGCTTGCCATCTCTCAGTTCTGTCTTGAGTATTTGCATTTCTTTGTAAGTCTATCATGCAAGAGCCTCACTGTGATTAGGGTGGAGGTCAGTGATACCGTTTAGGTATATGGCTGCGTTGTCCACAGCGTGCATGTTATTGGAACCTCGGGACTATGACCCTCATCTAGAAGGGGTCAAGAGGTTCTTGCCTGTTCAGGGTCAGCCTCTAATGTTAAAGTTCCAGTCAGTAACAGCATGGCCGATGCAAAAAGAATCCAAAAGGCTGAATTCAAGTGTAGCTCTGCCGGATGATCGATCAGTTCAAATTCCTTATGTATAAAATGCAATAGAATAGTTTGGCTCTTTTTACGCTGGAAAGCCAGATGAGGTAAGACAGTGTGTAGAGAAGTCGAGGAGGAGCATTTTGATTCCTTTCCCTTTCACTCGTTCCCTGATGTCTCCAGTACAGACCCCATCCTTGAAGCAAAATCTTACAAGTTGCTTCAGATATAGTCATTGTTGCACACACATATCACTGGGTTCCAGTCTGTCAGAGGGAGGTCACTGTGAGCCCTCTAGGAAACACAGGACAAAGACAATACGAAAAGAGGAGAGGAGTCGGGCGGCAGTGACGCACGCCTTTAGTCCCAGCACTCAGGAGGCAGAGGCAGGTGGATCTCTGTGAGTTCGAGGCCAGCCAGGTCTACAGATCGACATCCAGGACAGGCACCAAAACTACACAGAGAAACCCTGTCTCGAAAAACAAACAAAAACAAAAAAAAAACCAAAAACAAACAAAAAGTACCTTTGAGCAGAATACTGTCCGCAGCCGTAGCTGTCACATGTCCGGATCTCATTGGCAGATTTGCTGGCACATATGTTAGCCCATGGTCCTGCCAGGGCTGCAGAGGAGAAATGTGAGAGCCGTGGGCGTCTCCAGCCTGTGTCTCCCTTGTATGTCTACTCCCCACTCCTTTTGGGAGTTTATAGGTAAGTTTTTCCTATGGACAACTGACTCAGACATAAAACTTAGCCCCCTTGCTATATTATTCTGTCTGTGGCATATAAAGTACTTATTTATAAGCACTAAACTCCTCATCTCACTGATTCAAATTATTCATGAATACATGGTATAAATTGTGCTTTCCAATTTTCCTTTGCTTGTTACCAGACCTGGGAACCACTATGGCTAAGCAAAAGTAAATAGCATAGCTTTAAAGAAAACAACCTTAGGAACTGTACGGTAACTTTGCTTTGTAGTCAGGTCTAAGAATGGCACCCCAGCAAATGCTGACCCACAGGCAAGGCATACTCTGCACTTGTGAACTTCACGCAGCGTGGACTAAATCTCATATTTGCAGACACAGGAGTGGGCATTTGAGAAGTAATCTAAAGTGTTACACTACAGTTAGCCTAAAGTCAGGTCAGAAGGAGCTGGGAAGGGAGTAAAGATGATTATATTAAGGTTATGAAGAGTAAACATGGCGAGAGGCAGCTGTCTCAGTGTATTTTGTACAAACTTTAAGTGCATCCTACACCGTTAATATTATAAGTAATATCGATTGAATTGAATTCCCCGATTCTTGATGTTCATATTCACAGAAGTACAGTTAGCAATTTTAGCCTCTCACTGTAAAGCAAAAACAAGAGCCTGCTAATTTGATAGTTGGTTTTATTTAAAGACATTTTACTCTTCACTAATATATATGCTGTGAAGAAAAGCTACAGAATATGGCCATTAAGTATATTCTTTACTGTAACTTAAACTGTGAGTCTCAAAAGCCTTCTACTGTGGATCCAAGCTTCAAATGAATCCTGGAGCAGCTCTAACAGCATGGCTCTGGAACCAGCATCTATCCTGGACAACTGAGGCACCTAGTGGACACTTTACTATTAATCTGTTTGTTTTTCTTGCCTACCATCAGCATCAATGGGACTTTCCCTTCATCCCAATCCAGTCTTGCACCAGGAATTTCCAAATCCAATTCATCCAACTCTTACTTGAGATTTTTATCTTCTAGGCTTTTTGTGGGGAGGAGGTGGGCATGTTAACTGATTAAATTCCAGGCCAGGCCAGTGAACACCTTTACCCCCAGCACTTGGGAGGCAAAGTCCAGCCTGGACATCTGGTTGACCTGCGTCCAGGAGAAAGAAGAGAGGCAGCTAGCATGCTCACCCTGGAGTACTGGTCTACTCCACTTCTTAAAGAAGGAGGAATGGAGGGAAAAAAACACCGAGGGGAGAGACTGAGAACCCCCTTGCTCCCCCATGCAGGCAAATCTTTGTGGGTTCAAGGCCAGCCTGATCTACAGTGTGAGTTCCAGGAGAGCCAAGGCTACACAGAGAAATGCTGTCTCAAAAGCCAAATAAATAAATAAATTCCAGGCCAGGATTGGAAGGCTTGTCTGAAAGTCTTCCTACACTGTGTTTACATTTCCCTCACTAAAGAATCAGAACATCAAGAAGAGATGGTGGAGACATTCCCACGGCCCTACCCACTACGCCATTTTCTCACCTACTGCAACTGTAATTATTAATATCAAATTTTATGTTGCAAATTTGTTATCATTGACTTTTAAGTCTACCCCTAAGATCAGGGTTAAATCAGTTTTTTTTTTTTAATTAACCAGGATTCTAACAATGTACTTTCAACTTACCAGTGGAAATCAAAGCAGTTGAAATGAGGACTGCTGTGGAAAACATCTGGATTTTGCTTCCTGTCTCTTCCTCTAATTAGAATTGCTCCATACATACAGCATTCAAGTTTGACTTAATATTCTCTGCTAAGTTAGCTTTAGAATCCTGTATTCCTCCTAGATTTAGTATGAGACACGGAAAACAAAATGAGGCAAGTTAAACTGTAACATGCCGTGGAGACCTCTGTAAAAGCCTTTGACCTAGGGAAGCAGCCAGTGTTATCAGGAATCCTGACTACATATTAACAGAAATGACAGTGCTGGATGCAGACTGATGTCCTTTGACTGGGGCTGGAGGGAGCATGTACGTGTGGACGGTGGTATAGTTATTTACTGAAGTTATTTACTGCTGAAGACCTTTCTTTCCATGGATAATGCTTGTTTCAGTAGAGAACTGAGTAGTCATAATGGCAGCTGCTCCCTAACAACAACATATCTATTAGGAGTGGTGTTTTTTTTTTTTTTATTGTCAGTTCAGTTAGATTTCATCTACATAAGATTTTAGATAATTTTAACAGTTTGCTAAAATTATATTTATTTCTTTTGAGCATGTGATTTTAAGTATTTATGATAGTGGAAATTAATACCAAAACATCCATCAGTAGGAAAAATTTATTTGAATTATGATATCAGTCATTTGATAGAGTATAAGAGCTTAAATGAAGACTGTATATATTAATATAGTTAGATTATAAATACACTACTGAATAAAAAGCACTTCTAGAATTATGTATAGTATATATTTTCTTTAAATTCCCTAAACAGAAGTGCAGCCTTTCATGAATATTGCATTATAATAATGATGCCAGAACACGCAGCACAGACTGGGGAAGGGGAGAGCTGGGGGCACAGAGGCTATTTAAGCTCTAAAATACTTTGTTTCTGAAAAAAGTCAATAGCAACTATGCAAAACATTAATTTATCAATTATTAGAAACATGATGCAAAATTCCCTAATTCTCTCTATTAGATTTTCTGAATTGAGATTTTCATATATAAACTACCAGCTTCTTGACATCCCCAACATTAGAGGAAGACCTGGACTTTTCTGTGAAGCATCCTCCTTTGCATGCCTAGTCAGCAGCTGTAGAAAACAGGTCTTTTAACACTTCGCCATCTGCAGGAGTCTCTTCCTGGTCAGACTTCCCAGCCCTTGATTTTGGCTCAGCTGCATGGCCTGGACCAAGTGAGTCAAAGGTGACAGTATGGCCTATGGACCTTGTCTTTGTGCTCACCTTCCTGTGCTCTGCCAGTGCCAAGGGGGCTACACTACATTCCCAGGCTAACCCACTGGCCTGCAGACAGAACAAAGTCACGTAGAGCAGAGGCTCAACATCTGGTCAGCCAGAACACCCTAGAACAGTGTGAGCTGGGTGTTGCCTGAAGTCACTGAGGCCGCAACAGTCACAGAACTGTATAGGTAAGGCTGCACAATAGGTTACTTCACAAGCTCTTCAAGGAATGCAAGGGGCAGAGTGCCACCCCAATGGAGGCCTCAAAGAACTGAGTCAAAATGAGAAAAAGAATAATAGACCAGTGGGATGAAATGGTTCCTGAAGAAGACCCAAATCCATGTAGTATGTAGTACACGGGAGACACACCACTTCAGACCATCAGGGAAGATAGAGTGGAGTGGACACATCTGGAAGGAAATCAAAACTTGATCTGTACGTCAAAGTGGACCAGTGTTTCCATGCGATGAGGAGGGAAAGTGTAAACCATGAAATTCACATAGGATTTTTCTCAGTTCTGGAATAGATGAGGCCTTTCAATATCCAAACCCCCAGAGACTGAAGGACCATTCGCTGATGGGTTGTTGCAGCCATATATATATGTGTGTGTGTGTATGTATATGTGCATATGTATATGTATATAACATACACACACACACACACACACACACACACATATACATATATATCAGTAGGTAGAGTGCTTGCCAAGCACTCACAATGCTCATAAAGTAGATGTGATGGTATAAACCTTTAATTTCAGCACTCAGGGATAGAGACAAGAGGATCAGAAGTTCAAGGTCATCCATTTCCCAATATCCTAACAATTCTTTTTTCTATATAAAATAAGGTATTTACCTCTTAAAGCTTTTATTAAATTTGTTGTGGTAATATTATATTTGTGCTGAAATGTGGTGATATTTTATTTGTATGTTAATAAATAAAGTTTGCCTGGAGATCAGAGGAAATAATAATAGCAAGCCATTAACACAAAAGTCAGGCAGTGGTAGCACACGCCCTTAATCTGATCACTTGGCAGGCAGGGTCTCTGTGTATTAAAGGTCATACTAGGGAACAGAGCCAAGTGTGGTGACACATGCCTTTAATCCCAGTACCAACCACAGAGACCTGGAGGTCTTTACAGATAGGCAGTGACAAGGAAGTGAGGTAGCTGGGCTAAGAGCCAATGAGAGGGCAGAACAGCAAGGCAATAAAGGCACGGGTAGACAGGAAGTAGCTTGCATTTGGAAGCTGCAGAGCTTGTGAGGTAAGGTGTTTGGTGGCTCTCACTATAAGGCTTTCACCCCTACATTTGGCTCCATGTTCTTTATTTAATAAGACTGCTTAGAAATTCGTCTACACTTTGTTCTTTGACAATTCCAAGCATGTACGTAGTGCATTCTGATTGTTGTCACCTCTGCATTGTAGCTAGAGTTTTCCTGCCTGGCCCACAGTCAGGGCAAATCTCTCTCACCTGCCAGTCCCACAGCCACTCAGACCCAACCAAGTAAACACAGAGACTTATATTGCTTACAAACTGTATGGCCATACCCAGGCTTCTTGCTAACTGTTCTTACAGCTTAAATTAATCCATTTCTATAAATCTATACCTTGCCACATGGCTCGTGGCTTACCGGCATCTTCACATGCTGCTTGTCATCGTGGCGGCTGGCAGTGTCTCTGACTCAGCCTTCTACTTCCCAGCTTTATTCTCCTCCTTGTCCCCCCCCCACACTTCCTCCTCCTGTTTTATTTACCAACCAATCAGAGCAACACATTTGCCACACAGAACATTCCACAGTACTTCCCCTTTTCTTTTTTTTTTTCCAAAAGGAAGATTTTAACCTTAACAAAGTAAAATTACATATAATTTGGGAATTTGGGTGTAGCTTCTCTTACTACTTCCTGCTGGACAGGGGCGCTGTATCTTATGGGGACACAAAGAAAATTTTAGAATTATGGAAGAGTCCATGAGAGTGTATTGTCTGAGCCAGTTGCCTTCAAACCATTCTGGATGTTGGATCATCTGGGCCATGGTGTCATCGGAGACCTTTCAAGGAGTCTTGGCTGGTCAAACCTGATGTATCTTAATCTGGAACAAATCCATAGCCTTTGGCTTTCTATAGGAACAAAAGCAGAGTCTCCTTTCCAAAGCAACACATCCTTACATCCAAATTTTGAAGTCAAGGTATCTTTAAAATATACATATTGGTTTAACTCAACATCTTTTACGATCAAATGTTTTTCTGCAGTTAAAAATCCCAAAGACAACACAATCCAGATTCTCTGTGTAATATTCATCTTTATGTGGCTTATTTTTATATTAATTTTACTGTCTCTTTAAAGACTTTATTTTTTAAAACTATGTATTTGTTTATATAACTATATATATCACCTTTTTGTCTCTTTCAAACCTACATATATTTTACACACATTGTAAACTATTACATCTGAATCTGTCTTATTGTGAATCTATTGCTTTAAACTGCAGCATTTGTAAGACTGAAACGGCGCTATGGCTGCTGGCTCTGCCCACCTCAGCTTCCCAACGTGGCGGTGGTACGTTTACCACCAGCTCTGGGCGCTATCGTGGGTCTATGCTTTTATCCAAGCAGTGTGTAGCCCAGAAACCTCTTTTTTTGTTTTGTACTAGCAAAGGCTAAATCCACCACACAGCTTAACGTGCCACTTACAGAGGCCTCATTCCCGCCGAGCGCGCACACTAGGAACCCACCAGTAGCTCAAACTGGCAGCTGCCGCTCATTTGAGAGAGACAATTAGGAAGCTGTTTTTAGCTCTGTTTTAGAATCTTTTCTCAGGTTTTAGGTGGAAACTCTTGCCAACATGTTGGGCACCATTTGTAGCTAGAGTTTTCCTGCCTGGCCCACGGTCAGGGCAAATCTCTCTCACCTGCCAGTCCCACAGCCACTCAGACCCAACCAAGTAAACATAGAGACTTATATTGCTTACAAACTGTATGGCCATACCAGGCTTCTTGCTAACTGTTCTTATAGCTTAAATTAATCCATTTCTATAAATCTATACCTTGCCATGTGGCACGTGGCTCATGGCTTACCGGCATCTTCACATGCTGCTTGTCATCGTGGTGGCAGGCAGTGTCTCTGACTCAGCCTTCCATTTCCCAGCTTTATTCTCTTCCTTGTGCCCCCCACACTTCCTCCTGCCTGACTACTGGCCAATCAGTGTTTTATTTACCAACCAATCAGAGCAATACATTTGCCACGCAGAACATCCCACAGCACTGCATACTGAGAATTCTTACAAGAAACACCTTATAAACAAAACAATAGGAAAACAAACAAAAGCGATCAACAGACTTTCACAACAGAATGAATACTAATCACCAGTGGTGGGCATGAGCTTCATTTCCCTTAGAAATGGTTACAAAACAGGAAAAATTTCACCTGTCAGATAGGCAGAGCAAGGATATGGGGACTCCTGAACACTTACTGAAAATAGAAGACAGTTTAACCTTTCCAGAGGATAATTTAGCAATACCTCTCATTCTCAAATGTCCAAGACCTTTGTCCCAGCAACTTTATTATAGCCTTTTCTGCCTGTGGCCCTTTCTTTGATTTCCCTGCCTTCCTTATTAACCTTTTTCTAACCCATCTTTCTCTCTGAGACTGCAGCAACTCTCCAAACTGAAGAAGAGATGGTAGCATTCCATCTTGAAACCCTTGATGAAATAGGGTCCAGGTGTGTGTGAGTGATGTGAAAAGCTGTTGGGGAATGTAACTTGGACAGGGCAGGCTCATGATGTCTTCGCAGTGGTACCACTGTAAAAAACAAAAAAAGCCGAGGGAAGGAAATCTTTTGTGCCACCTAACAGTTACCTGCCAACTCAGAGCTGATGAAAGGCTCCACTACCCAGTGTAGAGAAGCTCTAGGCCCGGGTCAGATGGAAAAGGATAGCAGGATGATACAGTCAGCCAATTGTCAACTGTGGGAAGCTGTCCCCGTGGAGAACATCATGACCCTGAGCAGCAAAAGGCAGTGGGTGGATCTGAGATTAAACAAAAGAGGGATGGGGCTAGGATATTACCATTACTCGTTTTAACACTTGGGTCACAGTGGGATTTATTGCTTATGTAAAAAGAATCCTTTGAGGATTTTATCATCTTTCTCTTTTCAAAATACACAGGAAACATACATGACTCTCAAAACATAGGATGGCTCTGATTGACTTCAAAATTTCCGTGGGTTTGAAGAGTGGGCATGTATATTAAACATGACGTCACAAACTTGCAGTTATTGAGAATGGGTTTGTAGTATTTTACTACACTGTGCTCTGCAGTTACTTTACAATTTGATCTATGTTTGACCTGGTCAAACACCCCAGGCTTCCTGCTGGTCCTTCCTCCAGAGTTCACTCAGAAGAATCTGCCTGAAGCTGTTGGAAACTGGCTTTCTTGCCAAGTGCATTCAGAAATCTAAAACAAGGCCAGAACCTCTCTACTGAAGTGTGCCTATTATAGTCATTGTCAGAGAGAAGGCACTAGATGTACATGCTTTGGAGACTGGGAACCTTGTTGTAGTGATGGGTCCCTACCCTTTCTACACACCCATAGGGGAAGGAAACAATTACAAGATGGAGAATTAGTATGAACAATTTGGGAGATGGAATCAACAAGAGGGAGAATTAGTAGAAAGTAATTTCAATATAGGGAATGATTTCTGGGTTTTCCATTGGATGGGAGTGATCAGCTTATCCTAGAATCTAACAAAATCTTTTCCATTAAGCCATTTCTTTTTGTGTTGTTGGAATGAATAATAGTAGATGTGTGGGTTCAAGGCCCTGACAACAGAATAGAGATTAGGTTTGGCTTACCTTAAATTTGGTTGTAAGCTATAGAAGGTACACACCATCTCTTTATAGAACATATACACACAGTGCAGCATTCTATCATGGGTAATGCTGCATTTCAATGTGGCGTAATACCATAGATTTTTTGGCCCAAGGCCCCTGTAGCAAAATTGTCTATGTCTAGCTGGCAAGTATGTAGAATACAAGCCATGAATTTGTACATGTGTTCAAAGCAGAAATTACTAGTCAAGCATGGGAACTATGTCAAACTAAATTTGGACATGTCACCAGAATTTTGCTCAGCAAAAAAGCTTCCTCAATTATTACTCTATCGAGGTTAGCATGGAGATTAAAATCCAATGATCATCATTAATGGAGGATAAGTTACCTTAATCCAATTTCTGGCTCTGAGTTTTCTCAGTGCCCAAGTCTCAGATGTAGAGAGAATGAGTCAAGTGACTAGGGACCAAATTAATGAGCACAGAAACAGATGATGATGATGATGATGATGATGATGATGATAGATAGATAGATAGATAGATAGATAGATAGATAGATGATAGATAGCTGATAGAAAGGTGATAGGTAGATTGATTGATAAATAGAAATATATGATAGATGATAAATATATGAATAGATAGATGATAGATACATAGATACACAGATGATAGATTGATAGATAGATAGATAGATAGATAGATAGATAGATAGATAGATAGATATGTTATGGCATAATCTTTTTGTGCACTGTGAAGATGTGTCTTTGCCAAGTGTCTTCTAACTGGTTTAATTCTTAGCTAGGCAGGAGATATAGGTGAGACAGCCAGAAGGCGGAAGGAGGAAGAAGGTTGGAGTTTGAGGAGTCTCGAGAATGCAGAGAGAAGCAAGATAAAAAATAAGGTACAGCCATGTGGCACAGGGTAGATAAGAAATATGCAAAATGTAAAAGTACTGAAAATGCAAAAGTTAGCTAGTAACCAGCCTGTGCTATCAGCCAAGCATTTATACTTAATATTAAGTCTCTGAATGGTTATTTGGGAGAGGCTGCCAAGACATGGAGAAACTCCACATAGATAGATAGGTAGATAGATAGATAGATGATAGATAGATAGATAGATAGATAGATAGATAGATAGGTGATAGATAGGCATGTAGGTGGGTAGATCGATAAAGATTATGATATTCAATGGAGATAATTCCTATGTAATGGGAAATGTACTTCTTATTGCTCCAGTCCTTGGGAAAGTGTTTTTAACACCTAAAAAAGATGAAGAATCTAGAGCTTTTCCAACCAATGTTGCAGTCTAGTGTGAAATCACTCCCTTTCCCGTGAAGAAAAGAAACAGAGAGTGTTCCCCACTAGAGGTCACCAAACAGACTTGGAATTTCCTTTTCTGCTAGCTAGGCATCACAAGAAGCCACGGGGTAAGCATGGCCACTCAGGGTGTCCTCATTTCTTTAGAAATAGGCACAAGGAAGAGGAAGAACTATTGCATAGATTAAATGTCAGTGCTTTTACATCTGTAACAAACTTAGTTTTTTCCATTGGGATTTCACATGGAATAAAATATATCCTTTCAGACTTTATAACATGTTGCTTTTTAGTATCTTCAGGGAATCACAATACCACTCTCATTCCAGAATGTTGTCATCACCCTCAACACAAATCTGATGCACGGTATTAGTCACCCTTCCCCATTTCCCTCAGCCGCTGATAACTCGGGGTCTGCAGTTCCCTTCTGTGGTTTTTATTCATTCTGGACATTTTACATGAATGGAGTCATGGAGCCAGTGATGTCTTACGTCTGGCTTCTTTCTCCTTGTTTTCTAGGATCGTCCATATATAACATGTATCAGGACTGGACACTTAAGTTCCTTCACTTTGGGGACTGTAGTGAATAATGCTTCTATGGGCATCCACCTACAGGTTTTTGTGGGGATAAGGTTTCAGCTTTCTTGGGTAGATAAACACATAGAGGTGGAATTACTGGCATTTCCCTTTGATCTCTGTTGGTCCCTGTGGTGTGTGAGTCTGATTTTCCACAACTTTGCCAACACTTGTTGGCCAGATCCTTAAAACAGTAGGTGAGAGGTGGACCTATGGGTTTAAAGAACTGCTTTTATCTGCTGATTAGTGAGGTTGAGTGTATTTTCCTGTACTAGAGCAATTGGCCATTTGTTTCTCTCATTTGGAGAAGTGTCTATTTAAATCTTCTGCTTGACTTTTATTTTGTCATTTTTTGTTGTTGAGATGTAAAAAATCTTTTCATATTATGGATACTAAACCTTTGTCAGATATCTAATTACAAATGTTTTGTCCTGTTACATGGGTTGTATTTTCACTTTCTAGATAGCATCATTAGAAGCATAGAGGTTTGGAATTTTAATGAAATCCTGTGTATTTGTGTTTACCTTTAACTGTTTGTGACCTGTATGTCATATCTGAAAAAACATCTTCTAAAATGTCATTTAGATATCTATAATTGATATACAACACTGGACACATTTAATTCAATTTATCCTTCATCACCAAACACTTCTTAGCACTTTTTTGTGTGTGGTTGGTTGTCTTTATTTCTTTCAGAGTAAGAATGGTGAGTATGAGCTCTGTCCTTCCAACACACTTTAAAGTCACGCTACTCTGTCCTGAACTACAGGCGCCATGTTGTATGTACAGCCAACCTCTAGAACTGTCTAATCTTTTCTGACTAGAACTTTATACCTCTTGAACCTGTTACATACAGCTTATCCTGTCCCTGCCAGCCACCATTCTGTTCTTCGCTCCTACAAGTTTGTTTTCAGTTTCTCACTGAAGTAGAATCATGACTTTGTCCTTCTGGGCCTGACGTGGTATACCTAGTACAGTGTCCTCTGAGTTCATGCATGTTGTGCTAACAATGTTTTAAGGCTGAATAATATTCTATTAAGTGTACATACCATGCTTCATTTGGTCATTGGTGAGCATTTTGGTTCTTTCCATAACTTGATTATTGTGATTAATGCTGCATTGAATATGGGGGTGTGAGCATCTCTTTGATATCCTGCCTTCAGTTCTTTTAGATGTTTGCCTAGAGTGGATCACTAAGTCACATGGTAGTTACGTATTTTAAATGTTGGGAACTGGAGAGATGGCTCAGAGGTTAAGAGCAGTGGTTGTTCTTGAAGAAGATCCAGGTTTGATCCTCCAGCACCCACATGATGGCTCACAACCATCTGTGTAACTCAAGTTCCAGGGTATCTGATACCTTCTTCTGGCCTCTGGGCAAAATACTCATATACATAAAATAAAAATAAATAAATTTTTAAAAAATTTGAGGAACCACCACACCATTTTCCATTCCTATCAAGAGTACATAAGGGTTTTAATTTCTTTGAGTTTACCATTTTTTATAATAACTATCCAGACAGGTGAGATGATATCACTATCACACACATGCACACACAGCCTCCTCAGGAAACATAGATGAGTGGAATGTGTGTTGACTGTATCCACAGCATGCTAAGGACAGAGAACTTCAAAGTGTGGAATCTGCTTCTCACAGCTTTCTAAACTTCTCAGTCTACATTATAGCTTCAGTATTAACATTCACTCAGGTGACTTGCCTCTTGTAACTGGTGGACTCTGTCTCTGGCACACTTTCATGGCCAAAAGACTCTGGTGATAATTGGTACAAAACCAAGCTCAGCACTTCAGTCAGTAGCGTTTAGATACTTCATTTCATTTAGTTCAAATGGCAATCTGGGAAGACTCAACAGCTACTCATTTAAATCTAATCTTTTCAACGGAGAATCTCCTATTTTCAAATCCCTCCCTGAGATTTAATTTATAGAAATAGACTATTTGAGTTCAAGATTCCAGAATGCCCTAAGTACCAGGCGGCAGACAGTTCACTCTCTCCAGCACTCAGAGTCCCACTCAGCTTCACCATCTGCTGGTACTTTGACCAACAGAAAGCAAATAGTTGATTGCCACTTAGGGAAACACAGACTTCGGTTACCCCATGCCATGGTAAACACTGAACTTTGAACCCAGAAATTGCACCACACACGGACATGTCACTGCTGCCAGCAGTTACCACACACACATTCTTGGCCCCGTTGTTCTGATTGACTCAGAGCAGCTGAACATCTTAAAGCAAAGGATCGCTCTACCATAACAAGGGAAGAAATGATGCTAGACCACCAGGGATTAAAATACCCATCTAGCCACTGACGTCTCCAAAAAAAGAAACTGTCAACAAGAATGCCTTTCCGAGTGTGACGATGATGCTACTTCGGCATTCAGCAAGCAGTCCATCATGCACTGGCTCCGTGTGTGGGCAGAGGACTGAGCTCCACAGAGAGACCCAGCAGGGAGGCAGGCAGACCTGGCAAGATGGGTACCTAAGAGAGTACAGCTCAGAGGAGAGACTGAGGATGAGAGAGAACCCAGGGGTGGGATGAGTGGACGAAGCAGGAACAACCTGTAGCAAGCTCAGCCTGTGACATACTTCAGGGCTAGGATCCAGCTCACTTCCTGGCTGTTTTCAAAGCTGACATTTCTAAAGTTTATCTTCTTCCAGGGAGTCACGGCCTTTCCCCGGGGAACGTTTCTGATGGAGACTGGCAGAGAGCATACACAGGCAACCATTGGACATCATTCACATACATTCATGCTATCCTTGGCCATTCCCAAACATCCATGCCATCCTTGGACAATCACATTCATGCCATCACTGGGTATGTCCCCTGCTGGTTATCTGTTTTCTAATTTTTTTTTTTTTCAAGACAGGGTTTCTCTGTGTAGCTTTGCGCCTTTCCTGGAACTCACTTGGTAGCCCAGGCTGGCCTCGAACTCACAGAGATCCACCTGGCTCTGCCTCCCAAGTGCTGGGATTAAAGGCGTGTGCCACCACCGCCCGGCTGGTTATCTGTTTTCAAAGTTTACTGTGAGCATGTTTAATGAGAAGTTAGAAATTTGAGAGAATCCTGTCATTGCTAGATCAAGACTAACAAGTTAAGAAACTTGGTTGGACCTGTTGCCCCAAAGGGTGGTGTGAGTGTAAGTGTGTTACCTGACTTAAAGCAAGTCTTAGCCAGGCTATTGGTGGGAAGCGCAAATTTCCAGGGAGAATGCTGTCTTTCTGCCCTAGAGGCATCTTCTGAGAGATAGAGAGGGGAGGGAAGAGGGAGGGAGAGGGGGAGGACAAATCGATTTTAAAGCATTTGCCCCAGCAACTGTGTGGGCAAGCAGGGTAGGCAGGCCGGAGCGCTGGCAAGAGCTGGCTCTGCAATGTGAGGTCCAAAGGTGTTCCGGAGGCAGAAGTAAAGCCTTCGACTGATTGGATGAGCCACACCCTGTTTTAAAGAGAGACCTGCTTACTGGGAGTCTAGGGATTTAAACGTTAATCTGGGGCAGGAGAGCTGGCTCAGTGGCCTGCCAAACCTGATGATGTGAGTGTATTCCCCAAGGTTCCTGTGGTGGGAGGAGAGAACAGAGCTCTAGCAAGTTGTCCTTGGACCTCACACTCGCTGTGGCGTGTGTCTGCCTACTCATGTGCACACTCGCATACAAAGAGTAAACGTAGTAATTAGCTTGTGGGAAAACGTTTAAATGTTACTCTCACCAACAAAAAGTAACTTCACAGGCACGTTCATTCCTCCACTGGTGTTTGAACAAACATCTGGAAACTGTGAGGAACCCAAGAGAACATGAAGCAACCGTTGTGCCGCCACCCGGTCGGTACCTTTGCCTCAGTTTGACTATGGGTTTGATTTGAATGGAACTAGAACAGGAGTCTGCCGTGTGAGCATGACCTTGAGACGTCAAGGAATTTCATTTTGCTGATCTACTAATTGCAATAATCTCAAGGACACCTGTGGTCTGTCCAGTTCACCGTAGTTGATGAAAAGGGGAGAAGTAAGACACAAGGAAAACATCTGAGCCGGGAAGCATCCCTGAGTCCCAGCTTCCGTGGATGGCTGCGTCTTGCGAGCACTCTGCTCTAGTCCTTGTCTCTCAGCAATAGGGAAGAGAAGGGCCTTCGTGACAGCCAAGGCTGGGAGGTGGCTGTAGCAGGCATCGTGACAGCCAAGGCTGGGAGGTGGCTGTAGCAGGCAGGGAGGATCCCACAGGGGAAGACAAAGGACATTGTAGCTGGTCTTCCTCATCAGACCTTCTCTTGGGCCGCCAGTCTCCAAATAACAACACGGAGACTTCTTATTAATTATGAAAGCTTGAACTTTAGCTTAGGCTGTTCTCAACTAGCTCTTATAATGTAAATTAACCTTTTCTATTCATCTACATTCTGCCTCGTGGCTTTTTACTTCTCTTCCATTCTGTATCTCCGACTTGCTCCATGTTTTGTTGGCATCTCCTGTGCACATAGATTCTAACCTATATATATATAATTTTGATTTTAATTTTTTCATTTTACATACCAACCACAGTTTTCCCCCCTCCCCTCCTCCTGCTCTCCTCACCTTCTCCCCCCACTACCTCCCCCCCCCCACTCCTCAGAGATGGTATGGCCTCATTAAACCAATCAGAAGGTGGTGCCTTTCACACAGTGTGATCAAATACCTCCCCGCAACAGTACAGTGGCCCCAGGCTGCCTCAGCCCCAACTCAGGAAGAGGCTCTTTCCACACAACACTGGAGAGTGTATGAGTTGGAGGAGGGATATTTCCTCTGTGGCTTTTGAAATAAAAATTGCCTATTAAGCAATTAGTGTGTGTGTGTGTGTGTGTGTGTGTGTGTGTGTGTGTGTGTGTTTCTTTTATGGACCAGTAGCAATTCTTTCGGAGTATTTTTCTCCCTGTCAAAAGTTCCAGGTTGCTCCTTTTATTCCCCCTCAAATTATGTTTTGTTTGTTTTTGTTTTTTGTTTTGTTTTTTTAAGGCCAACTCTGCCTTGCTAAGGCAGAAGTGTTACATGTAAATTCTCTGCTAACAACTCCAGGGGTGACTTTCTCTGTGTCTCTCACAAGGAACAAAGCACCTTTTGTTTCACCTTTTGCTACAGTTTGCTCCTCCACAGCTGGAGCTCAAACAAGCCACAGCTATTTGACCTTGACCCCTGGAAAGCACTCACTTACATCCATGCTCCTGGTCCAAGCACAGACAGCCAAATCCCCATCCCTGAGATCCCAGGGAGGTCCATGTGTGGTGAAGATTTCATCAGGTGTGCTTCCTACTGAGCCCAAGCACAGAATGGCCAGAAGCAAAGAGTGGTCTCTTCCTGTGAGAGCCTGCCAGCAGAGTCAGGGTACCTAGAGAGGAAGCCTGGTCTAAGGAAGAATTGTGTGGGGGGTGGAGAATTGACAGGGTAGAACAGCCCCAATCTTTTGAGAAAAGTAAAAATAGGTGAGGAAATGACCATGAGGTTGAAATGAAACAGGGTATGGACTTAAATTCATCTAATTATAGGATTGTCTCACGGTGAGATCCTGGAAAGGTCTGTGCCCCTCCCCACCCATGTCTGGCTGCCCAGAAGTAACAAACAAGAGGAGCCAAGACCCAGGGGGTCAGCTTAGCCATGAGCCAAGGCTGGACCTGGAGACAGAAAAAAACAGTGAGAACACGGTGACATCAGAAAAGCCAGTCTTGGTGAGCTGTGGGGCTCAGGACCAGTCTGAATACATGCATTCTTCCCATGTAATGCATCTTTCCTGCACAATCCTCTCATTTTGACTGCCCTGTGCTCTTTTCGTCCTTCCCTTCTGCTCAAAGACCCTTCCTGTCCTTGTATGGTTCACCTCAAGTCCTGTTTGTTTGCTCCACACCATTCTCCTAGCTGGTTGCAGGTTTACCACCCTGTCTCTAAACAACCTCAGGACTTTTTTGTGAGGCATTTAAAGTTCCTTTAGAACTATAGCTCCATGTGTATCCTTCACGTGGCCCCACTACTTTGTGAAAGTGGACAACTTGAAGGACAAGACCCCTTGCACTTATGTCCCAAAGGTGATCAAATATTTGAGCACAAGTAATTTTTTTTCTGTGTGTATGTACATGTGCTAACACTGGTGTGCCCACCTGTGCAAGTGTGGACTTGTAGAATCCAGAAGTCAATGTCACGTGTCCTCCTCTATTGCTTCTCACACTATTTTTTGAGGCAGGGTCTCTCACTGAATCTGGAGCTCATCCTTTGGGCTACACTGATTGGCTGGTAGGTCCCTGGAACCCACACACACTGTGTCCCTGCCCTCTGGGGTTATAGGCACACACTGATATGCCTGGTTTTCAATGGGTGCTGGGGATCCAGCTGTGCAGGCATCCTACCTGTTGACCCATCTCCCATTCCTCACATTTAACTGGTTGCTTGTCCTTTAAACAAATCCCATTACCCCTGTGATTCATTTTAAATTTATTGGCAAATTTTGTCAAATATTTTTTGTATTTTGAGTTTTGATATGTAGCATCATCTTAAATAAGAAGTTAAAATATTTGTCAAATAATTCTTATCTACAATATTGTTTATTTCTATAGGTTGAGTAAAATATTTATGGAAGAGGAGATCCCAAGCATTTATTTGAATGGCCATTAAATTATGCAGAACTGAAAAGGGCTAACACTTTACCCAGACATTGTGTATTCCCTTAGATTGATGTCATGGTGGGTTGCACTTACTTGTCATAGCACAAATAAATGAGAGATAGGTTATGATGAGCAACTAGAGTTTTGTATAGAAGGTAACATCTCTCATGGACCAGACTGGGTGCCAAGAGGCCACTCTTGTTACTTCTTCCTCAGTTTCCCCATCTGCTGGCGCACAGAACTTCCGGTGGAATGCCTGCTCCCACCAATGGCCATAGCGCGAATGTCCACGAGTGGGCGCCATTGAGCAGACTGGGAAACCTCCCAATGCTCTGGAGCTGTTTCCAGTCCTGAAGCCCACGTTTGCATCTTAGACGGTCCAGACTTGTGGAAGTAGCTGGACTAGCTGGATCCATCAGCACGTCTCAAGGTCCGAGCTGGCCTGGCCCTCTGGTTCTGAGTCATACCCACAATGGAAGCTTGCAGTTTTGACACCACGGTGTGTTGCTGTTTGAAAAGGTTTACCCTTTGTGGAAAAAGCTGGTCACAGACTGTTGCTCTTGCTTTTTTTAAATAAGGAAATTAACTTATTTCTACATATTGAAGGCAATTGGCAGCTTCAAGCAGTTTTCACAGACAGGGATGGAGTTGGGAAACACACACGACTTGAATTGTTTAAATTCAGAACGGAAAGCAAGTTTGGGAATCTTTAATCTTTCTGGCGAATCCCCCTTTGCACAGGAGAAAGGTGGTGACTGATGCTGGGCTGGAGAGCAGAGACAGCCTAAGGCAGAGGTGGGTCCAAACGGGGCTCCCCAGGTGCTCCCATCTCCGATGGGGAACGGCGAGGCTCTCAGCTTGCTCTCTGCTCTTGTGAAAATGTCCCCCACTTCCCCTGGACTGGCGTTTCACTGTGTGCCCGGCCCTGAGCTGTTACCTCACATAGTCTAGGAGCTTTGTACTAAGGAGCCAACTCACCTGGACTCAAATCCAGCCACACTCCCCAAGCGCCTCACTGGGTAAGAGATAGGCCACCTGCGCCTTCTCCTCTCTGCTGAAGTTGGGGTCTGGATCTGGAATGGCCCTGAAAAGCTCCTGTGTTACGGGCTCTGTCTCCAGTATACTGTTAATGGAGACAGATGGTGTTATAGGTAAAGCCTTGTGGGGCATTGAGGGGTGTCCTTGAGAGGGAATGTGGGACTTTTCTGCTTTCTCCCGTTTTTTCACAACTTAGCTATGAATTGAAGGGCTTTCCTCTTTGTTCCATATCATGATGCGCTGCCTCACCATAGGCTCAAAAGCAGCAAGGTCAGTGGACCATGGAGCTGTGATCCCCAACCAACCTTTCTCCTTTGCAAGCTGATTACCTCAGGTACTTTCTCACAGTAACAGAAAGCTGACCAACAAAGTGAGATAAAGTGTAGAAACCAATCAGCATGGGACCTGGCCTATAGAAAGTATCTGGAAATGGCCACTGTGGTTTTTTGTCAGTGTATACATCCATTTCCTTCACACTGATACACAATAAAGGGCTCTCTCTAAATGTTCAATTTCACATCATTTCAACAAATTATTAAAAGTGTACATAGATATGTGTGTCAGTAACTCTTGTTTTGCTTTCTTGATTTTTGTGAGATGAATGTATAAAGTCAAAATTAGACAGCTATAAAAAAAACTATGCTGTTCTCAAAAAGGTTAACTTTTCTGTGATGCCTCTCTTTACCTCGAACTTTAAAGATAAAAAGAAAACCAAGAAATTACTGCAGATAAAAAGTGTTATCATATCTCCTCTGTTGGCCTTTTCTTCTTTAAGTATTGGTGTTGTTTATGACACTAAATGACCCTCTCTATGTTAATCTGTAGGAGATAATTATGGGCAGTCATTTTTTTCTTTGCAGAAGGGAATAGTGAAATAGTTGACTTCACATGTTGGTTAACATGGAGGCGTCACTCAGAACCACCCCTTAGCTCTAGGTCATAATACATCCACATGTGTACATATGACACTGGTTGTCACAATTAACACATTACAGCCCTAGCCAAAGGATTCTCCAGGATGAGCTCAACATTCAAAGCTGTGTATTAGGTTTGGTGCATTTCAAACCTGAGCATAGGAGCTCAGGATATAAATAGAATGCCCAGTTGGCCAACAGCGCTGCCATTGTGATGAGATCATTTCCAGGAAAACACTAAAATGCAGTGATGGGAAGAACATCTGGCCTTCCAACACTTGCCTTTGATTTAGACTTGGACATCCTACATAAAATAGGGGCTGTCCTTATTAATGCTTCAGTTTCCACACAGCTCACTCATTTTAACTTAAGAGGCAGCAAATAGATGCAGAGCTCACTTGACTGACAATTGCCCCTTCATCCCTGGCCTATCTGATTCCACTTCATCCCAAAGGAACACAGTCTCTGACTTACAGTGTTTGACTTGGGATTTTTCAACTTCATGATGATGCAAAAGCAATATTCATCCAATGGAAACCATGTGTCAATTTTGAACTATGAGCCTTCCCTGGACTAGCACTATGTGATGGGACACTTAATCCCAGCCTTTTATAATTAGGTATGATATAAGTAGAAATAGTATTTGCAAATTTTAGAAAGTGTTTCTTTTACTTTTTAAGGTGTGTGTGTGTGTGTGTGTGTGTGTGTGTACATGTGAGTCTGTGTGTCAGAAAAAGCCTGTGTCTCTAACATCATGGAGGGCTATCCCTGACCCCTGCCGTGGAGGATGGTAATAGTCCTAGACAGAATACAGAAGCCCAAAATACTGTGGGAAACGGTATAAAAACAATTTTATACATGAGACAGAAATTGGTAGCTTGATGATTTATCAGAAGAGAAAGCACTCTGCAACCTCGGCTTGGTCAAACTGTGTAAAATTTCCATATGCATGGAAACATGTGTTCTTTGCAGTTTGGAAAAGCAACATGGAATGTGTGTCCATTGTCTGTTTGCTTATCCTGCTGTTGATGTTTCCTCCATCTCAGTTGCCTTCTTGTGTATTTATTCTGTCGGTTACTGTAACACTATTATTGCACATCTCTGCTCCTTTTAGTACTGAAAACTTGATTTCTGAGTGATATTTTGATGTAAGGTCAGACTGGCCTACATAGTGAGGTCCAGGCCAGCCTGGGTTTATAAAGGGCAAGAGTCCCTCTCAAAAACAAGTAAATAGAATAGTCAAAAAGAAAGAAGGCGGGAGGAAAAATTAAAACACTGAAAAAGATTGCAAAGATAAACAAAAATGTCTCTTTTCACAGTGGATGAATCCGTCTCTGCTAGCATCTGATTGCACTTTGGCATGTTTGATGGTTAAAGGCTTTCAAGCCTCACTCTTCCATCTCCCCTCCTTTCTGGTCCATCTGTTTGGGTCCTCCTGCTTGCTGGCCCCTGGTTGCTCTCAGCCACAGCTCCTATCATGAGGGATCCTCAGTGCATCCCATCAGCTTTACCTCCGTCCTTTTTCTTGCCATTTGTGTCTTCTTGAGAAGCCCAGTCACTTTTCATCTGTCTATCGTAAAAACAATGCACTTTTTTCTAAATTTTGGTTACTATATATTTACTTTCTAAAGCTTCCAGCTGGCTATTGGCACAAAAACAGACATGCAGTCCAGGACCCAGGGAGGAATCCACGTAGCTGTAGACACAAAGGAGTCACACATGTGGGAGAAACCATGGTCCTTACAATGAATGGTGCTGGCCATAACAAATGAATAAATGGGAATGTTAATGTCTACGTGGTAAACCTAGTGACTTAGAGCCATGTGGATCCATCAGTCCTCCCTAGAGCTCCCCTGCTGTTTCTCCCATGGGGTTCTGTCACGGAACAACTCTGGTCATTTTTAGCTTATGGTGAACCTTGTGTTTATAAACTTTCTGTGGAGGCGGAACACCAGAATGAGGTTTTAATTCTAGAAGGAACTGTGTTTGCTTTCCCCAGATTCCTCAGCACCTCTGCAAGCCAGGGAGAGATGGAAGGGGAACCAGAGACTGAGGTGACTCCACACAGAGGGACAGCCCTGCCACGGCATGCCTGCTTCTCTATCCACTGCTGCTGGTGTGCAGCCCTGTGATCTCCACCTAAAGCAGGATTGCTCTTCTCTCTTTCTGCACTCCAGAAAGAGATCTGTTTGAATCCTAGAGCTGTAGAAAGTCTGTTCAGACAACTCCAAAGCATAGATCAGATCCATCCCCATAGAAGTACTAGCAAGCACTATCCTTCCCTTGTCCAAAATGGTTCCTCTACTACACTCCATCTCTACCATAATATAGAAGCCCCCTTTTTGATTCTCAGTACCAGTGACATCATCTGGGATGATATAAGACTACCCTACTTCCTTTCTATCTTAGAAATCTAATTTGAGTATAAAATTGGAAAAGATGGGAACTTTCAAGGCAGAAATTTAGGTTCAGTAGTGTGATCCCACCTATTAGTGGAAACCAGGATCCTCAGCAAGGATTTGAATGTGTTGGGGATGTTGATGTTACACCCCCAGGAGTGTTTGAGTCAGGGTGTAAGGAGTCTCTCTGTCCTGCCAGCCAGCTCTCAAATAATGACATGGAGACTTCTTACTAATTATAGCTTAGGCTTGTTCCTAACTAGCTCTTATAACTTAAATTAACCCATTTCTATTAAGCTACATCCTGCCACTTGGCTCATGGCTGTTACCTCTCCTTCTGCATGTTCTGCTTCCTCCACATCTGGCTGGTGACTCTGGCATGCCTAGATTCATCCCTCTGACTTCCTCTCTCTCTGCCCAGAAGTTCCACCTATACCTCCTGCATTGCTATTGGCTGTTCAGCTTTTTATTACAGCAATACATCTTTACACAGTGTACAAATATCCCACTTTATTATCTGCAGGAAGTAACCCAAAAGGGACTCAAAGAAATGAAGTTTGGTAAATGGATGTGTTTCATTTTGCAGAGTGGAAAATTCAAGTATGTGCACCATACCATAGATACATATTCAGAATTTCAATGGACAACTGCTTTGAGTTATGAAAAGGCTGATTCTGTAATTACACATCTATTAGAAGTTATGGCCATCATGGGAATACCTATACAAATTAAGACTGACAATGCTTCAGCATATGTCTCTAGTAAAATGAAACAGTTTTTTTGCATATTATAACATAAAGCATATTACAGGTATACCACACAATTTACAGGACAAGCAGTTATAGAAAGATCTAATTGCACTTTAAAAGATATGCTTAATAAACAGAAAGGGGTAATAAAGATCCCCAGAGATATATTACAGAATGTTTTATTAACTTTAAATTTTTAAATGCTAATGAGAAAGGAATGACAGCTGCAGAGACACACTGGATAATAGAAAAAAAACTACAGAATTAAATCAGCTCTGTATATTTTAAAGATGTGTTGACCTCAGAATGGAAACCAGGATATGTGTTACATTGGGGAAGAGGTTTTACTTTTGTTTCCACAGGAGAAGAAAAACTATGAATACCATCAAAACTGATAAAGATTAGATTCAAACAGGAGAGACCTCTTGATTAGGAGAGGTGATAGTTCATCAGACAGTGTGTACATTCTATCTAAACCAACTTACACAACTAACAAATACCTGTCATTTGATCAGATATAACCTGCCAAAAATGGAAGATCCCCAAAGTTAAGGTTGGGGCAGGGTTTTGTTTTTGTCTTCCCAGTAGAATAAAAGCAGCCAACTAAGGAATCTGAAAGCCACTGGACAAATGAGACATACAAAGAAGAGAGAATCATCCAGAGAAAATGTCTTAAGTAAAAGAGTAAATTGGCCTATTGGTATATCACATTTCCAATAGGATAAAATTTCATAAATCTTCCCAAATGTTTGTTTCTGCAGTTCTCTACAGACATATAAGACAAATGGTCTTTTGTAGTCCCATTTCAATTAAAAATTAAATCTGGCTTTGGAGTTGGAGCGTGGATCTCTCTTTTTCTAAACCCAAGAATGTTTGTTAAAAGAAAATCCAAAATCTCTGTCTCATGTCAGAATAGCTACGTGGTATGGGACAGAAGAAAAAACAAAATTAAGGGACTATTCTATTGACAGTAATCTCATAATCCTTTGGTTTTATTTTGACTCTTTAAAACTTTTCTTAAAATATAAATATTATCTCAAAATTTATAAGATTAATAAATATATATATTTAACTCTGTTGTGATATTAATAGTCATATACAGCACTAACTAATTCTAGAAATAGGCTCCATCTAGCTTCCTGTATGTGATTTTTGGGCTTGAGTTTGAACCAGGGAATTAAGCATGTGTATCCCGGATGTATTTAATGGATGTGGTCTTTTAATCTCTCTGAGATATGCTGCATATGACATTTAAAATGTTCAAGTTTTCTGCAATGAACTATGACTATTTATAACAGCAACCTTTGAAGTCTCCAAAAGGATATTGGGGCCCTACAATGATGAATCCACCTGGATGGTGTTAATGCCACTAAGCTGACAAACACCACCCAAAAATCAGTTTTGGACTACAAACTGCTCAAGACAATTCAAGGTGGTTAGCTGAGATGGTCCAGCTTACAGACTACTCCAGCCAGGACTTCTGATAATCTCTGCACTTTCATATCACACTGAGACTGGATAACAACTAGCTCTTCCAGGACTTGACCATTATCCCAATTTTCTCAGGGTCCCCTAAAGATGCTGTCACTTCCAGACATGAGGAAGCACTGTAGAGAAAATGACACCCGTGTTCACAAGAGGTAGGGTGGGTGGTTTTTGGTTATTCAGTGGATTATGGATGTTTATCATCATTTAGGGGGGTTGGTTGTTATTGGTCATGGTCATAGAGGAAAACAAGCAAAGGAGATTAAAATCAGAGATCTCCTTCTGAAAAGAAAAAGGGGAATATAGGAATGGTAGGATAAAAGGGTAGATTACTGAATCTACTTTTAAACTAAAAAAGCAACTACTAGTCTTAAATATTTTACATTGTATGGATTTTTGTATATTGATACAAATTTAAGGTTATTTTTGTTATACTGTTGTACCAGGCTTTTTCTTTGGGGCCACCAACCAGCGCCCAAATCATGACACAGAGACTTAATATTAGTTATGAATGCTCAGCCTAGCTTAGACTCATTTCTTGCTAGTTCTTGTAATTTAAATTAACCTGTTTCTCTTTATCTACATTTTGCCTCTGGGCTTTTTACCTTCCTTTCCTTCTGTATATCTTACTTTCACTGCACTGCTTCTTGTGACTGGCTGGCTAGTAGCTACCTGACTAACGGCCTCAGACTTTTCCTTCATCCTCCCCTCCTTCTCTCATTCCTCTCCAAGCCTAGATTTCTCCTCCTACTTATTTCTCTGTTTGCCCATCCCTCTCCTGTATAGCTTTTGGCCATTCAGCTTTTTATTGGACCAATCATGTACTTTAGGCAGGGAAGGTGAAACAAATGCAACACATCTTTTTTATAATCAAACAAATGCAGCATAAACAAATGTAACACACTTTTACACAGTTAAAGTAATATTCTGCAGCATAAACAAATATAACACAGCTTTATATAGTTAAGTAATTTCCACAACACACTGTATATATGATTCTACTCTTGTTTAAGATCTTTTTGTATGTTGATACAAATTTAAGGTTATTTTGTTTTAACATACTGTATATATGTTTCTCTTCTTGTTTAAGATATTGTACCTATGCAGCTCAATTTAAAATGTAAAGTTCTAGTCCTTAAAGGCTATTATTACAAACTGTTTAAGATAATTAAGAAATGTAGGTTAGTAGTTAATCATCTGTAACAATGAAATTTGTGGCCATGTTAGGTATGTTTTAAAGGCCAAACAGAGATATATTTTAAATAGACAGATGATCTTCAAACATGTCAGAGATCTGCAGAATATGGCATTTAAAATGTTTTAATAAATAACAAAGCTTTTCATGACAGTAAGACACATCTGCTCCTGGCAGCACCAATCTACTCAGAGAAGATGATGGGCATTGAAGAAATGGAGTTCACTTTCTCAAATTGGACAAGCAAGACACAAAAGAAATCAACTGCTGAACTTTGCCAGGACAAGGTGGGAAAGTCCTTCAAAATCCCTGCTTCACAGAAAAGTCTGTCAGACTGTCTAGAACTGTAGGGTAGGCCAGAGATAGATGCTCCAGTGTTACAGCAGAAACTTGGGTGACTATCTAGGCAGGTAGCTGTTTCTGTCATTTCTATAGTTTTGGAAGTTGTTTGCTCTGTATTTACTATTTACTCAGTTAATATTATATACTTCTCAGGTCTTTGATGGGGTTGAAGATTAGACAGTTATAGTTACAGTGTTCCTTGTTACCAAATTCAGAAAAGAAACTCATATAAGAGATGTAGTTTATATGGGTGAGAAACAAAAGCTTAAGTTATTTATCTAAGAAGATGTTTTAAGGTCAGAAAAGATATTTTTAGGGTGGTAATACAAATTATGACAAAAACTGATTTAGGTATAAAACTTTGAACTCATCAAGATAAGATAGATAATAATTTCTCCAAATTTGCCAGATACAAATGTACTGGACATTGTGAATGTAATTCTTACTTGAAAATTGTTCAATAAGAATATATAATTTTACTGTATTAGTATTAAAACCTTTCCTTTTTATTTAGACAAAAAGGGGGAAATGTTATGGGATATTTGTACATTGTATGAAGATATATTGCTATGATTGATGTAATAAAAAGCTAAATAGCCAATAGCTAGGCAGGAGGTATAGGCAACACTTCCAGGCAGAGAGAGAACTCTGGGAAGAAGAAAGGCAGAGTTGACAGGTAGATTTAAAGGAAGCAGAATGGGCAGTACAGAGATGAGGTAACACCACATGAGTGTAGATTAATATAAATGGGTTAATTTAACTTATAAGAGCTAGTTGAGAACAAGCCTAAAGTAAGGCCTAACTCTCATAATTAATAATAAGTTTTGTGTTGTTATTTGAGATCTGGCTGGTGGGACAGAGAAAGACTTGTTACATTAGAATGTTTTCCACAAACTTTATGGTGTGATTTTTTAATGTAGGTGACCCCTCTCCCAAGGCATTTTGGTTTTTTTGTTTGTTTTTGTTTGTTTGTTTTTTTCAAGACAGGGTTTCTCTGTGTAGCTTTAGAGCCTGTCCTGGAACTTGCTTTGTAGACCAGGCTGGCTTCGAACTCACAGAAATCTGCCTGCCTGGGTGCAGCTGTGTCAAGGGTATAATCTAAGTCCAGGTTCTTCTTTGCACCCTGGGAAACCACCAACCTCTCCTGCTGTCAAGGACAGCACTGCTGTCAGTGATTCTCATTCCAATGGATTAACACTTCCACAAACAGGCACAACATGAGTCTTCCCTCCATGGGGTTGCATCTACTGGTCACAGTGACGCAGCAGCAATGAATAGCATTTTTAGTTTTAATTATCTGGGGTTTTTGAGACAGGGTCTCACTATGCAGCTCCAGGTTAGCATCAAATCTGTTGTAAGATCCAGGCTAGGGTTAGACTAACAAGTGCCCTGGTCCTGCCTCAGCCAGAGCTGGGATTGTAGATGTGTGCCCCAGGGCTCATGCTACTGTAACATTCTTTGTGGCCATGTGTGGCATTAGCCTTCATGTCATTGGTCATGCCACCCTCGTGCCACGGCTTTAGGGGATGGGATGGAAGTGACATGGGTATCTGAGAAGGACCTCGGAACCATTGGTTGGCATTTGGTTTTTGCACTTGTCTGGCTGTCCAGGAATGCCAGATAGCTGGCTCTGGGAGACTGAAGTTGGAAGAAGCTTGTAATTAAGCCTTTTTGTTTCTGACCTGGACTCACTTTAGATTCTCTGAAATCTGGCATCGCCCAGTAGTCTTAGCCTGCCAATAGAACAGTTGAAAATCATCCAAAAATCATTGTTAACACAAGATGGCAGAGAGAGATAAGGAAATGAAACCACTGTAGCTCTTTCCAGTCCTTGGTCAAAGCATGATTTATCAACTTTAAAGCAAAGTGTGCATTTTGTTGTTAACAGCCGTGTAGCGGTGGAGTGTAAAAAGAGAAGAAAGGACATGCTTCTGCGATTGCATGACTCGGTCAGATCAGATGACACACATTGCAATCATGAAGGCATTTATTAAGTGCTCACTGTATACAGGCCTCCAGGAGGCTAAAAATAAAACAGAGAGTCCAAGTCCCTTTCCGTCCTGTGGAACCTGTGTCCTAGGTTGTGGTGATTCGCTTGGGTCTCCTCACTAACTGAGGAAAGTACATCGAGGAAAAGGAACACCAATCTGCCACAGCAGCACGGCAAGGGACCTGGCCCAGATTCGGGGTCATCAGGGTCAGGAAGCATGCTCTGAGCCCTGACAGTCTTCATCCATCATGATGCAAAGGGGTGGGTCGACCTAGCAGTGGGCAGAAGAGCAGAAGAGGACCACAAAGGGCTTTGAGGGCCACATGAGGGGTTTGGGATTCTGTCCTGGGATGTGTGTGTGTGTGTGTGTGTGTGTGTGTGTGTGTGTATAGGGGCACACTGACAGTGTTTGTGCAGAACAAAGCCATGTCTATGAGCTGTGGTTTTGAAAGGATGTGTCTCGTGTGCAGTGAGACTAGTAGACTAGAGAAAGTCAGAGACTGGACAAGGCAGTGAGCAGGACATGGCGTCCTTGACTTTGGCTTAGCAGTGGAGTTAGAGAGCAGGGTGGGCAGTCACAGCAGCTTTTGTCTTTGTGGAGTCCTACTCTCCTGCCTCTGGCCTGTCACAGCTCAGCAAGAAGTGTCCATCTGGGGAGAGATATACTCTGCAGTCAGCCAAACACACAAGCAGACATGTCAGTGGCCCAGTGGCCCACACTTACCTGGGGGGACAAGTCTCACCCCACCCTGCACAGGTGTGTGAGGAAGCTGAAGGCTGAGTGTGGCGCCTTTAGAGTCACAGGGGTTGTTGGTTCTTATTGCCCATTATCAAGCGTCAGGGAAAGTTGTCTTCTTTCATTGTGCGCCAGTCCCCTTCCCCCCCACCCCCTGGTGTCTGTCAGCACTACTAAGTGTGTCCCTTTGCACAGAGGGTTCCACATGAGTGCAGAAAGCCACTCCCCAAACATTTTCTGAGATAAATTGTGTGTTCCAGCCCTCCCATTGTATGTCTCCTCCCTTTTAAGCATATTTCTCTGGATTTCCCATCCATGTTGGAAACAAATGACATGCTAATATGTTCAATTGATATCATATGTGGTAGCTTTGAAAGAAGGTGCCAGAATATGTGAGGGAAGTTATGGGGCAGTGGAAAGTATCCATGGCAATGCCATCCTGTTTAGCAAACATACAAAGAGAATTTATGCTGAGACAATCAAAACATAACATAGAGGTGGACTTCGACAGGTCCAAGTTCAAAACCAGGATTTTCCACTGAGGGATGGCAAGACAAAAATAGCATTCATGTAGTTTGTGCCTTGAACATCATAGTAATCATGAAGTTGGTTTTCCCAGGCCATGCATACATCTCAAACTGTCTCATGTCATTAGGATGCATCCATAACTCAAGACAATATCAAATTTCATTTAGAAATAAATCTCCATGTCTTTTCCCTGCAATAAGCTAGGAATATGCCTAACTCACCAAATATTTCATCTTTATTATTGTTTTTCTTGTGGGTTATGTAAGTATTTTAAGACAGAAACATTTTTCAGAGAAATAAAGCCTTATGTGTAATTCAAAAATACTCAGGTAATGTGATCAGTGCTTATGAAAAGCTAAGTCCTTGGTCACATCTCGCTGGTGATGTGGCTCCCATGCTATTCATCAAAAACCCCAGTGTTCCAGAAGCACATGTCCTCAGTACACTGCGGCTCAGGAGGAATTACCTGAAGTTTATGTCTCTTGACTAAACTTGGCCCAGGAGAAAAGATCAAAAGCAATTGCGTGATGCAGTTTTCTGGTGGAAAATGGAAGGGCTGTGTTAGTCCATTCAGAATGCTCTAATGAAACACTATAAAGCTTGTGGTTTATAAACAACAGTGATTTATTTCTTGCAGTTCTGGATGCTGGGATTTCCAAGATCAAGGGTCTGGCAGATGTAGTGCCTAGCAATCAACTGGTTCCTGGTTCAGAGTGGAGCATTTTCACCATGACCTCACATGAGCCTCCTCTCCCGTTCACAAGAGCTCCACAGTCATGACCTAACCACCTGCCAAAGGCCCTACTTCTTAATGCTATCATGCTGTGGGGGAGGGGGTATGCATTCAGACCTCAGCAACTTGATTTCATGCTGATTAATTCACACAAATTTTGTTTTCACACACATAAGGATTGTGTAAAGAACTTAGATGGTGACATGTTTTCTCTAAGACTTGAACCTTGAGTTGCTCCCAGGTTGTCCACCTGGTTCATGTATTGCAAAGCTATGAAGACATCTCAGGGCTTCTAGGTAGAGTGAGTGACCAGTTTGTAATGATCTGTGTAGTTATGGCAACAAATAGCATACATCCCTTGTTAGCTCTAGATGGTTCATGGTTCAGAAAGCTTTTTCCTGGTAGCCTGTGTTATATCTTCAGTAAGAACATCTCTAAGTTTTAAATACTATAAAAATGTAAATGTTGTTTATTATCCAATTACCCAAAAGTCTCATGTTGTACAGAGCTATCCTCACAACCTAACTTCTGCCATCTTTGGAGTTCAGCTGGGTCTGCTCACCAGAGACCGTTACAGCTGGGCTGGATGACTATTGATGTTTGTCTTGGAAGAGGCAGGTAGGGTCAGGGGACCCTCACCTGAGTATCCTCTCAACCATTTGCATGCAGTTGTACCCTGGTTGCTTGTGGCCTCGGCATCTGAGAAGGGCTAGAGGCTACGGGTGGGGAAGGATCAGAAGAGGGGACTCTATCTCCACAGCTCTGGGAGAGTCATCAGCCATGCGGGGTGCAGATCTTCCCTTCTGATGTGGCTGCTTAAAGGCAATTCACTCTGCTGCCGGTCGCTCCTCCCACTACTCTGTAAGTAAACCTAACACACTCACTGTTTCCCCAGAGTGGACCTGTGTTGAACGGTGCTTTGGTTTGTCTTTGGAGGAAGGTAGACATTATTTATATCTCCCTGCAGGAAGAAATTTTAGCAACGCCATGGCTAATGCATCGCTGTGTGTCCCCTAGTCTATGTCTTTTTGTGATTCAAACTCCTTTCTGAATACTACACTATGCTAGTAAAAACACTATCACAAGCCTATCCCAGAGCACCAAGCCTAGCACATAAATGAGTGTATAACAAGCATTTACTTGATATTTGAGATCATGGAGAGCCAGCGACGCATCAGTATTCTGCACAAGTCAGTCTAAAGGTTGATCTTTGTAATTACTACAATCACAAAGTGATTTTTCAGGTTGAGGACACTTTTATTGGTTTTTGTTGTCTACCATTCACTGTGCCGGACTGAAAAAAAAAGCTGTTTGAGGTGTCTCTCATGGAAGGACTTGAGGTGTCTCTCATGGAAGGACTTGAGATGTCTCTCATGGAAGGACTTGAGGTGTCTCTCATGGAAGGACTTGAGGTGTCTCTCATGGAAGGACTTGAGGTGTCTCTCATGGAAGGACTTGAGGTGTCTCTCATGCAAGGACTTGAGGTGTCTCTCATGGAAAGAAGGACTTGAGGTGTCTCTCATGAAAGGACTTGAGGTGTCTCTCATGCAAGGACTTGAGGTGTCTCTCATGGAAGGACTTGAGTTGTCTCTCATGCAAGGACTTGAGGTATCTCTCATGGAAAGAAGGACTTGAGGTGTCTCTCATGGAAGGAAGGACTTGAGGTGTCTCTCATGCAAGGACTTGAGGGGTTCTTATGCAGAAGGATGCTAGTGAGGGAGGCTTCTTGCACTCAGGAGCAAGATAAAGAAGCTTGTTGGGCCTCCCTGGCCTCTCCCGCCTGCTCTGCACTCCAGAGGTGGTTGATACAGTCCCTCTTCTGTTAGCTTGCAGTCACCCAGCCCAGAGGGTGATTTCCCTCAGCAGAGCACCTAGGCTCGTTTCACAGCAGAGTTAAACAACATGGTCTTTGTGCCAGAAAATCGAGTTATTGTTTGGCTTAAGTCATCTTCTAATCCGTTTACCCACCAGACCTCCCATGTCATTAAACATTGCCAAGTTACAGAGGAGACTCTGGCCTATGGTTCCACCTTATTCCACTTGGTCACATGGAGTGGGTGTACGGTGTGGAGATGACAGCAGGGGAGCCAGAGACCACATGGAGCAGACATCACTCACTTTATCTCAGGGATGCAGGCGTTTGTCTTAAGAGGAGCACTCTTCCTCCCTAGGAAAGAACGCCTGGAACATTCTTCCAAATGAAGATCAAAACAATGACTTCAGACAAAGCAGACTCCGTGGAGTAAACAGCAGAGCAGAGGATCCTGCTGAGCATGTCTGCGTGGACTCTGCCCAAGAATGGACTCTGGGACTGGGATTTCAGGTCAGCTCATGTTTACCCCACTCTGAGGAGGGTGTCAGGAAAGGTCTCAGTTGCCAGCCAGAGCAGAAAGGACCACATGACAGGCACCACAAGATGAGGCACCGTACAGCCTTCTCCCCGTGGCCCTATCCCCTCCACTCACAATGCCTGCATACTCTGCCATCTGGCTTATCCTGGACCAGCAATAAAGTAATCACACTTGTTAATTAAAAATCAGCCTATCTGGAATATAAATATTCCTTTCAAGTAGTCATGCTGCTCTATCTGTGAAGCATGTAGAAGTCTGCTCTGTGTCATTTTTTCATTAAAATGCAATCCCAACAGAATCCCGGCTACTCAACAACATCTGCTCCAAATTCCCCTGTGATTTATGTGATCCTGTGACCAACTCCGTGTATAAATACAGATTCCGAGAGGGTGCTTGTCCTGGACACAAGTGAAATTTAGGCATCTGACTATTTCATCAAAATTTGTTTTATGTCTTAGGACATCCCACTGTCAACCAGATGTCTGTATATTCAGGTTTACTATTTTGGTCAGTGATACATGATTGCTTCAGATGTATATACTCCTAGGAATTAATTCCAAGTAGAATATTCTGCATAACTCATTCCCTGACAACTGTGGACAAGAGAAGCAGTGGGTTTATTAATTCCTCTTGGTAGCTGGGGTACTCTTAGTCACAGCAAATCAAGCAACCAGTGTGCATTCATGTACACACGCTCATGTGCACGTACACACACAGTCACATACATATATACACACACATGCATATATACACACATACTAACACATGTATGCACATACATACACTCCCACACACATATATACATTTTACACATACACACATTCACACACACACACACACACACACACACACACACACACTTACACACGGAGAGACTCATACACACATACATGCTTATACACACAGCACACATTTTTGGCAGATACTCTAATCTCAGAGTTATAAATTTTTTAATAAAATAAGAAAGACAGCTCTCTGCTCTCTCAGGCTGCACCCCACCCCCCATTCAGTATGACCGCAGTAGAGGTATCACCTAGGAAAGTGAATAGGCAGGTGCCTGGTGTCACTCCCATTCACACTGAATCCTTCCTGCTGTCACCCCTGACTTCCACACACACTAATGCACATGTAAGCACACAAATACCAGGGCTTGAAAAGGGAGGTTTTCTTTGGCCAGTGAGGACAGTGTTCCCTCCCTTCAGAGGATGCAGCTGTCAAGGTACCACCTTGGAAGCAGAGAGCAGCCTTCACCGCTGCTGTCTTGACCCTGGGTTTCCAGCCTATTGGTGAGGAATTCATTCTGTTGTTTATCAAATTACTCACACTTCAGTGCTTTGTCAGAGGGGCACATAAGAATAAGACAAGATATTTTTAATAGGCAGTTCTGTACTGACTCAAAACACTAGAAATTATTTTTGAATTATTTTTGTTTGTTTGTTTGTTTGGTTTTTTGAGACAGGGTTTCTCTGTGTAGCTTTGTGCCTTTCCTGGAACTCACTCTGTAGCCCAGGCTGGCCTTGAACTCACAGAGATCCACCTGGCTCTGCCTCCCGAGTGCTGGGATTAAAGATGTCCGCTGCCGCCGCCGCCGCCGCCGCCGCCGCCGCCACTACCACCACCCAGCTTTAGAAGTTATTTTTGAAAGCAGTGAGGGGTTGGTTCTTCAAAGAATTTTAGTGGGGGAACTAAATGGAATGGAATCAGAATTAAGACCCATATAGGAGCAGGTGTTGGGCCATAGCTGCAGCCGCAGTACTCAGGAGGCTGATGCAGGAGGATCACGAGTTCCAGGGAAGGAAATGAAGGAGGAAAGGAAGAGAAGGAAAGAGGAAATGGGAGGAAGGGGGAAGAGGGAAGTGGATGGAAAAAACTTTTAGGTCTACGTGGGAGTTGTGAATGGAGGGTTGGGACCCTGGCTCAGCTGGCCTCTCACAAGCCCTTTGAATTGGGAAGAACTAAATTCTTCACAGCCTCAGGTTCTCCCTGGTAAAATAAGGATAATGCTGTTTTCCTCTGAGCTATCTGGGGATTTCGATTTGAATGCTTCCAATGATAGATGGTTGGTTCCCTTCTCCATGGATGGACCTTGTGGACGTGGTTGGGTGGGTTAGGAAGCAGGAAGGCTAACTGAAGGTTCCTTGCCATCTTCCCAGAGGGAGATGGGTGAGCCTTGACTTAGAGAGGAGAGTGCAGGCATCTGGAGAGAGACGGTGGGTAGTACTGATGGTGATGATGATAGCGCTAATGCACAGTACCGCTGGCACGTTGGGGAATTCGGGGAAGAGGGGTATTCTGGTTGGCTCAGGCAGGGATCAGATGGCAGCTAACTACTCGAGTGTACAGCCGTGTCCCTATTGACCTCCAAGCACCCCTCCACTTGCCTTTCCATGGTACCCTCTTTCCCTCTAAGTCTGTTATTGGTGATTTTCTACACCACACAACAGGGGCCAACTGAGTCTGCCCTCCTCCTGCTTGGCCAGTCTCCCTTCCCAAGCACCTTTGAGTCTCACGGCTTTCAAACACTCTTTTCCTTTCCTAGCCCTCTACATGGCTTTTGCCTCTGCCCACTCAGGGGTGCCGGCTGTTCGGGAGTCATCCTGCTCTCCACAGAAGATCAGTCATGGGGCAGCTGAAGGGACATTTAAATACACTGGAACTGGAATGTGCATCTATGTTCAGTAAAGGTGAGTGGAGAGTGGTCTGGAAGGCTCAGATTTGATGTCCCCAACAAAAGAAGATGGCTGGAGGACTCCGAGAGGGCAGGAGCAGGGGTGCTTGGTGAAGCAACACTTCCACTTCTGAAAGATGTCTCCGTCACTGATGCCTGAGACAGCTTGAGCAGAGCGAAGAGTAAGAGGTACGAGGCAGCAGTGCTTATACAGCTTGGTCATCAGTGGGACAAGCAACTAGGCTGCTGGGCAGGCTCATCTTCACTGACTGGGCCCTGCCTTGATGTCCCATGCGAACAATCTCATTCCTATGCACCTGCCATGCCCGCTCTCCTCTTCCCTTGCACGTACACTGTCAGTTGTGAGTAAATTTAAGACTCTTGTTTTCCAAGACTCCCACGATGCAATGTCTTCCCCTTTCTGACTCCACATCTCAAAGGCCAGTCAGCCTGTCTCCTTCCTGGAGAAAGAGACTTCTGCACCTTCTTCAATGTCTTCTCAGTTTGCAGCCACAGTCTTTGGTCCTTCCTTGGAGACTGTCACCCTCTCCTTATGGAAAGCCTCTTCTCTGGATTTACTTTTCCTCCTCTGTCTCATCTTAGGGTTCTGGGGTGGCACTTCTCCCCTGGAGTCATATGCAAGCCACTATTTGGACCAAGACGCCTTTTCCCACTGCTGCTCAGTGCCTGGTGGAGGAGAATGGTGGGCCTAGGGGCCACCACACAGTGACCATATACAATGCTCCACACTGATCTGGAGACAACACAAGTCACAATCTAGAGGGACTGTGGCTGTAGGTGGGATCCACAGGTGGTACCTAGGCAGAGACTGCCCTCAAACAGAGCCTGTGCCCTTTGGGGTTATGGAGAATATACACAAAAGCACGCCATGATGCCAAGTGATGCTAACTTGAAGAAAGATAAAGGACATGGGAACTGACATTCCAATACTAGCTGGCCTTTAAGGAGCATTTCTTACATAGCAGGCAGTGTGAGCCCACCCTGGTGGCTTGGCCCCCGCAGTGTTGGTGGCCTTCAAGGTGACACTAGCCTCATGCTCAGCTATGTGATAAGGAAGCAGGCCTAGGAGGTCTTAGGCAGTTGGTCTAAGGTAACAGCAACTAAGAGGAGAACCAGAATAGGAGCTAGACAGCTCCAGTGCCCATCCTTATACCCAATGTGTGGCCTCATGCCTTGTTCTGACCAAATGGCTGCCCCTGGCTTGTGCCCTGTCAGTGTTGGCAATGACCCCTTGTGAGTGGCCACCAGACCCAGATTCCTCTCAGCCAACCTATCTGGGATTGTTTCTGCTGCTGTTGACTAAAAGGTTTCTTCTCACAATGCAAACTGAAAAACCCCATTTGAACTCTTTTGCTGCTGGCCCTGAGAGCCGGAGGTGGGGGTGGGGGATGGAGGGGTGGGAGGAACAGCCCACAGATTCCGGCAGGGGTTTGCTAGAGCCAGGGTGAGGGGGAGGTGAGCTGGAGTTTATAGCCCAGGCTACAGGCTGCAGGCATCTTGCTGGGTTGGATGGTCTTGCCTTCCAGAGTCGGGGGGTGGGGGGTGGGGGGGGTGGGGGTGGGGGGTGGAGGTGGGGGGGTGGGAACTGAGGTACTATTGCATCAACTCCCTTGACAGCCTGAAAACTCTAGCTTCCCTCACCCGTTCCTCTGTGGCTCTTCTCTGTCTGTAAAATGAAAAGCAGATTTCTGGCTGGCCCTAGAGGCTGTGTGCAGGCTGACATTGGAGGTGTGTGGAGCAAGAATGGTCCTGGTCATCTGTTTCTCATTGATTCCAGTGGGGTGTGTTTCTCAGACAATGGAGCAGTGTGCAGCCTGCACAAGCATAGCCCTGCCCCGTGACCCTGCAGCCTGCTGGCGGCAGGCTGGGAGAGGCCCTCCTCCACCATGCAGCTGGCCCTGGGGCTGGGGAGCTGGTTCCTAGAGTGTGGGGGTGGCTCCCCTTCCTCTTCTTCCTAGAAAGATGGGTTTCAGCTGTTTTCCCAAGACTCCTGATAACCTCCCTAAGTATAATTTACATTCAGTGTAGAAAACCTGGAGTGACTTGACACCCACCCCCATCCCCGCAACCCAGAGTTCTAGTGTGTGTTCTGCCGATCTGTTTCCTTGAGCACTTTATAGCCTTCTTTTTAAAACGTAATAACAAGCTGATGTGCAATTCTGAGTCAGGGAATGGACTAAGTGCTTCTTGCAGATGACCTCGGGCTGCATATTCAGTATGACAAGGTAAGTGCTTGTGTTTATAGTGGTTTTCATCCATTAAGACGTCTCTTTCCGGAGGGTCACGGGGGGCCTGGGGCAGGGGCAGCTAGCTGGGTTCCACAGCTTGCCTCTTCTCTGTCTCCAGTACCCACTGTGCATGGAATGCCGCATGCTCCTGCCCTGGTTAGACAGATATGTTGGAACTACTTTCCTGTAGTCACCGGTCCTGTGCCACACCCTCAGAGCCGTGTGTGCCTTGGGCAGAGTCTTGAACCGATTTAACATGTCACCTGATTCTGAGTGTCCACATTTTGTCATTATAATCCTGAGATGCATTCAGTGTGGATATCCTCAAACCTATCTCCCATGATATGCCAGTGGTGGAAATTCTGAGCCAGTGGGCATGCACACTTGAAAGATACAAACTACCTTCCAGAACGACTGTCCTCCCTGCCACACTGGGCACTATAACCTTTTTGCCATGTTTTGAGTGCCTCAAGGGGGAGTTTGTTCACGTTCTTATTCTTTAAATTCACTCTTGGGTTCTGGCTGGGTGACTATTATTACGTTCATTTTAAATTGACTTCCAGAAGCTTCGTAGGTTAAGGACATTGTCCCTGTGCCCTGTTTAGCAACTTGGTATCTCAGTTTGTCGTTTGCCCTTGTGTCTTGTTCATGGTGTTTTTGCATTCGTGAACTAAAGGTTTCAATTCAGTAAGTATAAACTAGGTACAGCGGTATGTAGAACCTGGACTTGGGGCTGCTCTGGAGGCTGAGGCAAAAAGACTGAGCCTAGGAATTGAAAGCAGGAAAGACACAAAGTTACATAGCTAATCTATCAGTCTTTTTCACTATTTTCTTCTCTCACTTTTTCATTTTGTTAATTTCTCTCCATCTCCCCCTAGATATTAAATAAACATTAGTATTGTGTGTAGATTTTTTACACTCTTGTTCAAAGACAAAATTATTATGTAATATAACTAGAATATTGTTTATGTTTGTTTTTGGTCTAGATTTTCAAACTTAAAAGAAAAACCTAACTACTTTTTATGCAATTAATGAAATTCATAGGTGTCTTTTTTTCCTTAAAAAAAGCAGAAGTGTATAATTCTACTCATAGTTATTAGGAAGTTACCATCTTATCACTTGAAATACTTTCAGCCAAGGTAGAGTAGGCCCAGTGTCTAATGTTCATAGTTCAAGTATACGCTATATGCTTAACAGAACTTAGACTCATGGACACACCTCACCCTCCCAGCCTCCTTCCCACAATCCCTGATGCTTTCTCTATTCTACCCCACAGGAAGGAACAGAACTCGGAGGTAAGTAAGATTTGGAGTAGATTATGATTTGTGGGACTTTAGAGATGACACAATTTATTTATGTGTGTACTGAAGAAAATCTACAAAGCAGGAAGGAGAGAGCAGGGATGTCCACGCATGAGTGGTCCTCAAGCTGCCGGGGCACAGGGGCTGCAGGACCATCTGACCTCTCCCTCCTGGGACTCTTTCCTCCCTCCTTCTGATCTCTTCCAGAGACACATACATATACACACATACACCACACATACACACACACACATTTACCACACATCATACACATATCATACACACACACATTCACCACATATCACACATACCCAACATCACACATCTCACACACACACATACGCATTTACCACATATCACACACCTCCACACACCACACATCTCTCATACATACATACACATTCACCACACATCACACACATACAACCCACACACCACACATATACAGTCATCACACCACACACACACACACACACACACACACACACACACACACACACTGATTAAACCCAATCAGCAGCCAGAAGTCGGAAGAACTGGCCCTATGGACTGTACAGGCCACAGCATCTGGGGTCACAGAGCAGGGTAGACAACAGTGAGGGGAAGATCATGAGTGAACAGGAAGTAACAGGACAAAAAAGCAGAACACCACAAGTCTACCACCTAGACGAAGTGCTTGGGCAGAATTCCTTGAGGACATTTTAGAGTGTGTCTTTTGCCTATGGCTGGGAGCACAACACAGTTTCTTTTTAAAGCGAAGTTAACCACATGTACTTGGAAGTCCCAAACAAAAGCTATTTTAAAGAGCTGTGGCTACAGCTCCATGGGAAAGCGCTTGCCTAGCAGTGTGAAGGCCTGGGTTTCAGCCCAGCACTCCAGCACACGCAAACAGAAGCCATGCAAAGAGTGACATCATGGCAGATAACAGTTGCACCCACACACACTCAGAAGGACCCAAGTCACTCAGAGGCAGTGAGGTTGGGGTTTGTTTTTGCTTTTAAGCAGAAATTTGTTACTTGAATTTCTTGACATTCAAATGATCTTGGTTTTTATACTATACTCCTGACTCTCTTTGGTAGAAAAAAATTTAAGATTTTTTTTTTTGTTATTGGTGTTTCCTAGAAACTGCTGTGTACATCAGGTTGTCTTCCAACTCAGAGATTCACCTGATTCTGCCTCCCAAGTGCTAGGATAAAAGGTCACAACCCAGCTTAATTACTTTTTTAAATTGCCATGTCCTGGATCCAAAGATCAGGAAAAGCAAGTGAACCCCATCCCCCACCCCAGTCTAGATGGCGTTCATCAACTTCCCTGCTGGACAGGAAGCTGAGATGCAGCTTGGAATCCTGTTTAGTGTGATGATGTGAACACACAGAGCTGCTTCCAGCTGTCTGAGTTTGTCAGTCGCTGGGAAGAGACCAATACTCCACAGTAGTTTAGGCAGCATCGGTCATAACTTGTGATCACCCTCAACTGTGCAGAGAAAGATCTGGCACAGGAAATGTGTTTCTTGGTTTCACTGATAGACTCAAGCTACACGACCCCTGAGGGAAGCAGCAAGCATACAGCTGTGGAATTTCTCAATAAAACCATCTCGCCGGGCGGTGGTGGCGCACGCCTTTAATCCTAGCATTCGGGAGGCAGAGCCAGGCGGATCTCTGTGAGTTCGAGGCCAGCCTGGGCTACCAAGTGAGTTCCAGGAAAGGCGCAAAACTACACAGAGAAACCCTGCCTCGAAAAACCGGAAAAAAAAAAAAAAAAAAAACATCTCATTGGATGTTTGAATTGGGATCTATGTGTCTATTCGCAAGACCTTCATATCGAGAATGCCCAACCTCAGTCTTAGGCTTACTACCTCAGTAACCACGGCGTGTCGGCTCTGAGTCCCTACATGTCTGTTGCCTTCACGATGACGGGGATAGACTCATCTACAGGCAACCTTCCCTCTTCAGAAGCCAACAACATACAAGCCAGAAGTGATGGATCTTGTCTGTAATCTCAGCCAGTGCGAGGCTGCGGAGAGCTGCCACGCACGCATCTGAGACCACCCTACAGGAGAATGACAATGTTCCATGTAAAGTCATAGGGACGAGTCTGAAGCCAACCAAATTGTTGGGTTTTTTTGTTTGTTTGTTTGTTTTAGATTATTTTCCCTTCATGGTGATATTGGCAGATTGGTCTTGCGATGTTTTAGGATGTGTTTTAGTAGCAGCCCCTGTGTATCAGGTCCCCAGGGCCACCATTTAGAAATTCACCAAATGACTCACAAAACAGTGTCAAGTACACTCATAGCCAGAACTCATTGCAGTCACGTCCCAAGGATGGATGTGCAGCCAGCTTGAAGGCTTCCCCCCTGGACCTGTGGGGTTCCTCCTGTTCTCCTTCCCATTACAGTCACTCTTTACCAGCCAGGAATACTGTGTGATCAGTTTGCACGCTGACACCCACAACCTGGTCTTTGTCTTTGGGGTTTGCTCACTAAGGGACTCCATGTACCAACATTTCACACGCCCAGAAGGAAAAATAGATGCTCAACAGTTGAGGTGCTGTGACCCACCACAATCTAGGGACAGTTCTATAAAACAGTAGGGAAATGCCACCAGCCAAGTTCTCAGGCCCCAGCGAGCAGGCTTTGCTAGGATGGCGGTCTCAGGCCTGCTTAGGTGATCCTGCTTACACAGCCGCCTTCAAACTTACTCTACTTAGAATACTCTGAGCCATTTCAATTTGCACATCAGTAAAAGTGTGTGGTTGTTCATTTGAGATCACTTCTGCTCCAGCTGCTCCGACTCTTTTCTCCAGAAGTTCTGTATCTTGAGTGTAACTGGATTGAAGCTGGGGAGGGAGCCTGCGTCCACTCCTGCCTGGTGCATCCCTTCGCTCTCCTCAGCTTCTGCTCCCTCTCCAAGCCTCATGCCTGTCCTCGTTGCTCATTCACGTGGCCGCAGTCTTAGTTTGGCTGCTCGTTGGCTGTCTTAGATAGTTCCCTGTTCCTGTGATAAAATACTAAAGCAACTTAATTGAGAAAGTTTGTTCTGGCGCACAGTCGAAGGGTGCAGTCCATCATGTCAGGATGAGGCAGCTGGTGGCTTCGCGTCCAGTCAAGAGGCAAAGCAGGAAGACTGCCGGGCTCTCTCTGTGTTTTCACTCTGTTCGTGATCTGGCCAATGAAAGGTGCCACCCACAGCTAGGTCTTCCCACCTCGGTTAACTAGGTAACCCCCCACGGGCGTGTCAGGGTCTCATGGACGATCACTATTAACTGGGACATGAGCCTACTGGATTTTCCTTCGTAGTGCTGCACTAAAAGCATCTTCTTAATTGCAAACCTGAGAGCATTTTCAGAATTCCATGATTGTTTTCTTCGTATTGTAACCCCACTGCCACTCATCTTCGAAGAATGGGACATCTACCAAGACTCAGCCATTTCCAGGAGTGTTGAGACTTCTGTAGGTCACCATCTCTGGAGTCCTGGGTATCTGTTGAAGGCCTGTTAGACAAGTGATGGAGTGCAGATTGTGGCGGAAAGCTTAGAGCCTTGTTCCCTGTACCCAAAGGTTGTAACTCAGTAAACATCTGTTAAACTGCTGGTCATCCTTTACCTCAACATCTGTGGTGAGCTAAGGAAAAGGTGTGTCGGAGAAGGTGCTCAGTGGCTAAGAACACTTATTGTTCTTGCAAAGTAACCAAGTCTGGTCTTCAGCACCCAACTCACAGCCGCCTGCAACTCCAACTTCAGAGGATCCAATGGCCTCTACAGGCACCTGCACATATGTGGTACACAATCTCTCTCTCTCTCTCTCTCTCTCTCTCTCTCTCTCTCTCTCTCTCTCTCTCTCTCTCTCTCTCTCATGCATGGACGTGTATGCACATATAAATAAATTTTGAAAAGGGAAAAGAAAAGGAAAGGTGTGTCTAGAAAGAACCATGCCCAGAATTCCTGCTTCAAGGTCCACTCCCTAACCCCCTACTGGTGTGTCTGTGGGGTTTCCCTCACACCCCAGGGTCAGGGGAGGGGGAAGATTGGTGACCTGCGGAGCCAGAGTGCATCCTGAGCCTGCTTGCCCCAGCCGGGTAACTCAAGCCTGTCCCTGGTCTTGGAGACAGGCTCTTGGGTGAACTGTGTGGGCAGCCTTGGCGTGGCTAACCCAGCTCCTCACCTGGCATTTATGCGATACTGAGTCTAAGCTACAGTAGTTGCTTCTGACTTTCTTCATCACTGTCTTAGAGGTTCATGAGGTACCATTATCAAAGCATTATTTTAGAACCAAAGTCCTAAAAATCCTAGTTAGGGAACTTTGGGGACCATAAAGAATAATGCACCTTAGGCAATCCACGGAGATTCCCCTAGAATCTCAATGGAGAAGTATAGACGGACATGTGGACACCAACAAGGCCAAGTGGTGGTTTATCAAGGCTCACAGAGAGTGAGGAGTGCCAGGAATTAGAAGCTCTGCTTCCAGGTTTCTGACTCTGGGACCGACTGGCTGTGTGACTTTGGACAAGACAGGGCTCTCGCTTTGTTTACAAATACAGGGATTGGTCTAGAAAGTTTCCAACATGCCTCCAGTCTCACATTCATCACTCTTTTTGGACGCAGTGATTCAGTGGGAACGCTTCGGAAAGAGGGATCGGCTGACCTTGGGCTGACCTTGAGCTGACTGATCAGCTCTGGCAGCCAAAGGAACAGAGGAATGCACACCTCTCCAGCCCAGCCTCAGTGCCAGGGTGCGTTGTTTCTGCTCTATTCCAACTTCTCTCCCTCATCTCTGTGTCTCTTGGAATCCCTCAGAACCAGAAGCCTGTGTGCTGTGTGACCACCCAGTTTACCAAGCTGTCATCCAGTCATTTCATATCGCTGTGTGTATGTGTGCATCTGATCTCAGGCTCCCTCTGAAGTGAAGCCTATTCTTTCTTTCAGGACTGATTCATGGCTCAGCCCACAGGAGTTGGACATTGCCTCATGCTGGTGGTGAGGCATGGGCCTTTTGTTAGGCCAAGTTTAGACGGGAGCTCCAAGGCACAAGTGAGTAATTTCTGATGCATCAGGGTGTGCAATGCTTCCTTCAGCTTTGCAGACCTGGGGGCCTGGCCCGAAGCCTCCTCTGCTCTCCAGGTGGAGTTTTTTCTCTTGTATTCAGATTCTAAATCTACTGTCTGACAGGCAGAGATGAGTCAGTGCCCCTGGTAAAGAGCAGACAGGCACTCTGCTGTCTCCCGGGTCTGGAACTTGGGTGTGAACCCACTTGGGAGCAATGAGAGGAAAGAGGTTAGTAAGACCTCCAAGGGCTTTGGAGCCCTGTCCTCTCTTGGAGGCACAGGTGGCAGGTTGTTCTCCCCACCATGCTGGAGGCAGGAGACTGGCTGCCCTGTATTATCTTCAGACATATTTTTACTCCCAACCATGATAGGAAGGACAGGAAGCATATTTAGCAGATTATGAGACACCTCTGAACCAGATATTCAAGTGAATACAAAATCCCCCCCAGGGGCGTAAATAATCTAATTATCCATTAACACATACACAGAAGAATCACAGCTCTCAGAAGTACTTGATGTTCTGTATCACACCCCTTCCAGACCACCACTCCTGTCCCTCTCTGTAATAAGCTTTAGAAAAAGGCAAGAGTGTGGAGAAGCCCCTTCATCCTTCACATCATGAAATGCTATGAGAGAGAAAATGAACACATCTTGAAGGATCTTTGTCTGTGGCTTTCCCCAATCTCACTGCCTGGACCTTTTGCCCCCTTCTCCCCCCTCCGCAAAAGGTGGTGCATACAGCCCTGTGTTTCCTGCACAAGTGCAATAGGCTGACCAGAGCATTTTCCACACTGTCGTGTGCATCTCTCTGCCTTTGCCTCAGTCTCAACCCCCAGAGATTAAGACTCACCACTTCTGACAAATTCTGTGCAGAGTAGGTGTTCCATGTCAGCTTGAATCCCAGGAAATATGTTGGGTTAACCTTGCTAATGTACTAAATGGTGATGCCCCTGAGAAGACCGGTCAGAATTGTCGGCACAAACAGCCTGTGTGTGTTCGGTCTATGCACCTGGTAAACATCTATTGGCAGCATTATGTACCAGGTATTCTGCTATACACTGGGGCATGGAAGTTAGATGACCGCCACAGGAGTTTACACGTAGTGGGGAGGCGTAAAATAAACAGGCAACGAAAACAAGTCAAATGGAACAGCTATTCAGATAAAGCAAAATGATGGACTGCATGGGATTGGGGATGATCTCTGATCTCTCTGTCTTCTTTAAAGTAAATTCTGAATAATAAAAAGGGGGGGAAGAAAGCCGGGCGGTGGTGGCGCACGCCTTTAATCCCAGCACTCAGGAGGCAGAGCCAGGCGGATCTCTGTGAGTTCGAGGCCAGCCTGGGCTACCAAGTGAGTCCCCAGGAAAGGCGCAAAGCTACACAGAGAAACCCTGTCTCGAAAAAACCAAAAAAAAAAAATAAAAAAAAAAAAAAAAGGGGGGGGGGAAGAAGAGAGAGAGAGAGAGAGAGAGAGAGAGAGAGAGAGAGAGAGAGAGAGAGAGAGAGCGCCAGTACACTGTCCCTGTAGCAGAATAAACTTGGCACAGTAAAGAAACAGAGTGAAGAATACATGGAGGGCAGAGGAGCAGGAGTGGATGGCTTGAGGTTGGAGAGCAGGCTGGGACCAGATCCCACAGGTTACTGTTAGTGCACTGGGAGGCCACTGGTGGTGCCCTGGGAAGGGTCCAGGTGAGACTGTTCTTGGAGGCATTTTTAGAAGTGTCCCCTGGTAACCAGGGACTTCTGCTCTTCCTGTGTGGCGATGCCCCCTACATCCCCCACCTTCTGTACTCCAGGGAAGAGGGATGTCTTTTTCAGGCACTGGGCCTGCTCAGCTGTCGGGATATTTGTCTGTACCTTCATGGGAGAGAGATGTCCTTGAAACAGAGTGGGTTCCTTGAGGAAAGAAGCCACAAACTTGGCGTTGACCACTTCTCATTAGCCAAGTTTCTTCAGTTGGGAGTAATAAACACAACGCAAGTTAGGGAAAGTTGAAAGGCCGTTTGTTGGAAGCCAAAGTTATGGCAGGGGTAGATCGTGTCTCAGGGAATCTGTGTCAAGACCCTCTCTGTCACTGGATGTTCCCCATTCTGTATTTTTTTGTGATTTTATTCTCTCTTGTCCTAGAGAGCCTCCTCCCAAATGGAACCGCTGCCCATGCCTTTGGAAGCCCCACACTCTGGAATCAGTTCTTTGAAATGTTCTAAGTTCCCTCCCATGCCTAATTATCAGTGCCATCTGGACAGGGTCCCCTAAGCCGAGGCCTCAAATGAGCCCGTGGCCTCATCTCTTCACCGTGAGCATCTTCATGTTGTCACTGCTCTGTGTGTCACCCAGATGTTCTGAGGAACTTCAGGACTCTCCTCGGTGTGATTATCCAGACCCTGGGATTTAAACTCAGTTCATCACCAGGAAGATGGCCTGGTGGGGAGATTACTCCTGTAGGCTGGTGTGGTATTTCTCTCACTGAACCTCATAAACTCAGAGTGGTTTTGGCATGCTAACTCAGGAAGTTCTTTTTGTTTTTTGTTTGTTTGTTTTGTTTTTCAAGACAGGGTTTCACTACATAGCTCTGGCTGTCCTGGAACTCTCTTTGTAGGCCAGGTTGTCCTTGAACTCAAGATCTGCCTGCCTCTGCCTCCTGAGTGCTAGGATTAAAAGTATGTGCCACCATTGCCCAGCACTCAAGATGTTCTTAACTCCCACCTGCTAGGAAGAGTGCTGGGCTGCATTAGCCCCAGGCTGCACTGTCTGGACACCCAGGCATCTCTCTCTGCTCCCTGAGTTCTGATTATGTTATGCACTGCTCTTTGCTGGGCTCTGTCCAAAACTGTGCCTGGTCCTCCAAGGGTTCCAGATTATTGTTGCATAAGGCCAACAAGCCATTCCAACTTATGATTGATGTCCTCTCTGGCTCATGATTGATGTGCTGGCTTTGTGTCCACATTCCAGATGAGTAACACTCTGAATGACTGTGCTCTGGCCCCTGCCCATCTCACTCATGTGGATGGGGCCCACAACCATTGGTATCTTTCTGCTACATTTCCATTTGTCTGTCCTCTCTCCTCCCTCCTCCCTGCTCAGTGTAGATATAAGCCTTACACAGACAGACCAGTTAGTTCAAAGGAGGAGCCATTGATTGAAACCGTCCATCCACTCAGATTGACTTGGAAATAACTCAGATATTTTATGATTGTCCTTGAAAATTAGAAAGTGGTTTTTTGCACACACCCAACAGCTTGCCTTGCCAAAGTGGCCAGGAGGCATGGGGCTTTTCTTCATTTGTGCTCCTCTCTCCTAGTACCTTCTTGTCCATATTTGTGATGCCCAATGTGAAACCTTCCAGAAAGGCATGATTGGTAGTGCCTGGAATATACCTTGTCTAATTTGGTATGATTTTAAATACTTGGCATGAAAAAAAAAGAATTAAAGACTATCTATATAATATTTAAATTTTTAATTTATATTGAAGAAATATTTTTAAATGCATTGGCTTCAATTAAATATATAGTTAGGACTAAATTTCACCCATTTCTTTTTATTTTGTTAGATGACTGCTAAGAGTACTAGGGTGGAGGTGGAGCTCAGCATGTGTGATGCCCAGGGTTCCATCCCCAGCATCAGAGAGAAGGGGAGGGGAGGAGGGAGAAGGGAAGGGGAGGAGGGAGAAGGGAAGAAGGGAGGAGAAGTGAGTGATTAAAAAGGGGAGGGAAGAGAAGGGAGGGGAGAGGAGAGGAGGAGGGAAGGGTAAGATAGGGGAAGAAGGAGAGGAGGGAAGAGCAAGTGGGGGAAGGAGGGGCAGAAAGAGAAAAGAGGGGAGGGGAGAGGATGTAGGAGAGGAGAGGAGGGGAGGGAAGGAAGGGAGGAGGCAAGGAAAGGAGGGAGAGGCGGGGGTGGGGATGGGGAAGGAGAGAGAAGAGAACCTGCCTTCACATCCAGAGCTCACTGTGTGGCTCCAGGATGTAATGCTGGTCAAGTCACCTCTGTGAAGATTTTCTCCTTCATTCCTTCCTCCGTGATTTTCCTAACTATCTTCATTCAGAAACACAGAAGCTCTAGGCACTGACCTGGCAGAAATGAGACTCCTTGGGTGGGGACATCAATGGCAAAGGCTCCTCACGGGCAGTCTCACTTCTTCATTGTCCTCACATGTGTTGAGTAGCATTTGGTTTAAAACAGATTTTTGCAGTGCATTCTCAGCTCATGCTTTATTGCTAAAAGCATACACATACAGGTAACTCTCACAGCAGCTCCTTTTCCAAGGAGTCAAATTCCTTCAAAACTCCCTAAGACGCGTAGATTACGAAGCTGCCTTTTTCAGTACTCCCAACATTCAGTAACGCTCTTTTGAGGTCACCTCATACACCAATGGAGCAATGGAAGGTACACGGAAGAGCAAGCGAACAGCAGCACCTGTACTTGAAGAGCAGACGTCCCACCACTCTCAACTAGATTACTTGAATATTCTTAATCCTTTTCATTATAGGGATGGGTGGGTGTAAAGTTAATGCCCAGGCTAGTAATGTTTAAAAACTGATACCATGCAAGCAGAACATCGTCTGGTCCTTGGGATAGGGTCTCAGTGCTTAGGACTGGCCCCGAGGTCCAAGTGTTCTCTAAGAGCTATAGCCCAAGCCAAAAGAAGCACATTTAAATTAAGGACATGGTACACCACTACCAAAGGTGTCAAAATGTTTTGAAAATCATCAGTAATCATAACTATATTCTGCCTTTAAAGGTGTCTATAAGTCTAAACTCTACCAAATACACATTTAATTTTCCTGTGCAATCTGTTTTAATTGACTCTGGGGGACTATTGGGAAAACAGTGCTAGAAGAAAGAACTCTGACCTTGCATCTTTATTGGCTGGTGGATACATCAGTGAGTGGCAAAGAACATTTCTGTTTGGGATACACTGTACTTCTCAATTCTGTATTACGTGGAAAGTGAACATCACACTGATAACCTAATTCAGTTCTGAACAATGGGAGTTACTATTCTAGGTGACATCCACAGCAATAATTATTTTAACAATGACTTTGTCTCAGTTGAAATCGACATCATAAAGTTTTCCTGCACAGAAAACAGTATGGAATGGGTGGAAAGAGGGAATCGTTTTCTTCCCTCTGAAACCCTGGCAAGCCCACATTCACCCCACAGTTGATTTCATTGATGAGGAAGCCCACATTCACCCCACAGTTGATTTCATTGATGAGGAAGCCCACATTCACCCCACAGTTGATTCATTGACGAGGAAGCCCACCCTCACACCTCAGCTGACACAGCCCATACAAGACATTGGCTCCTTTTACTTAAAGTTAGCAAGCAGTGGTTTCGGCTGTATTTTCTTTACTTTGATAAATTATTTTCTGATCCACAATCACCAACAACTTAGGATACTCCATTTTTCTCCCCCCACCCAGGAAACTCTCCTGAACTATAAAAGCAAAGCTACCAGGACTTCATACTCCCAACAAATATGCTTGGGAGTTTGAGAACACTGCCCAAAGCACTTGACAAATCCTTCTAATAAGGTAGTTCAGAGTACAAAAAGAGGACTTGCTCTAAGCTTTGAAATAGTTCTTATCTGATAAATCTTTTAAATCTGTTTTTGTGGGAGATTGAAAAGCAATGCATACCAATAGCTAATGGGAGGCTTATCTGAATGTCTAAGTGTTCATGTGTGTGCATTAGAAACATTGTACAGTTAATGGAGGAAAGAGGATCGTGGGCTTGGCGGCCATCCTTCCAAGACCCGTAGAGGAGTGATTTATTCTGGGTGTTTTCTAGTCAAAGGCTTAAAAGCAAACTACTCATTGTTATCAACCTGTGGGCTTGAATACAGAAAGGGACTTGAGAAGTGGCTTCCTCTAATGAAATCCGGGACAGGAGCACTCTCTCAGCTCTGTCTGTAATGCTGTATGCCTTTCTCTGCTCGTGAGAGCACACACTTACATTTTAAGGGTATGTTAGTCTTTGCTGTAGTTTTGTTTCAGACAATTGCTTGCTCATGTTCATTGAGGAAGAGGAAGTAGAATGTTGTGCAATTGGATGGAATCTCAGGAATTAATGCTGATATTTGGTAAGCTGTTTCCTCTTCTTCGTGTGTCTAATTCATGCTTTTCTGGACAAATGTCAAAACTGCAGCTCTCATCAGAAATTCGTGTGCACATGGTCATTTGTGTGCACATCTATGTGCTTGTGCATCTAGACCTTGGCCAGAGGTCATTGCCAAGTGTCTTTCTCTATTACTCTCCATCTTATTTTTTGGCATAAGACCTCTCACTGAACTCACCTCACTGATTGGATAGACTAGCTAGCCAGCAAGTTACAGGGTTCCTCCTGTCTCTGACTCCCCGACCACCACCAGAGTTGGGGTTACAGGCATGTTTTGCCACACTCAGCATTTTACCTGGATGCTGGGGACTTGAGCTCAGAGCCTCGTGCTTGTACACTGGGCACCATACTGGCTGAGCCATCCCCTTAGCCTGCCTCAACAGAAATTTTAAACTCAAAACAAAAACTTCTGAGTTCTTAGTTAACTTCCAGGTGTAATTCTCTTAGAGATTTATTTTTGAATGAGCACCATTCTTAATGAGATTCTTCACTATTGCCTCATCTCTGGAGAGGTGAATGTATAGGCATATTCAAACAGGTTTCTCTGCTTAGCTCAGAAAGCCCTGTTTTCTTTTCTCCTTTGGGCTGAAGTCCCTGTGGGAGATTTAGGTTTGAATGGAGTCTGACCTGCCCAGATCACTGGAAGCTTCTGTGAAAATACAGACTAAAGTTAAGGCCAAAATTAGACAGTCTATAGGTCGCCTGGCTCGGCCTGAGGCCAGTTGCACAGAGCTCCCGGGAGCAAGCTTCAGAGTGCTAGTCATCAGCCCAGTGTGACACATGGTTGTGTGTTCCTCAAGATCCTCTTGGGCTGCCTCCCAGCAGCTTCTGAAGCCTGTTCCAGGCCTAACACTTGGTGTGGGGTGGGGGGGTGGGGGGTGTCTAATCACTTAGATGAGCCAGTCCTGTTCTAACCTGGGCTGTGGAGTTCTGGCCACACACTGCACACCCAGGAGGGGAGCAGAGGCCAAGCACTTCTGAGTTAGAGATCCGCTCTCATTGGCTGCTGTGTCCACAGGAAAGCACATTCTAACACTCATCCTGTGCCTAAGATTTGCGGATGAGAAGCTAATTAATGATTGAATCCTACCATTTGCCTACAACCCCAAAGTCCCAAATCTGATCTTGGAGAATTATGTCTTGAATGTGGTTTGTGCAGATCCACATCCTGACCCTGTCTGCAATGTGGCCTGGCATGGCAGGGTTAGGAGTGGAAACTATTGAAGGAATATGGATGCCAATGACGGTCAGGCGAGTCCCCTCCCTGTGTGCTGCTTCTCATGTTAAATATCTGCACGCTGCCTGTTTTTGTTTTGTTTTTTTGTTTTTTTACAGGCAAACTGTGAGACGGCTTCCATACTGTGAAGGAAAGCAGAGGCAGACTCCAAGCCCAGAAGCAAGTCTCTACACTAAAAGAGCTTTTATCATGAATTTGTCTTGAAGCCAGAGACAGGCTGCCAGAGCAAGCTGCAGGCGGTGACTGGAGGTTTGGAGGATGTTTCCTTTGAAGTCTGGTGGTCAGTTCCTGCCACTTGTGGTAATGAACCCATCTTGTCCCACCAAAGGGTAAAGCTATTATTTAGAAGGGAGAGGCTCATTTTAAAATTCTGTGTTAACTGATATATATGACAGAAACTTTTATGTTGCAGAAATGAGGGCAATTTGTTTAATGTCAGGTTCGCCTACTCCCTTTAGAACAGTAATTTTAAAAGAGCTGTTTCCCCCCATTAATACTGTGAATTGAACCCAGGGCCTGCAGCATGCAGACAAACACTACTGTAACAGCTTTTAGTAAAACCAGTGAGTGTGCTGCAAAGTGGGCTGGCCACTCCGTACCTGCCTTCCCAGGTTTCCCAGTCATGCTAGGCCTGTCCTCCACCTGGATGAGGTACAGGGCAAGGGGTGTCCATGGCAGCTGCTGTGTGCACAGCCAAGTGTGGGGCCTTCACTCTGTCCTCACAGCCCTCAGCCTAGTGGGAAAATGGTGTGGTGGGATGTGGGCCAGAGATTTGGAGCTTGCTTTACCCAGCAGGGCTGCATAATGGGATGATTTGACCACAGGCATGGTTACCAGGTGCTTCAAAGGGTCTGCACTTGGCTGTACAGTGTGCTTTGATCCTGCAAGGGGGAAGTCTTTTGCCTCTCCCCTCAGCATTGTTTAAAAAGTTCTTTTGAATAAACCTAGGCAGCTGGGTATTGACCCAGGGCCCTCCTGAATCTATCCTGTGTCTCTGTCTTTTGTCTTTCTCCTCCTCGTCTAGGTCTGTCTTTCTACTTAATTTCCTCATTCCTCTCTCCTCCCACCAAGAACCCTTCAAAAGGTGGGAGCAGGTCAGAACTGGATTCCCACAGACTCCCACAGGGGGGAAGAAAGGAAAAAGCATAAGGGCCATGACGAAAAAAGTCAGATGGTGTGCTGCGAAATCCCGTGGAGGGTCATCAAAAGTGAGCATAAGATGGGGAGGATGAGGATCAAGGGTGGGGTTGTGGGAAATGGAGGCATGTTTGGAGAAGGGTGAGTCATTCAGCTGGGTTGGAAAGTTGGAGGAGAGGGGGGGGGAAGGGGAAGTCTAGGGAGAAGAGAGAAGCTATGCTATGGCTGAGAAAGGGCTAGAGGCTCAGAGTCATTGAGATAGAGCAGATGCATGGGGGTGTGGCTGCCTAGGTGAGGATGTGGTTCTCAGCTGAGGCTGCACATTGGAATCACCTGAGAACTTCAAAATAAAACAAAACTGGACAGTTCCCACCCAAGGACAAATACCGCATGTTGTCAGTTATATATCAGGGCTGAAATATGGATCTCACAGGAATATCGAGTAGAACTGTAGTTACCAGAAGCTGGAAGGATGGCTAATAGGTCCAGAGATGGAGGTGGGTAGGAGAGGTGACTCCTAATACTGTATGGCACAGCAGGTTAGCTTGCTAGCTAGCAGAGATGTTCTTTCATGTTACCAACTGTACTAGTCAGATTTGTTGAGACAGAATGACCTATGTTAATAAACTCAACCTTGGATTGGGGGCGGAGCCAGCAACTAGTTGATAGGAGTTAGCCATAGAGAATACGGAGGAGCTAGGAATACAGATAGACGCACAGGAAGGAGTAGGGAGGGGCTTGGAGTTGCTTGGTCTTTTTGGTTGGGATGGCTGGAGAGATGCATTCTTGGTGGGTCTCTGGCCAAAAAGGAAGGTCAGCTTGGCCTGTCCAAGCTAGCAGGTTTTCACCCCAACATCTGACTCCCAAGTCCTTATTGGTAAATAGAATGACAGAGACTTAGTTTAAAACAACAGACCCGGTACAAGCAACAAGGAAGAGAGGATTTATTTGGGCTCCTGTTTTCAGAGGTCTCAGTCCAGAGCCCTTGACTTGTGAGTCTGAGCCCACAATAAGGCAGAACATCAAGTGGCAGTGATGGGAACACATGGCAGAGGTCACTCACCTCAAGGCAGACAGGATGCAGAGAGAGAGAGTCAGGTACAACTGTAAATCATGTCTCTAGGGACCTACTTCCTCCAGCTGGACCCCACCTCCTAAGTTCCACAACCAGCTGGGGCCAGCTGCTCCATGTGTGAGCCTTTGGGGATGGAGGTTTATATTCACACCATTCTACCTTGTGTATAAGCTGGCCAGCCTCATCCCTCATCTGAAACCACACTTTGTGTGCATGTCCTGAACTATCACACTCCATCCAACGAGTGTGCACAACTGTAGCACGGATCTTAAAGGGACTTATTAATTAAAACAAACCCAGAGCCAGGTATTGGGGTGAACGCTGGAAGATCAGAGAAGCAGAACAAACCACAGCCGCCTCACCTTGTCAGTTCCTCAGCTGATCCTGTTTCTTCAGACTGGAAGCCTCTGAGTCCTCATCCGAATGGATCTCAGCTGAACTGCTTCTCGAAAACCTAAAAGCTTAACCAGCCTAGTTCCTGGTCCTCACGCCTTATATACCTTTCTGCCATCGCTTCCTGGGATTAAAGGCGTGAGTCACCATGCCTGGCTGTTTCCAGTGTGGCCTTGAACTCACAGACATCCGTGCCTCCAGAAGGCTAGGATTAAAGGTGTGAGTGCCACCATTTTCTATCCTCTGTATCCAGTGGCTATTCTGTTCTCTGACCCCAGATAAGTTTATTAGGGTGCACAATATTTTGGGGAACACAATACCACCACACACAACTGTGTGTCAGCTTGGTTCTTAACGATTCTAGTTTAGTTGGTCTGGGGTATGGCCGAGGTGCCGGGTGTCTAAGAACTCCCTGTGATCAGTGACTCCGAAATGAAGCCAGAGTCAAGCAGTGCAGGCTTAGGAAAGATTTCGATTCAGAGGGTGGGTCTTCTTGAGAATGTACAAGGGATGCTAGCATTCCAGGCCATGGACCGTTTTTTTTTGTGATAGTGATGATGCAGGTCTACGGCCTGCAGGCTGCAATCTAACTGCTCCTGGGAGGACAGAACAAGAAGACCTTTGACCTCCTTCACTGGGCGGATCTTGGGATGCTGGCCTCAGCTGAGAGAGGACTGCTTCAGTCCCCTGTACTTTCAGTACTTATGGACAAATAGAGATTCTAAAATAGCTCCCAAGGATGTACGCAGACCTTACCAGAATCCATTTCCAGGTCCTTGGAGTGCATGCTAAGAGCACCCCTCCTCTCCACTGGCACTTCTTCCCCATTTTCCTCCTCACCTTAGCAAAGTAAGACTTCCCTGTAACCACCGTGCCGGGCACTGTGCCAGAGCCCCAGGCAAAGGCAGGGAGACAGCACAGGCTCCAGGATCCGCAGCAGAAGCAGGTTAAGTGTGCACCTGGTGCAGTCCAGGCGGTCTCTGGCAAAACAGACTTGTCTTTCTCCCCAGAATTAGACTCTTTAAATGAGACAGTTGTCAGGAAGGCGGGTAGTAACATGCTCATTTGAATTAAATGGAAGTCATGCTTCTTTTACCCAAAGAAGTTGGGGCCGGTGTGACAGCAAGGGCTGGTGTCAGGGTGAGATCACTCAGTAGTGGCCCACATATATCCAGCTGGTGAACCAGCTCTTACGCGAACGAAGCCTTGCACATGTAGCTCATCCAATTTTTCCAACAGCCTGTTCTATTATTCATTCCATTATTTCCAATTACAGAGAATATTCATGTATAAGAGATTAATAATTTGCCCAAGACAGAGAGTAGATGCAGTTGAAATAGGGCAGTTTTTTTTCATAAATTATATTAACTAAATTTACACTTCCAATATTTTGACAAAAAGTAAAGTTTGTACATATTCAATATAATGCTCTAGCATTTTAGGCAATTGTTTATATAATATAAATCTTTATATAAGTTTTTAAATGTACAATAAGGTCAATTCTTTGAGGAGGTTTATAAGCAATATATTTGAAGATCACTGACTTTGAGGCAAACAGCTCCAGCTAAGACTCTTGGCTCAGTCCTTGTGCTATGCTGGCCAAGCCCCACCCTTCCTAAGACTCAGCCCTCATCTGTAAAAATGAAGACAAGTGTCTCTTTTCAGCAAGGTTGTTGGAAAGATCAGATGAGATATCCCAAGAAGCGGCCTGGCTTGCAGCCCACTCTGATGAATAGTAAGAATCAGTAACATAGTTGGCATCTTGGAAACCTTCCTGGCATGGGAGGAGGGTCCATTTAAGTGAGCACCCCCACCCCCTTTGCTAAGAGCAATGGTTCTCACATTTGTTCCCATGGAAATCTCATGGTGAGTGGGAATATGATGCAGCTAGGCTCCATGTTTCCCATTGTCTTCCCTTTTCAAACTTTCTCAAAGAAAATCTCAAGACATGCCTCCTCCAAGAAGCTTCCCTGAAGACAGTAGGACCACAGTGGCCTTTCAGGCCCATCATGCTAGGAGCTTCATAAACAAATAATGGGCTGATGATGAATTCTGGGAATAGGGTAATAAATGAGGCAGGCATTTCTCCTACCCTCACCAAACTGGTGATCCAGTAAGGGGAATAGGAATCCACTGGTTGGCATGGACCAACAGGGCCAGTGGAAGAAGCCCAGAGAAGGTACCTACCAGGTTAAGGTCACCAACAAGAGTGTCCTAGAGAAAAATTGTCTAAACTAAAATGTAGGAGGCAAGTGGAAGGGATGCTGGATTCTGAGAACTGAGATTTCCCTAACATTAGCTGTGGAGATAAATGTTTACTGGTCTTGAACTTGATGTCACCCATTTCCTTGCCCTCCTAGACAATGGCATATACTTGGCAAACATAAAGAATCTCTCCTCAAAGTTTTGTGTTTACCGTTCTAGTTGCTCAATTATGCAACACCACAGGTAACAGGCAGTAAATGTCACTAAGCTTAAGAGGAAGGGAGGGAGGCCTCCTGGAAACTCTTGTGCTGTGTCTTCTCTGGGCCTGGGCAGCACTTCATAAAACCCAGTCTAGCCAGACAGGGGCTACCAGAATCCCACCTGCTGGCTCCTAAGGCATGAATCCCTAGGAAGCAATATTCTGATGTTCACATGTGACTCCAAAATCAGGATTTACCTGGGAACACTTGGGCAAAGGGAGTATATGCCCACTGATCCCCCGGCTGGGGCTTTGGGCCAGTAATGGTGAATGGTAATGCTGTGACTTGTCTCAGCCTGCATCTGCTGTCCCAGACCAGAGAAAAGCAGAGTCATCAGTGGGGATGAGAGGGCATGATGGTCTGTTCACACTCGCTTGTTCTTAGCAAGTCAGATCCAGTCACTCAGCTGACAGCCTCAGCTTGCCTTGCTGCCCCAAAGTGACCTTTGCCAAACCCCCACCCTCACCCCAGCTCACACCCTTCATGGTGTTCTGTTCAAGCCCACAAAATTCACAGACTCAGGGAAATAAGCCCTGTTCACCAACAAAGCAAAGCCAACTGGGACTGGATATTCTTTTTAAGACCCAAAATGAAGACCTTCTGAGATATTTCAGAAACCTCGATTTGTGGGATGTTCCTGGAAAGCTTCTTATGTTCCCAAGAGCATGAAGCTGATTCTCACACTGCCAAACTATCCCAATCTCATGGTTGGCTCCCCAGGGTTGGTGGTGCCATCCCAGCAGCCGTATAACTCCTGACCCCTCTGCTGAAGAAGGCCACACTTAAGGCAGATCAAGCTGTGTGTTTTCCAGTTGCCCACCTTCAGTGCTAATTTTCCTGTGGTTATGCCAAAAGAAGTCGCCCAGTGAGTGAAAACACAGAGGAGACTCTGAAGTCCAGGGGAAAACCGAAGCACAATGTGGGAAGCTGGACTCAGCTAATTGGCCTCAAAACTTTGACCCACACGTGAAGGGTTTTGTTCATAGACCAAGGTGCTCAAGGCTTACCTTGCCTCAGAGAGGGAGACCAGCCACTTGAGCCAAGCTGATCCAGCCACTTCTAGAGAACCCCTTTCGTGAAAGCAGGCCTGTCCCTACTGAATCCTTTCGTATGTCTGTTGGTGGCCCCAGTCACTTGATTCTGTCTCATGCATGTGGTTGACTTTTGTAAACATTCACTATCGGGAATAATCCTCTCTTGCATCCTCCATCCTGGACCACAGACCAGACAAACATTTCATCTGCAGCAAGGACAGGCTCCTGAGCTAATGGTTTCCCTGGTGCCATTCCCCCAATAAAAGGTTTCTACCCGAAATCCAGCCCCCGCTGTGACCCTTGCTTAGGATTTCTTAGAAGCATGCCTTCTTTTGGAGGGGACATCTTGCAGTATGGTCTTTGTGGCTTGCTACCAACTTTTCTAAGGTCCATGCCAGGTAAACATTCAACATGGGCCAATGCCTCCAGCCAAGAGAGGCCTCTGAAAGAAAAACACATAGACCCTGCTGCTGGGACCAGTAGCCACTTGCTGTTAGCTGGGAAAGGACTGCCATTTGTTATTGTCTCAGAGCTGACACCGTGCCAATCCGCACATCTGGAATCAGTTAGGAAGAAAGAAGAGCATGAAAGCCAGGGTCTCATGACCCTGCCGTCTTCCTTTCTGTAGCTCTATTTAATTCACTGGTTAGAGCGAGAAGTGCGTCTCCAGTATAAGTACAGAGACTAAAGGAAAAAAGAACTCACAGTGGCACAACGTATTATTTCAGGGGGGCTCTGGTGGGCTTTGTATCTAAATAAACACTTGTTTGAAGCTGCACATCATGCTGTACTTTAATCCCCACGCCAAGGCTTTGTGAGCCCAGCCTTGAGGTCCGTGTCTTTCCCAAACTTGGCTGACTCTGCTTCGTAGTCCCAAGGGCTCAGTAGAATTTGCACTTATTGGATGTGGTCACACAGAGAGAGTTGGGTGTTTGCAGGCCACAAAGACACACACTTGCTATCCTTCCTTGCCTCCTTGAAACTGCAAGCAACCAGAAAGTTCAGCAGGAGCCTGAACAGCACCAGCACGTGATGCTGGTTGGTGGTCCTGCAGATGACATCAGGATCCACAAGTCCTTGGGGCCTACTTTAGGGCTTCTTGCTTTTGGAGAAGTGGCCCAAAGAAAAATCAGATCTAATTTTGAGAAGACTGAATGAATCAAGCCTCGGGGTATTGAGCATATGCTATACCATGGAGAAGAGAGTAAAAGACGGTTTAATGTAAAAAGTCAGGGTGGCATTGTTTTTTTGGCCAGTCAGAATAAGTACGTATAAACATGACTTCTTTGGGCTCTCCTGAGTCTCCCAAATTATCAAGTACTAACAAGAACCAGAAAGCCAGCCCAGCAGTCCTGGCTCCAGTTTCTGCCTGAGGAGTTGCAGTCTACCTTGCTGACATGGCTTCCTCTTGCCTGGATGATGAATCACCTCTTCTGGGAAGATGCTGGGACCCCTGCCCCCCTCCCTGCCCACACCAGCTGTATGGTGTGGCATGTGGTTGGTACTTCCCTTAGGAGCTGCTTTTGCATAGAGCCTTGTATTAGGCGCTGATTTCACTGTGTATGCGTCTGGCTCTATGGGCTGAGTGCCTCCCGCCAGCCATGACTCACTCCTGTCTGGAAGCAGCCCACTACAGGCTAGCTCAGGCAGATGAGAAGACCCCATCAAGGCCTGCTTTCTGGAGTGTGCTGGCTTCTGAAAACTGTCAGGACATTTTTTTAAAGGACTGACTAATAGGATCAGCTCAGCCCCTAATGTGGCTGCTGTATTAGAAATGAGGTAACTAACTCTTTTGTTGTCTGAAGACTTTGATGTCCTAAGTGTTAGACAATGCCATTAGTTTAACTAATTCTCATACACGTAATTTATATTTGATCAGTAATGAAATGAAGTATTCCAAGTTTTTTCTTTCAATGTGCCTGGCACAGTATTGTGGCACATCCATGGGGCTGTGTGAGCCACTCCCTTCACGTGGGACCTTTCACTTCTTATTTCATGCGATTTTTTGGTGCTTTGAAGTAATGGGGACTGCTTCACAGGTGTGAGTCCTTCTCCAGAGTGAGCTGCACTGGGAAAACAGCTCTGCCTGGCCAGTCAGACAGAGGTTACTTAGTGCTTTAAGTGTAGAGAGCTAAAGAGGGATCTAGACAGTCTAAGCAGGATGATGGAGGCTGGCTGGCACCTGCCAATGTGTACTTAGGAAGCCGAGGGCTGGCGAGATTGCTTAGGAGTAAAGACACTCACCACCAAGCCTGAGGTCTGAGTCCCACCCGACATCCATCCTTGGGACCAGCATGGTAGAAAGAGAGGAATGACTCCAACCTGGACGTGCACCCTGTAACAGCCATGCACACACATAAAATAAATAAATAAATAAATAAATAAATAAATAAATAAATAAATAAATAAATAAATAAATAAATGGATAAATAAATAAATAAATAAATAAATAAATATTTTTAAAAAACTAAAAGTCTCTTTTAAACTAGGGCAATAAATTATTGCCTGGGGCCTAGACAATCCCTGGTGTGAGGACTGGGGGACATACCCTCCAAGAGGCCCCAAGATACAGAGAGTAAAATATTAGTCCTAAATTACCTAGGTGTCCATGCAGATGCCAGGGATATAGTACAGACCTAAAGATGAAGTCCCTCCTTGCCCTGCAAGGTGAGTAGCTGCTTCCTCGTTTCACTTCTAGGAATCAAACCCAGGGCTAGGCAAGACCTCCATCACCAGGCTGCATCTCCAACCTGCTCAGTCACATTTTTATTTTTTGTTGAAATTCTAGATGCTTCTTCAGAGTTAGCACCTGTAGTAGGGTTGTGAGGTGGGGGCAGAAAGTCACAGTGGGGGACCAGCAGAGTAGCCAGCTGATTAGAATCTGCTCTTGATGAGCCTGGGAAGCGCCAGACCACACAGACTCGCTAAGCCATTGATAAGAAGTGTTCTTGTGTGCTGGGAGTAGAAACCATGTGCTGTTGAGAACTGTTGTTTATTTGAGACAGGGTCTCACTGTGTAGCCCTGGCTGGCCTGGAACTTGCTGTGTGAGGTCCACTTGCCTCTGAGGACACTAATTCAGAGGACCTTGACTCTGAGGTGAATTCTGAACTTTGACCCAGTATCTCTGGGCCCATTTCACTCTGGAGGAGAGTTCACTTGGCTACCAATCTCCTTACCAAAGCTGCCTCTCTCACCAGAGCGGCTTTAGAAAGCTGGGAGGGTTTGCTCAATGAACTCAATGCAAAGAAGGTGATAGGATTTCAAAGCTACATAGCCACCATACATGGAGAAGGGTACATCTTTGAACAACTCCCCCAGGAATAGACCTGACTGGAGGATTGAGGGAATGAAGAAAAGACAAACACACAGGAAAGTTGGAATTGGGTGAATGGGACTCTCTGATGGAGAAACTGCAATCAATATCTTGGAATTGCAGTGTGTTGATTATACACAATTGAACAGGTAGGTGGGGTTATGGCATACAGCTGAACTCAGAGGCAGGTTTAACTAATGTCTGTAGGAGTCATCTCTATAGGGGAGCAGTCTTTAGGCATGAACATCTGGGGAGAGAAAGTTAATGATAAACATTTTCTGCACACACTGTCAACATTCATGCTTTTCTATCCCTCTGAGCCTTGAGGGGCGGGAGGGACTTTGCCATTTTCCATGGACCTGATGCTACAGCCCTTGACATGGGCACCTGTCATATATCCACACAGGACTTCACACCAGGACACAACACACATCTACCGAGGATTTCACACACTGGTATTCTTCCACTCCCTACATGGCAAGCTTGTACGGTATTTTGGGGTACAGCAGGCTGGGACATGGGGGATGCTCTCTTCATGTGTTGATTCTGCTTTGCTGGCTTTGTGGACACTCTTGTGAGTTCCCTTGATTCTCTCAGCCTTGACTTCTTTTTGTGTGGAGTACTGAAGACAGCAGTACCAACCCATAGGATTCTCTCAAGGATGGGATGGCTTAATGCATGCCTTTGGTAATCCACTGACAGGTCAGCAGTCTGTGCATGCACATGCATGTCCATTTCTGATGTTCCTCTTCTGGTTCTTCCTGCCATCTTTCTCTGGATGTCTTTCCTCCACACAGCCTAGAAGGACCATGGAGGCTGGCCCTTGCTTTCATTGTGTTCAGAGACAATAATCCAAGTCTGTTATCTGTGTCCTCTTTATCACTATAAATGTTGTGCCCTTCACTATGAGACACCGTGTGGCTTGGGTGCATCTCAGTATTCATTCATGTCCTAGTGACTCATCTGGAGCCCCATGAGTGGAACAGGAGGAGGAAGATGCTGGGGGAGATTTGTGAAATTGAGGGGTAGGGTGCAGCTAGCAGATATACCAACAGACCTGCCCTTGGATCCTGTCTTCTTTACTGGGCCTAGTGTTTTACTGGGTGTGGTTAATGGAGGGTTGGGAACAATCCAAAATGGTTTTCATATGGCTCTCTGTATGGGATTTAATTCTATCCTTTCATGGCTGGGCAAAAATGCAATGACAGATTCTTACCATCCTCTCCTCCACAAATCCCCTTCTATGGCATGGTTCGAAGGTCTGGGGTGTTCTGGGGGTGGAGTGGCTGGCACCTGGAGAAGAGCATTCTTAGGATTTGGGACTCAGTTATAAGAATGGCTGCTGCAGAGCTCCAGTCTGCCTTTGCCTTTGCCTTTGGCACAACACCGCAACTGAGGAAGGAGAGACATACTTCCTCGTGGTTTGGAGGACCAGCCAGAGTCAGTGTGTGACTTAGGGACACATACAGAGCGTGTGTCATACTCTGGGACTCTCACTCCTTCGTGCTTGTATGGGATGTTTTCAGTGGGCAGTCAGGGGAGGAAGCCAGGAATAACATTCCTTAGAGCCCTTCAGAGTTGTAGCCAGAGCCAGAGGCCGCGCAGGACAGTGTAGCCCTAGACAGGCTGGCGAGTGGCTCCCTAAGCAATCCCACCAAAGTCCCTCTGGTCCAGGCCTCTCCACTGGAAACAGCAAGAACACACCAAAAACGATCTAGACAAGACCTTTCAAAACTCAGCAGGGCAGGCCACTGATGGGCCATAAATATCAGGTTGTTTCCATGCTGTCTTATTATGGGGTGTATAAAAAGACCACTGGGCAAACACACAGGCTGTCTGTCAAGACAGACTTTCACCCGCAAAAGGAGAGGCCCTGTCAAGTGGGAAAACCCAGCAAGGGAAGCCAGCTGAAAATGCTCCAGCCCAGAAAAATTAAGTCATTTGCCTGAGCAAAACTTTTTAACGGTAAAGTTGGTTATAAAAGTGCTAATATGTATGCACAAGACAAAGAAGGGCATGGGGAAGCTGCTGGGGCTGTGGAGGTGTGGGGGGGAGGGAGGAGAGAAGGAGGTGTGCCAGCAGGAGCTGACAATGGTGCACGTGGGCAAGCCGATGAGGGGAATCAAGAGGAATAATGTCGAAGGGGACTTGGGTGTCAGGTGCACAGGAGGAGGGAAGTAAGTCATGAGATCTTTAGCTGTAGGTGATAGGGGTGGATTTTCCACCCAGCTAGTCTTTCCCCTACACTTTGTAATAACGTAGCTTATTTGTAATAATTTTGTAAAAATGTAATTACTTTTTTGTAACAATGTAATAATACAGCTTTTTGTAATAAAGCTGTGCCTCTTTTTCTGTACTTTGAAAGAAAAAATGAACAGAGCAGTCTGGATCTTCTTCCACAAATAGTAGCTGTCAGGAGTGTCTAGGAGAGCAGTGTTTGGTGGTTGGGATAGACAGGACGCTGGTAAACGTGGGTGAGGGGGTAGGGTAGGAGATAATGTTAAGGAGCTGGCTGTGGGTCAATAAGAGGAGGAGTCTAGGTGTTCAAGTGTTAGAGAGGAACAGAAACTTTGAGGAGAAATTTGGAAAGAACTTTCGTCTTGGTCACAGAGTACATACGGGATCAGGAAGGGAGAGGCAAACCCACACACAGGGGTTCCTACCTTGAATGGTGCCATTGGCAAGAGTAACCAAAAGATATGTCACCCCAGAGAGCTGTGTGGGTTCCTGGACTTTGGAATGCATGGTCACCTGGTGCAATCCAGCTCTCTGGGGCCATTGCCTGCCTTGGAGAAAAGGACAACACACCCAGGGAAGCCGAATGGTGTGGGTAAGCTTGGTCCCCCAAGCCAGCAAACCGGCATCTGTGGGCATCACTCTGCAAAAGGATTTGAGGTTAAGCAATTAAAGCAGCCCCAGGAATGCCTCTGGCTTTTTCTCAGAGGTTAGAGCTGTGCCAAATCAATGAAGCTCTCTTTATGAAAGTCAATTTCCCTGGAAAACAAATTTGGGTTCTAACCAACATTTGGCAAACTCTCCTGAAGAAAGCCAGTGTTTGGAGGAGTGAGGAACACAGCAAGTCATTGAGCAGAGCAAACCTGGGACCCTACTGCTGTGTCAGGGCTGTGGCAGCTGCTGTTCCCATCAGCTGGGAAGTCCAAGGCTGTGGCTTTGTTTTAAGATCTTACCGCCACAAACTCCGGTCTGTCCTAGCCCCTCAGGGTCTTGGAAGCAGGGAGGGAGAACAGAAGATGACTTGGAGCCCAATTTCTTCTCCCTGTCAGTGTGTAGAGGACACTGACTCTCAACAAGACCCAGAGCAATAACTACTTGGAGGTCACACCTTGACGGTCATCCACAGTGGGAGCTGACCTCAGCATGAGCTGAGATTTCCTATGCGGTTGTTTCATATGCAAGATCACCAAAAGCTATTTGAAAACTTTTGGGTCAATCATTTGACTCATACTCTGCCCTCACCTGAAGGTTACCTATCTAACATGACCCCATAGGCCGGGACTTCTAGCGAACATCACAGAGGGCCCCTGTCAAAATGTGGAGTCAGATTCTGTAGGTATGAAGAGAGCCTTAGAGTCTGCATTTCTAGCACATTCTCCAGTGGTGTGGATGCTGCTTTTTGTACATCACACCAGGAGTGGTAAGGCTGAGGGAGAGCTCTGGAAAGTCGAATCCCACTGGTCATCCCTTAACTGTAGTAAATGGGCTGTTTCTTGCCTATGTTCCCTACGTGATGTCACACTATGTGTGACACAAGAAACGGCAGTTCCCAGGTCTGATACACATGCTCTTGGAAATCCTGTGCAAAGCATGTCTTACTATCCCTTCCGGGTTGTATATGGGGCAGGCTAGAGAGGCTGAGTGTCCTCTGGAAAAGGTTTGACCATTTCTCTTGGTGCCCAAGCACTTGGGTTGGGAGCAGTACAGCCAGGCCTGAGTTGGCCTGATACCCACCTCTCACCCATAGACACGGGATCCCGTGCAAAAAGCTCTTTGGAAACACTGGTTTGTCTTCTGCTTCTGAAGGCTCATTGTTGAGTGTCCCAAAGTTGTTTTCAAATAGCTTTTGGTGATCTTGCATGTGCCACAGAACACAAAAGCGGTCATTTTTCTAAAGTACCTGGAAAAAGTCTAGTAATTATTGTTCCAAACAAGCCTCATTTTCTTGTGTTTAGATTTTCTAACATGGAAAAGAGAAAAAAAAGTTCTTAAATGAAAGCACTGTGTTTTGCCCTGGCAGCTCCAGGTCATGGGGCTAGAGGACCTCCCCACACAGCAACATCACCCGTCTTTGAAGCAGCAGCTACTACCATGGGGGGTATGTTTACATTACTCCCTTTTATGGTTAGGGGTGGTGTGGAGCTCGTGGTGGAATTTTTAAAAATATCTAAACAGTAACTGAAGCATTACTGTGATCTCCTCACTGAGCTCATGGAAAAACTCGAGTCATCCAATGTTAGTTTTATAGAGGGGAGTGAGGGTGCCTGAGATCACTAGCCTTGCTCAGACCCCCTCCATCTCGCCAGAGATGGGGGTGCTGGCCTGGAAGGTGGAACGTGCCTCCCAGACTCTTCTCCCAAGTTAGCACTGCTGGTTTTCCTGGCCTGAGGGATGCTTTCTGGGATCCCTATGCTCTATGGGTGTCTTCCAGCATCCTAGACCAAGATAGTCGTCAAATTCAGAGCTGTGTTTTGCTTTCTAGCAGAGCAGAGGCTGTTTGGACCGGCTTTGTGTGCAGTATTTCTCTCTGTTGAGAGTTCCTCCATCAAGGCCTCCCTCCTCCCAATGCATCTCCACCCACTGGGTTGTCAGCCTCTTCTCTGCTGGTACCTCCCTCCAGCAAATCGTTGATCAGCTCTTGCTCCGCGTCCCCTCACAGGAGAATGGCTTCCAGGTCTGAATCTCCATCTTTTATCCCTCCCTCAAGCCCTGGATCAGGCTGTCTGTAGACATTCCACTGAGATGAATCACGTGTACCTCAAACTCGTCAGGTCCCAAGCTACTCATCTTTCCCTGGCAGAGTATACCTGTCTCCATGCCCTTCCTATGAAAAACAGCAGCAGCAGCCATCATGATGCCTGCATCTCAAACACCTTACTCATCCTCTATTCTTCTTTGTCCCCCAGTACATAGTGTATCAGTAACTTTTCTCACTGCTGGGACCTGACAAGAAACAGTTTAAAATGGCATGCAGTTCAGATGATGCCGTCCATTGTGACTGGGAAGGCAGGAAGTAGAGGCTGCTTGCTCACATTTCTGCAGATCATGAGGCAGAGCATGGAGACTGCTCATGCTCATCTTACCTTCTCTTTCCCTTCTTTATTCAACCCAGCCCCGCAGCTCGTGGCATGATCCCATCCCTATTCAAGACAGGTTTTTCCCTTTTGGCTAATCTTCTTTGGAAACACCATTGTAGACACACTCAGAGTTGGGTTTCACTGATGCCCCTGGCATTTGTCAGTCTAAGCCAGGTGGTAACCAAAGTTAGCCATCACATGTAGCTCATATGTTCCCCTGAGACTACTATCTCCTAGACATACCATCACTTCTCCCTCCATCCCCACCTTTACTACAGTAGTTCAAGTTCCTACGTGGTCCCTTCCTGCTCACCCGGCCCTTCTGTCTCGCATCTTGCCTTATTTTATCTGGTCTTCTCAAAGCCTGCTCATGACACTGGCCGTGCCATTTGCTTGCTTCCCTAACACTGGCAGCATTCTTAGTTTGGATCTGGGCCCTGCTATACTCCTGTCTTCTGCCCTACTCTACCTAGCATGCTTCAGTCAACTGGATAGCTTGGGTCCTCTCAATCCATCCTCATTTTGCCTGGCTAAATCCTGGTCAGCCTTCAGATCTAAAAACAGATGCTATCAGACTCTGCCTGAGGCAGGTGCCGACTCCAAACCCAAAAGGCCCCAGCTGCCTCTCTCCATGGTGTCTTCTTGGCTAGGCCCATGCTCTCCACCTCTGGGAGCTCATCCCTGGGGCTAGTAGAACCAGGTAAAGGGAGGGTGATTAATGGTGCTAGGGTGAGTACTCACCTCCTTACTATGTGACTGCTTGCATACTTTGAGCTCCTCTAGGGCATGTTCCTAGCTCTTTCCTCTCTTTGCAGCATCTATCTGGCATTCACACATTTTACTGAAGCCAGGTGAGGGATTCCTGATTGCCAAGGTGTGAGCCCCACCCTTCTTCACTTTTCTATTCTCTGTCAACAAGAATATTTGCTCCTCATCTACAGTATATCAGCATGGCTGGTGCATCTGTACTGGATGGCAGAGACCAGTCTGACAGGTCAAAGCTTGTGGGAGGCACAGACCCTCTGTCTTCCTGCAGTCTGGTAGGGAGGTATCTTTGGGCTCCAGGCACGAACACTTAAAAGAGTGAAACTTGAGGGCGCCTTCCTTTGGACCCGCACTTTGTGCGAAGTGGGAGGAGGGTGTGTGAGCAGGCTGGGCGGTGCAGGAGGGCGCGGGTGCTTAGTAGTGGCTTGGCCTGGGAGGCGCCGCCGGCCGCCCTTCCCCGCCCTCGGCCGCTCCCTCCCTCCCGCTACTAAAACCAACGCGCACTGCCTAGCCGCTCTCACTTCGCTACCGCCTCCGCGCCTGCTTTCGTCGTGGGTCGGCGCGTGTTCCTACTCCATGGCGCTCCTCGTGCAGTTGCTGACCCTGACTCTGGCACTGGCTCTGGGCCCCACCGCGACCGTGGCAGGCCCCGCCAAGTCGCCCTACCAGCAGGTTCTGCAGCACAGTCGGCTCCGGGGTCGCCAACACGGGTAAGCCCCAGCGATTCCGTGGTGGGCGGTGCAAGGACAGGTCTCTGAGCTGCCAATGCACTCCGCTGGGGACATCATCATAGAATTGCAGGGGACAAAGCCCGAAGGAAAAGCAGCCAGAACACAGAGAGACTAGCCCTGAGTGGAGGGAGGGACTGTGGGAGTATGAGATGCGGGGACCTAGCGGAATGCTTTGTGACAAAAGGGTTGGGGACACTGACCAGTGACCACAGACTCAGACCAAAGTGCATGAGACATCCTAGGGGACTTTCAGTCTCCTCTCCTAACTCTAGGTAGAAGGGGGCCTTGGCAACTCTCAGCACAGAATCGCCATCACCCTGAGAAGGTGTCCTCTGCAGAGGGGAAGCCAGCCAGGTCACTGTCCAGTGATTCCAGGTGTGAGACTGGTCACACCAGGTAGCAGGACCCTAGATGCCCACAGCTCCTATGCACCTGGCATTGCTCTGCACCCAGGCACTCATCCCCAAACAGTGCTTTCTGGCCACAAGAGCAGTGTGGCACCTGGTAAAAGAAGAGCAGGAAAATTCACTACCCTTTATACGTGCTAGACACATTGGGAAACCAAGACCTGAGATGTACCAGCCTGTCATGCAGAATGTACTGGAGCCAGGATTGGAATCTGTCTTAAAGCCATGGCCAACTTTGTCAATGCTCTGGGGCACTGCAGATGTGTGGACTTTAGGAGACACACTTTGGCCAAGGGTATGCCCTGATGAAGAGCCTGGCACGGGCACAGTCTCCACAGTACTTCTACACACAACCAGGCCATGCCTGCTTCAGACATAGCCCGGCACTTCAGTCTACCTGGCTGCACCAACATCGTTTCTACTCAGGAAAATTCTGTGGAAAGAGTGGAGTAATGACTTCAGGAGTGGTCCAGATGCCCCACACCCCCAGGCTGTGCCCACCTCTCCAAGAGACTACACAGATCTGTACTCAGATTTTAAAAAAAAGAAGCCATGCAGTTAGTGAGGGTTGGCTCTTAGGCCCAGACAAAACTGCAGCCCCCAACACTGGGCATGTCCTGAACTTGGGTAAAGGCTGTACTTTTAGGGAGCAGTCACCCTTCTTCTGCATGTGGCTTTCAGGTCTCTTACAGCCTCCCAGGTCTCAGGGTTTGTGGGGAAGCAAGCCACGGGTGCAAGACTGACCACTCTACAGAACCGAGCCACAGCCTCACACCCTCCAGAAAGGAAGGAGGCAGTGCAGAGGTCCTGGGGTCACTTGCTACTTAGGCTGTGTGCATGAAAGGTTGAGGGGACAGATCAGAAAAACGCAGATTTGAAGCCTCAAAGCCAAGCAATGACAACTGGAGCTTCATCCCTGCCTGGTTCACCTTTGGCCCAGCTGCCTCTCTTGCATGATGCCTTCAGGTTCGAGGGTTCTGTCCCTCCCTCCTCTTAACCACTAGGAAGAGCTCCACATCACACACACGCTGCAGCATTGTCACCCAGAGCAGCAACGCCACAGCCACGGTGAAGTCTCTAAAGACACCGCATACGGTCTCTTGCTGAAGCCACCCTCCTTCCCTTCTGAGCCCAGAATACCAATTGTCCAGAAAACTTGAGCATTTAAAAACCGATGTGGGCCAGGGAGGCACTTGCTGCCAAGCCTGCCGATCCACAAGGAATGAGAGAACCAGCCTCCCTCCCAAGAGTTGTCTGCTGACCCCCGCACACTCACTGTGGCGTGTGCTTCCCATCCAGATACAAAATGAGGAAATGATTTAGACCAGCTTCTCTGATGTATCCCCTGTGCTTCTTGCACTGAGTTGGAAAACCTATAGTAATTTGTGACAGGCTAAGTGATCGAGAGATGATGTGTGCTGAGCAGGGTGATGCATTATTTTAAGGCCAGGTACTCCTGAGGCTGGGGCAAGAGGTGGGCAATTTAGGGAGACCCTATCTCAAAATAAATATAAGAAGACCACATCCGCACCCCTCCCCAAGGGAAATCCGGATGCCCAGGCACACAAACCACAGCCAATGATTTCGGGCATAGTTGCATTTATTCTGATCTAACTGTCCCTAAAAAACCACGGGACTGCCTGGCCTTGCACACATGGGTGTGGCCCCCTGTGCAGATGGATAACCTTGTTCCAGTTCCAGCCCTTTATTCAAAGTGAGAGCTGGAAAAAAAAAAAAAAAGGGAAGTTTAAAGAAGTGCGGGGTGTCCCACGAGGGGGAGAGAGAACAGTGTGCCTAGCCGGTGGGCAGCAGTGCACAGCTGCCTATCCCCGGATGCATTCACCTCCCCACATCCTGCCCCCAGAACACTGGGGGAAGGCAACCTGTGCTTGGGATGCCAGTCCAGAAAGCTGGTGGGAGGGGGGGGGGCTGCTGGGTGCTCTGTTGGCTCCCAGCTGCATCTGTGTTACTGTTGCATCGGGCATGCTAATGCGAAAGAAGTGAGAACAACGCAGCTGCACGTTTGAACAGCATCAACAGAAACTGGACGGAAGTTCTGGAAGCCCTTGGTTTTCAGATGCAAGTCGAACAGCGGGGCTGCTGGTCCTAGGGCAGAGAAGCCTGGAAATGGCCTGCTCGTTTTGATTACATTTCAGTATAGATTTCCCGTGGACACAGCTTATCCCCCACCCCCAGCTTCTGCTCCTGTCACAGGGCAGGAGCAGTGCAAATTCACTCTGCAGAAGAGAGGAATGCTGGAGCCAAATCCACAGAGACTCACTGACGAGCGGCTGGCCGCCCATGGTGAGCTGCAGGGAATTCATCCACAGTAATTATTTCCTGCTCAGTTGGACAAGAGAACTGGGGTTGTACAGTGGGAAGGATGATCTGGGGCTGGAGTGTGGCCTGTGGAAGCTCTTCAGGGGTTATTCAAGGACCGTGAAACACGTGGATCACTGGCTACAGAGTCTCTAAGCACCGACGAGACCCAACTAAGGTAGGCTGACCCAGCCCTTACCTGTGGTCACCTGTCAAGCTGGACTTTTCACTGTCACTTTTCTAATATCACAGCTGCTCTGCTCACTTACTGTTGTCTATTGAACAACAAGAACAAAAATGTACTCTTCATACAGAGAAGAAACGGGGAGGAGAAATAAGGGGTCAGAGCAAACAACCATCCAATCATCCAGCTGTGGACACTGTCCAAATAATGACATGATAGCCACAGATCCCCGCAAATACTGTGCTCTGTGGATCACAGTTAGTTAGTAGGTTAGTTAGTTATAGTTAATTAGTTAATTGAAACAGAGTCCGGATTGCCCTCAAACTCACTGTGTAGCCCAGGCTCACCTTGAACTCAGAGCAATCCTCCTGCCTCCGCATTGCATTCTTAAGGTGTTGAGAGTTGCTATTGAAGAAACTGCCTGCATCTGAACGCACCTGAAGCTGTGGGAACATGGAAATCTTGTGAACACCCTCAGTCTGTTTTCTTTGATTTTTCTGCCTTGCAGTTTAGTCAGATGGCTACTGCCTGCTCAGAAAGAGCCTCGCCTTTGTGATCACACATGGCAGCTCCCTTGCCCCGGAGCTCCAAAGAAGACGCCACCATCACTTGGCCTGAACACCGCTCTGGTTGCTCAGGAGAAGAAAATGTTCAAATAGCATTCTCCAGAATACCAAAGGCTCCAGAAGGCTACAGAGAAGCCTTCTCAGCAGAAACCCAGGGAGCTTGTTTTTCCACAGTTATTGAAGATCTTTTAAAACTAAATTGGTATACATTGTTTCCAATGAGCCTATTCCCCTACTGACTGTAACCAGGTCATTTACGGTTCTTTTGAGGGTAGTTGGAGAGAGGTAACATCCATGATGTATCAGTCACAGAGTACAGAGTATTTTGTGTGGTACCCAGCACAAAATAAAGCCAGCACCCCAGGTTAGAGTCTGGAAAGGAAAGTGTTGTCCAGGAGTTTCCTGGGGGATGAGGGGTGTGTGGCTCTGAGCAATGGGTAATGGAGGGTTAAGTGGGAGAGCACTCCCTGTCAGTCCTGACAGCAGCTGGCCACGCACCCTGGTTTACAGGGTGGATACTCCCAGTGTGTTGTCCCAGGAGCCAGGCAGCTGGTCTAGACACGCAGAGCATGTCTGTTTATGGAGCTGGCTGAGAAGTGCTGGAAGCCTCTTGACAACAGGACCTGTGATGCACACTGGAATGCCAAGTCTGTGCTCAGGGCAGGTACAGATAGAGAGGAAGGCTGGCACAGCTCAGCAATGTCGCTTGGATTTTGCTCGTTTTCTCAGTCTGTAACAGGTAACCTAGACTTTACGTTGCTTTACACTTAATATTTGCCTGTGCCAGAGAAGGATGCTTAGTGCGTAAGACAGACTTGAAGGATTTATTTGAGGAGAAGACTTTTATGGAAAAGAAAGATGTACATAGACCGTGCCAGAGTTTACCCCAAACCACCGAAACGGCTGTCTCTCCTCTCTCTAGACAGCGCTGCTAGCCCTAGGAGGTTCACATGATGGGACGGACCTCAGTGTGGGCTGGCTTGCGACCATCTCACTAACACTGTTGCTTTTGATTCCAGTCCCAATGTATGCGCTGTACAGAAGGTCATTGGAACCAACAAGAAATACTTCACCAACTGCAAGCAGTGGTACCAGAGGAAGATCTGTGGTAAACCCACGTGAGTATCTGTAGTCTCCCAAGACCACCACCTGCCAAGGAGACCACAGTGTGTGTGTGTGTGTGTGTGTGTGTGTGTGTGTGTGTGTGTGAGAGAGAGAGAGAGAGAGAGAGAGAGAGAGAGAGAGAGAGAGAGAGAAAGAGAGAGAGAGAGAGAGAGCGCCAGCCACCAAGGAGACCACAATGTGTGTGTGTGTGTGTGAGAGAGAGAGAGAGAGAGAGAGAGAGAGAGCGCCAGCCACCAAGGAGACCACAATGTGTGTGTGTGTATGTGTGTGTGTGTGTGTGTGTGTGTGTGTGTGAGAGAGAGAGAGAGAGAGAGAGAGAGAGAGAGAGAGAGAGAGAGCCACCAAGGAGGCTACAGTGTGTGTGTGTGTGTGTGTGTGTGTGTGTGTGTGTGAGAGAGAGAGAGAGAGAGAGAGAGAGAGAGAGAGAGAGAGAGCCACCAAGGAGGCTACACTGTGTGTGTGTGTGTTTGTGTGTGTGTGTGTGTGTGAGAGAGAGAGAGAGAGAGAGAGAGAGAGAGAGAGAGAGAGCCAGCCACCAAGGAGGCTACAGTGTGTGTGTGTGTGTGTGTGTGTGTGTGTGTGTGTGTGTGAGAGAGAGAGAGAGAGAGAGAGAGAGAGAGAGAGAGAGAGAGAGAGAGAGAGAGAGCCAGCCACCAAGGAGGCTACACTGTGTGTGTGGGGGGGAGAGAGAGAGAGAAGAGAGAGAGAGAGAGAGAGAGAGAGAGAGAGAGAGAGAGAGAGAGCACCAGCCACCAAGGAGGCTACATTGTGTGTGTGTAACTCAGCTGCCAAGGAGGCCACACTCTGTGTGTGTGTGTGTGTGTGTGTGTGTGTGTGTGTGTGTTTCTCTCAGTCTTCACTAAATGATACAACTATTCAGAGGAGAAGCTATGTGACTCTGGAAATGAAAAGCTGTTGGTGAACTTACCCCAAAGGTCAGCCTTGCTCAGCAAGTGCCAAGGTAAACACTTCAGAAAGTCTCAGTGTGCCTAGAAGTCCAAACACCAGGGAGCAGCGCAGCAGATTAAGACTCAGGCTCTGCCACTTACTTGGGAAGGGTTCGTCTTTTGTGTCCTCAGTTGCCTCCTGTGCAAAATGGACACAGCAGAAGGAGGGTTGAACTGAGCAATATACGTAAGAGGACGATATGGTACCTGGCACGGCGTAACCACAAACCCCAGAATATGCAAATGGAGCTCACACACACAGAAGGAAGGGCGCACCCACAGAGTGTGATGGTCACAGTAGGCCATCTCTTCATGTGGGTGCCTCTCTTCATGGAGGGAGGTAGCCTTTGCCCTCACTGCCTGGCTGCCTGGGGGAAGCAGTTGAATGCATGTTCTAACAGAACTCTGGGGAAAACTAATCAGCTTTGGCATTGACAATCAATAGACCTCAGAACTGACTCTCTCTTGCAGAAGAGAGGATGTGCCATACAAAACCGCTTGAGCTACTTGTGGGAGCCTGACTTTCCTCTTTTCAGCAAAATTGGAAGATTTCGAACTTGCCCCAGTGTGAGAGATTTTTAAAATGTGTTCCTTATGCTATCACTTTCAAGCAACTGTCTCCAGCTGAGAGGAGGAAAAATGTTGTTCCCTTAACATGTTCGTTGAAATGAACACCACGGTGTGTGGCTCAGATTATGTTAAGCAGTTGTTGATCCTGGTTTCATAGAGCAGGAGCGAGACCAGCAGCTCTCTGGGAGCCTCTAAACAGTCCATGGCGGATGGACAGCCCCGTCTCTGAGCATGGTGTGAGCTGGGACACCTCTCAGATCCAGTGAACAGATGCTCAGCAGAAATTCGTGCTGTTTATAACAAAAAGAGATTATGCAAATTCTATATGGAACATCCTTGAAGGACACCCAAGTTTTAAAAACCAATTACCTCCAGTACTGATAGATACATACATGATCTACTCAAACTTTAATTGCTTAATTAAACGTGAAGTCAGAATTGCTTCTCAGAAGGCGGCCAGCATGCTGGTGCCAAGCGGCAGATCTTCATGTCAGAGCCTCGGGTTTTACAGGGCACCTGTAGCAAGCTGACCACAGGGTGGCATTTGCCATGCTATGTCAGATGAGCCTGTGTTATGGAATTTGACTGAGGAATTCATGGTGGCTTGATGGCATTCCTTGAGAGTTCCCAGACACATGATGTTGACAGTGAGTTGTATTGGTTTACTGACTTCTACCCATGTCTCTTCTCTGTGTGCCAGGATGAGGCACAAGCCACAGGAGGGTGCTGGCAGACTGTCCTGGGTAGAGTCCTCTCCTCTAACCTGATTTGGTTTTGAGAGTACAGTGAGGTAGTGGGGCAGCCCTCTCACTCCAGTGAGTGTAGGAGGTGGGGGTGGCAGGCACTGGCCACCAGCTCCAGGAAGGGGAAGATGGATGGGGTTGTGGATGGAAGAATGGTGTTTGTAGTGGGGGTCAGTCAAGGTCCAAGGCCATCCAGGCTTTGACCTGGATCACTAAGCTAAAAGGAAAAAATATTCACATCCAACTCCTGAATGTGGCGGGGGCTTTGGGAAGCCTCAAAAAAGAGGAAGTGAGCTGAGAAAAACATGGGCTGATAAAAAAAAAAAAAAACTTTATGATCCCAGATGGAACATCACATGCGGCCTTGGCCTCAGGAGATGGAGCTGCCTTGGAAGAGACCCAGGAGACAAAGAGGGGAAGAGGTAGAAATGGACCTCATTTCTGTGGTCCTCAAGGACTAAGAGCTTCACAGGAGAGCAGTGTGCATGGGAGGGAGGTCTCTAGGGAGCTATTTTCTGACCTGATATGGCCACAATTAGGTGCTAGGTGGGGGCTGTACTGGCTGGAGTTAATGCCATCCTGGGAGACTAGGTCCCTAGAAGTGCTTAGTTGACGATGAGTGGGAACTAGAAGTGTGGCACTTGGGACAGAGGACTGTCTTGACAAGCCAGCACGGGTACTGGCATTTTCTCAGCCAGATGTCCGGCAGACTACAGCAGAAATATGTACTTCTGAGACCAGAAGGCAATTTTGGTCCCGAAAACAGATGATGAGCACCAAGTGTGAGGTAAAGATCTTGCCATGTGAGGTCACCAGAGACATGGAAACAGGCCTACAGAGACATGGAAACAGGCCTAGTGACAGACAAGGAGCCCAGAACCCCTTGCTGTGCCTGTGAGGCTCTGGGTGCTGTCTTCCAGAGGGTAGGGGGTGGCTCTGCCATACTCAGCGTGGTCCCTGCCACATCAGTGAAGCCACTGAGTCTCCCAACAGTCGCTGTCTGCATTTCCAAGGAGAGAAGAATCTGAGACTTTGGTGCTGTGTGTCAAAGCAGCGAATGCTGTCGCACTGATTTACTGTAGGATTCGGTCGGTCAGCAAAGGAGTCCTGTTTGGTGGCTTGAGTGGATTCTACTCCTTAGCAGCTCACTTCAGCCTTTACTTCAGAGCTTAGAGCCCCAGAGTGATGCAAAAGCTGATCAGACAATAGACCTATGGCTGACAGACAGGACCCGCTCTGTGATTTCAGGCGACCGTAAAAGGATAGGGAACCATAAAAGTTTTATGTGTGGCTCTAGGCGCTGAGAGTCTAGACAGAAGCCTCTTATCTGAGGCCAGGGGATGGAGGTCTGCTCAACAGACAGGTTGAAGCTGACATAACAGGGATGTCATAGCCATGGCTGGAGCTACAGCATCCTGAAGTAATACAGAGGGCCAATGTGGAAGCCAGCAGCTGGGGGTGGCAGCAGTCCATCCCAAAGTCTTCAAATTGCCCCCCTGGCAGACAGCATGGCTCACAGGTGAGAAGCCATTTTCTGGAGCCAAGAGGAACTGACAGGATATTCCTGTTTCTCCAGCTCCTGGTGTTACTCTGTCCTTCAGCTACATAACGTAGTTCCTCAGCATTAGCAGAAATCGGACATGTCCTGAAGCCATGAGGGACATGGTGGCGCTTTCCTGTCAGCTGGAAGGTCTACTTCTAGTAGATGTCATTCTGGCACAAAGAAGCCCTCCTTTTCTCCCTCCCATATATCCCTTCACCTGGTTCCAAGAGGGAAAGAGGTGGTCAGAAGCAGGCCGCACTGTCCCCAGACCATGCCTGTGCGTATTTCCTGTCCCCATCCATAACTTGCTCTAAGATAACAGAGACTGAGCATACTCCAAATGCCCCATGAGGCAATGCTTTCTAAAAATTCTAGATTTAGACCATTCTGTAAACTAGTAGTCTGCTTAGCTGGTGTGGAATTTTGTTCTGTTGAGAATTTTCATGAGCCCATGTACTGTGTGGGGAAATGATCCCCCAAAGATGCCCACATCCTAATCGAAACCTGTAAATACATTCCTTTACATGGAAAAAGGGACTTCACAGACATGACTGGGGTGTCTCCCTTCGGTGAATCTGATGGGATCATAGGGGTCTTTGTAAAAGCGAGGTGAAAGAGTTAGATTCAGAGAAAGGAGCGTGCTGAAATCCACAGCTAGAGCAATGTCACCAAAGGCTGAGCAATCCAGCAGCCTCCAGAAGCTGAAGGGCAGAGAGGGGAGTGAGTATCCTGGCAGCTTCTAAAAGGAAGATGGCCTTTGATTTTAGGCACATGAGGCCGATTTCTGACCCTAACCTTCAGAATTGTAACACAATAAGTTTGTAAGATTTTAAGCCACTAAGTTTTAGGTAATTTGTCACAGCAAGGTATCAGAAACTAATAACAACCCTTGCTGATGTGTTTATAGCCCTCAGGATGTGATTTGATCATCTGGCTTCATGGAGGGCTTTACTTTCGATGAAGTTGTGTTTGTTATGTTAGATTATAACTGAGCTTCTATTTTAACGGTTCTGTGAGGGCGTTTTTATTTTCATCAGCTTTAGAAGCTCCACACTGAGCACTCAGAACACACCACTGCACTGAAGTAGTTCCTGTATATTTGCCCATTCCGTTCCCATAGTCATTCTCTGACCAAGTAGTGGGGGATTATTGAGAGAGAGAGAGAGAGAGAGAGAGAGAGAGAGAGAGAGAGAGAGAGAGAGAGAGAGAAAACAAAAAGAGCCCATTCGCAGATGAGAATACTGAGGCTCCAGAAGCCTACACAACCTACTGAGAGTCATACACTGAGAAATGGGGAGGTCTGGCCACTTTGTGCCATCCCCTGGAGAATCAAGCCTGGCAGCTAGGGTCAGCAATGCCACAGGTATCCAAGGGAGCAGGCTAGGGTCTAGGTAGATTGTCCTACGTCTCTTTTTACAGCCCCACATCTGTAGCCAGGGTCCTAGAAACAAGTCCTCTTGGAGTCAGAGATGCCCTTTGGGCCAGAGTCACTGTCACCTCCCAGTGGCTTTCTTCAAGTCTCGTGGTCATTATGATGACTGACATGAGACCGAGAACCAGAACTTCTCATCAGACAATGAGTGTGAGATCTGGGGACACAGTCAGCATCCAACAGCCACCCAAATGCACTCCCATCCATATGGGGAATGCCATAAACCTCGCAGCGCACTAGGCTCTGAAAGTTTCTGTGGCAGAGGCCTTCACTGGGGCACAGTCGGTTAGGAAAAGCCCAATTTTCTACTGGAAACTTCAAGAATCAGCTTAGCCTCTGTCCAAGGAATGGCATGCAGAAAATGAGCCGCTCCAGGCTGGTAGTCCATGGGGCAAGCTGATATCTAGATGTTGTGAGTGTGTGTTTGCTCTACGGTTCATCTCAGGCAGAGTGACACCATGAGTGTTCCCTATCACAGGAGACTTTGCTCGGTCTCCATTCCTTACTCCGTCTTCTCCCTGAGTGTGGTCAGTCTCCTGCCTCTTACAGCTAGGACAGCAGGAGACCCATGCTGCACATTTTGGGGAGTGAATGTTCTAAGCTTGTATTAGCTCAGTGGAAAATAAATTTGGGGAGAAATTAGTGAGACTCTCCCCTATCCAATCGAAGAGAAAACCCTAGATAGGCATGGGAAAGGCCACCATCTTGTGTATTACGGCAGCCTTTAATCAGAATCTAGCTGATGAGACAAGATGCAGAAACTAGTAGCCTGGTCCTTCCTGTGAAGGGACATGTAGGAACTGGGGACATGCAAGGAGAGGCATCCATAGTTTCCGACCATTTCTGCTGGGTCTAGAGAGGTGGTACCAGACTTAAGTTCTATTCTTACAAAGTCTGTATATTCTCCAGAGGGAGCCTATGTAGAATGGAGCAGGGCACAGAGAGGGTAGGAGAGTTCACTGTGGAGACTGTCAGCTCAAAAGGTCCCGGTCAAGAATGTGCCAGTCAGCTGCTTTCTCTGTCTGCAGTCCCAGCTGTCCTGCTACCCTGGGCCTGAGCCGGCTGGTTCTGAAAAGGGCTTATATTGTCTAGCTGGGAGCATGGAACCTGCCAACTGCAGAGCCTTCTCAGCACAGAAGGCTGATGTCCTCAAATGAGAGTATGGCCTAGAGCGATACTCCCAGAGAGATACCTAGAATGGCTGCCGTGGGCCCAGGAAGGAGAGTCTCCAGGGCAAGAGGATTGGAAAAGGCTTCACAGAGGGCTGTGCTTGGTTACAGCCTTTGTCTGGAGAAGGATTCACAGCCTTAGAGACTGAACCTCTGCTGTGAGGACTGTGGCACAGAAGCCACGCCCATGTGAAAGCAGGGCACTGTCCAGCCCTGTGAGGGTCGGGGCGGCGAGCCCACCAGAAAGGCTTTGCCTTCAGCACTCCGGATACCTCACCAAATCCGTCTGCTCTCTCCAAATGTGCACTTGGTCAAGAGCAGTGGTCAAAGAGCTAGCCTTGCTAAAACGGGGGAGAGCCTAGGGGTACCCCCATGTGTCTAGGCTCTCAAGGACCGCTTGGCCCATCCCACCCCACAGTTTGCTTTCTGACTATCCTAAGTTGTCTGTCCTTCTGAGACTGTTCTGCTTGGGTTGTCCCTTCCTCATCAGCCTCTCAACTTTCCACTTCTCCCCCATGTCATTCTCTATCCCTCTTGTACATACATGTACACACAGGTACACACATACACATACACTTTGAGGACTTTATTTTCTTTTATCCTCATTGAAATCCTGGTGAGGCCACCCAAGCTGTTCAGCTGTCCTTTGGTTTGGGGGAGGGGGACTAGAACTCAGAAAGCTAACATTTGGTAAATAGAGTCTGTGGGCGCTCCAAGCCATGGAACATGAAACAGCCATGTTCACCAAGGGGGCCCAGAGAGCACTTTGTGGATAGGACAGTTTTTCCCAAATGCTTCTCTAACTCTGTGGAATTCCACATCGGCACTTTGGGAGAATAACTGAATTGAGGCGATGGCTTTATCTGATTCCACCTCCCCAACTCCAGTCATAGAACCCTGGTGTTGTTTCTGCATTTATTTATTCTAGTTATTTACGTGTGTGTGTGTGTGTGTGTGTGTGTGTGTGTGTGTGTGTGTGTGTGTGTACTCAAGCAGAGGTCAGAGGACAGCCCAGGAGCATCGTTCTCTCCTCCATGTAGGGCTGAGGATCGAACTCAGGCTGTCAGGGTTGACGGCATGTGCCTGCTGAGCCGTCTCGCCATCCAGCCTTGGTATTTATCAGAGAAAGCCTGGGATCCTGTGTGCGTGCGTGCGTGGGTGTGTCAGGGCACGGGATCCTGATGCTGTAGGCTTAAAGCTTAGGGATCTCCCTGGATCGTAGAGCAGCTGCTTTAATTATGCTGCACTCTGTGGTTCAGAAAATAGAGGCCACAGAGAGAAGTGGGTTCCCAAGGTTACCCCCCTAGTCATGGAGGGATCCTAAGGTGAGCCTCCTCATCCAGGACGGCTTCTCCTACACCACTCTGCCTTGGCAAGTTCTTCAGCAGCAGAGATGACACACATTCAGAAGCTAGCATTGTGGGTTGGTCAGTGTCAGCCCTGATGTCTGTCTAGTTCTTTAAGTACAGGGATTCAAGGTGAGAAGGGAGAGATGGGAAGTGTGCTGCAGAGCAGGATGCCAGAGGGTGGAGAGAGCAGGACACGGACTAATGTGTAGCCTGTTGTTCCTCTGTCTAGGGGGTGGCGTCTGTCTAGCCAAGTGACACCTGTAGCTCCCTGGCTGTCTGAGAACCTGAAACCTCCCCTGGGTGGCAGATGACCATGCTTCATCCTCACTTAACTGAGTCTTTCCTGAACTGATTCCAAATGAATTCACAGGAGCCAGCAGTCTCCTCAGCCCCGGCGCCACCCCCCTACCCCCCCACCCCCCCCCATCCCCCACCCCCACACCCCACCCCGCCCCCAGCACCACATCTCTTCCCGCCTGCCTGCCTCCTTTCTGGTGATGTCATCCCTGAACGAACAAGACTGGCAAATCTCTAAGATACAAGAAAGAGGGGGAAACTGGATTGTTTGCATTTGGCTCCAGGCCTTGGGGGAGGGGGAGGGGGAGGGGGAGGGGGAGGGGGCTGCACATCTGTGGGCAGCCGTGAGCACAGGGCTTCAGGCTCCTTTAGCTGCGATGTTATTTGAAACTCTCTCAGCTTTGTGGCTTCCTCAGAGTATCGGGGTGGCTGAAGCATGTTTTGTGAAGTCCAGACAGCAGCCAGCATCCCACAATGGGCTCCTTGGAAAGAGAGAGCAGACAGGCTTTAGTTTTCTGAAGAAATGATTGTTAAGTGCCCTGCATGTCTTGTGTCATCCAAATGCAGAGGATCTTGCAAATTGGCGCTATTGGGGCCTCTGGAAAGACAATGGCGAGGTTGAAGGTGAGGGTAGGTGGGGAGTAATTTATAAATAATCATTAAGATATTTTAAATTTGAAACTGTAAACATGTTTTTAATAAGTTTTTTAATGTAAATAAATAGCAAAACAGGTGCCTTCATGAAGAGGCACTCTATTTTCATTTGAAGGTAAAAACCAAGAGAACACAATGATCACCCATACTCTGACTTTTGGGTTATTAAATCAAGTTCTAGAATAGTAGAAGAAAGACAGAAACCACAGCCCTCCCACCCTCCACACATGCATTTTACATGTGTGTTGAGACCCAGAGAAGAGGTGGGACCATAGGGGTGAGGTAGGTTCAGAGCTAGAACCCACACAGGGCTCTCTAGTCCCCCCAGCTCCTTCCCCAGAACACCATCCATCCGGTTTCCTGTGTGTGGTTGTTGGAGGTCATTGCTGGGTGAGTTATGTTTCTGATTGGGTTATTGAGTGTGCTGCCTTCACCTGGTTTCCCAGTCAGTTGACTGCTGGTGCTGGTAACCATCAGAAACATTTTACAAGGCTGAAGTGAGGTGCTCCTGGCCTGATCAGGACAATCATGACAGAGCACACGCTGTCCTAAGGGTGCTGTGCCTGCCGCCTGTTTTCTGTCGTCCCTGTGACATTTCTGGCCTGAGGGCATCTGGGAGGAAGAGTGATGTGCTGAGGGACATACTCCTGTATGTGTCTTTCAGAGTCATCAGCTATGAGTGCTGTCCTGGATATGAGAAGGTCCCAGGAGAGAAAGGCTGTCCAGCAGGTAAGTGAGCCAGGCCCTGCCTGTGGGTGGATGGGACGGAAGGGCAAGAGGAAGAATTTTCCTGCAAAAGGCAGCAGAATCATAGCAGAGTCAGGGGCATAAGGTTGAGTTGTCCCTCCCATGTGCTCACTGAGCCATGAGGTGCAGAGGATGGGAGATGAAAACAGTACCTCTCCCGCACTACTCCTGACCCTCACCAAGCAGGTGGAGAAAAGCCCACTCCACTCTGTCCAGCCTCTTCCCAGTGGCTGCAGGCTCTGACCTTGCCGTCAGTCGCCGGCAGTGATCCTCCGAACATCTAATAAGGGTGACCTGTTAGCCCTTCAGGTGCTCACTAGCCCTGCTGGAGATCAGCCAGGATAACAGGTCTCTGGCCTCTGGACCAGCAGGAGAAGCACAGCAGACTAGGTGGACTTACCCATAGGCGACAAAGGGCCCCACAAATGGCCACAGTGAGCCAAAGATGGCGTGATACCTGTGAATTATATCAGAACCTTTAGTGCCACAAGGCAATTATGCAGGGTTTGCATTTTTTTTTAGCTTTGAAATTCAAGATAGTTTTTAAATTAAGATATGAACAGAAATTTTAAAAAGAAAGCAATTTGACTTAGTGTCAAGATCATGATGATGAAGTTAGGTGGCCAGCGCCATCGTGTTACTAAGCAAGGCAGAGGGCAGTTGGAGAAATCAAAAGGGATAAGGGCGTTGGCCTATGGGGGGACTTAACTTTGGGGTGACAGTCTCAGATTATTTAAGGATGAACACTAGTCTGTGTATGTGCACACATCTGCTATCCTAGCTCTCAGGAAGCTGAGTCAGGAGGATCACTGTGAGCTGAGGGCCAGCCTGGGCCTACACAGTGAGTCTGTCTTAGAAAGTGAACAGACATCCAGTTGCCATCTAAGAGGGCCGTTTCCAACTGCAGGCAGTTCCTGAAAAATACACAAATGACCCGGAAGGTTTACACTGCTTTCACACTAGCAAACCTGTTGGGGAATAAGTGCCAATAGCGAGGGACGTCTATAAGACCAGTTAGGAGTTTCCCTCTTGTTTCTACCTGCTTTATCTAAACACACAGGAGCAGAAGCTTTGCTCCGCTGTGCTTAAAACCACTAGAAACTCCCCACTAGGCTGGTCCACACAGGGGGCATTTGGCTCACTGAGTGGTTCTACAAACCATATTTGGGCTTTTCTCCACCCACCTGCCCCTCCCTTTGCTCTGCAGCTGTGCCCACCGTCCCTTCTGACAAAGAAACAGGGTAGGTGTGTATGTAGGATGGGCTCACAGCCATCCCTCTGCCCTCTGCCTCTGCAGCTCTCCCGCTCTCTAACCTCTATGAGACTCTGGGAGTCGTCGGATCGACCACCACGCAGCTGTACACAGACCGCACGGAAAAGCTGAGGCCTGAGATGGAGGGGCCCGGCAGCTTTACCATCTTTGCCCCTAGCAATGAGGCCTGGGCTTCCTTGCCTGCGGTGAGAGCAGCCTCCTGCTCGGGGTGCAGTCCTGGGAACCACCTTTCTCCTGAGACCTGGTCACACAGTGGGGTTCTCCTGCTGTGTCAGACACCCTATCCCTTAACCCCTGAGGGAAAGTTAAAGCGGGGCTCCCCGGTGCCTTCCAGTGGCCTCATCCGCCCACTGATGCTTCCTAAAGGAGGGGCCCTTGGCAGAAGAGGGGTCTGGGTCCACTTGGAGCCGGGGCCTCTCCCTTGAGTAGGGCTGCTGTCTTTTAACTGTCATGGCCTTTCTTTCTAGGAAGTGCTGGATTCCCTGGTAAGCAACGTCAACATCGAACTACTCAACGCCCTCCGCTACCATATGGTCGACAGGCGGGTCCTCACCGATGAGCTGAAGCATGGCATGGCCCTCACCTCCATGTACCAGAATTCCAACATCCAGATCCATCACTATCCCAACGGGGTAGGGGTGTGCCCAGTTACCCAGCACCAGCACTGTCCTCTGTCCACAGCAAACCCTCCCCTGGCCCACCTGAGGTGTTTCTTTCTAGGGTTCTGTCCTGTGGTGTGATAAACTGTGACAAGCCCTTGCCTCCTGGGTCTTCTCTACAGACCCTCCCCCCTCCCACTCTGCTCCTAGCTGTGGACCCACGGTTTGCCCTTCCTGGAGTTTGCCCTTCCTGGAGCCTCTTGTGTTACTCACCCTTGCTTCTTCTCTGGGCAGATTGTAACCGTGAACTGTGCCCGGCTGCTGAAAGCTGACCACCATGCAACCAACGGTGTGGTACATCTCATTGATAAGGTCATTTCCACCATTACCAACAATATTCAGCAGATCATTGAGATTGAAGACACCTTTGAGACCCTTCGGGTAAGGGACTACTTTGAGTAGAGGCCCATGCTGGGGACAATTGGCTTTCCCAAAGGGGCCTGGCAGGGTGTCTTCTGCAGAAGGACCCGAGGATGTCCCAAATGTGGTTACTTGAAGAAGATACTAATGAGTACTGGGCTTGACCCACTCCAAGCAATGCCCCTGTTGCAAAGATTTCCTTTCTTTGGTTATTCTGGATAATCCAGCGGTCTGTTACAGTAGTAGACAGAGTCCTCTGAGCCTTAGGGCTGAACTGTAAAGTCCAGAAGTATGAGGGCCCTCCTTCCTGATGCTCCTTCCCACACAGGACACTGTTACAATGGCTCATCAGCTGGTGTGATGTTTCTACACCATATGTCCCCAGCCTGGGGCCTCATAGTCATGTCTCCTGGAGTATAGACCTTGCAGAGAGGCCGCTGGTGTGACTCAGAGTGTAGTCTTGATTCCTGAGCTGGCCCCTGACTGCTCTGGCTGAAGGCATATGTCTAACAACTGGAAAGGCCAGCGGTTTACTGTTGGCACTGGCCACACAGGAGGAAGTGGGCAGAGCTGCCATGTCAGGGATTTTGCCTGATTCAAGGAGAACTTCCTAACCACAGAGTACACAGTGGGAGTGGGACAGCCCCTCCTGGAGATCTCCAATGCAGAGACAAACACACACCAGCAGAGGGGCCTTGGCACTTGGGGAGAGCTCTTGGCTGGCTGAGGGAGGCCCCAGGGAGTCTAGCTCTTTAACAGCTTCTCCCTGCCTCTTCTGGGTCTTCAAGGGACTGTTACCCCAAATTTGACAGCACAAACTTTCGTTATCAGCACAGAGTCCTATTGAGTAGCTTCCCCTTACTGTTGGGATTGACAGAAAAAAAACAGATTTCCTCTTTCTTATTCCTTCAGCCCCCCCTGATACCCATGTGTCCTTCTAGTACATGCTTCTTAAACCCTGTCACTCCCAGGCCTAGGTGCCGGGGGACACAGTGAGCCAAATGGCTACTATTCTTTCTGGGAAGACAGATGAGATGTGAACAAGGCAGGACAGTGTGATGAGCTTGGGGAGACTCAGCAAGTGAATGGTGGGTGGGCAGTGTAGCCCAAGAGGGATAGCCAGGGAGAGTCAGCAAGTGAATGGCAGGCAGTGTAGCCCAAGAGGGATGGCCAGGGAGAGTCAGCAAGTGAATGGCAGGCAGTGTAGCCCAGGAGGGATGGCCAAGGAGAGTCAGCAAATGAATGGCAGGCAGTGTAGCCCAGGAGGGATGGCCAGGGAAGGCTTCTTTGGAAGAAATGCTTTGAGTGGAGAGGCTGAAAGATGAGAACAGCCCAGGCTACACAGCCCCAATGCAGAAGCACCGCTGCTGTAGGGAAGCCTGTGGCCTGAGGTTCTCTATCGGAGAGCAGTGAGAAGCAGCGCTGGCTGTTAGGACATTGTTCTGGATGCTGTGGACCCCTGAGTCATGTGATCTTTACCCCCCATAATCACTCACGAGGGATCACTACTAATTGTAGGATTATAGCTGGGAGATATGAGAGTCAGGCTCACTGTCTTCTGAGAACCTGTGCCAAGAGGAATGGCATTTTGGTCAAGGTTTGAAGGAATAGGAGTCCAAGAAGCAAAGAAAGAGAAAGAGAGGCAGAGGGAACTACTGGATAAAGGCATAGAGGTGAATGGAACGAATCCATCAACACCTGAAAAATAGCCAATGTGGCTGGAGTACAGGCCGGGGCTTGTGGAGTCCATGTTGACATAGAACTTCAGCCAGGCTCCTCTGTCACTTGGGACTTCTCTGAGTGTCTCGGGTCCCCAAGGGAGGCATAGCCAGGATGTGTGCATCTTGCCAGGCAGGCCTAGGAAACACTTCTCCTCCCTTCCCCACACAGGCTGCTGTGGCTGCGTCAGGACTCAATACCCTGCTGGAGGGTGATGGTCATTACACACTCTTAGCTCCAACCAATGAGGCCTTTGAGAAGATCCCTGCTGAGACCTTGAACCGGATCCTGGGTGACCCAGAGGCCCTGAGAGGTGAGCAGCCTCAGCTCATGTTGCTGCTTCCTTGGAGCAGCCCAATGGAGCCCTGGCCTATGCTAATGCCACAGTTTCAGGATGTCCACAGCAACCCTGGCTTGTGTTCTTCTCTGTGGCCATGTCTCTGTGGAAGCCAAGCAGAGCCAGTTCTGAGGGTCCCCAGCTGACCCTGGCTAAATAAAGGCAACAAAACTGGAGTGGCCAAAACTGTCAGGTGGATGGGTGATGCTTACACTGCTTGGAGGAATCGGGTGTGGGTGGCTGGCGGTGGCATCCTTCAACTGGAATTATCTTGGTGACCTTTTATGTCTTTTTATGTCTGGCCAGGGGCTTTATGGCCCTATAATAGTTAGGAATCAGTAATGGTCAGTTGATTTCCATTGCTGGTTCCATCTTTCAGCTCCTAAGTTAGGCGTGGAAGGTAGATTTAGGAGTGGTCCCATTCTTACCTCACCTGACCCCCTTTAATTCTAGGACTTCTGGAGGATCACTAGCACTAAGCTGCCCAGTGAACCTCTAGACCCTGTAAAGTCCACATTCTTCCTCCCAAACGTCACTAGGCATGACTTCATTAACACCTACCTTGGCAGTGTATCATGTAAGATGCCTAGTGCTTTACAGACACCCTGTGCATTTAAACTCTTCAGGCCAGACATGGGAGGATGGGCCAGGCACGGGAGAACAGGGACACTTCAGAAAGCACAGATGGGAGCTGTGCCTAGAGGAGTGTTGTCCTTTAAAATACCTGTTGTGGCCTGAGAACTGGTGCTCCACAGTGAGTACAGCCCGAAGTGTGCCTTCAAGGACGTTAAAGTCTGGTAGGCAGAAGGCTTCAAACAAGCTGTTGAGATGGTCTGGTGAGTGCAGTGAGGAAGAGCAAAGCGTCGAGGGCTAGGAAGCTTCCGGGAGAGGTGTGGCTGCATCTCTGCACACATGCCTGATAGAACCAGATTACAAAGAGCAAAGATTTCCTTTGGCTCACAATCTTAGACGTGTTATTTCATGATCACTTGACCCCATGGATTTCAAACCTGTGGCTTTGGAGGTTGGGCACTAAGTGACCTAAAGGCCTCACACTAGCCCTACCTTTTAAAGTTGTCACCACCTCCCAATAGTACCACCCTGGGGGCCAAACCTTTAACATACAGGCCTTTGAGGGGGGCATTCAACATCTAAACTATCACATGCATCAAAAAATCTTTTGTACAGAGCACATTTTTATAGTCATTGATATAGGAACTCAATTACAGACCCCAGATATAGAGGCCTTTTGCTTTTCTGCTTCTTCTGTGCAACAACCAGTTTGCTCAAATCAGGGGCCCGCCCTCTGCTGCTATAGCTACAGACTTGAAGGCTGAGGGTTGGGGTCTACATCAACAGTGCCCTGTTTTGTCTCTAGGTGCTTGACATACAGGCAGGAAGCAGCCCTGGGCTGGCATATTTTGTTGGAAGCCTGACTTCTGGTCCTGCTCTTCTCACACCCGTGTGGCCCCTAATCCACCCCAGGACTTCAGTTTACTTCTCTAAGAAGCATGATCCCCCCAAAGGCCTCATTCCTGTGGTGTCTTGTTGTTGTTTTAAGACAGGGCTCACTGTGTAGCCTAGGCTAGCCTCAAATTCAAGGCAGTCTTACTTCTGAGTGCTGGGATTACAAGCATACCACTCTGCTTGGCCTGGCACAGATTTGTCCCTTCTCTATTGACTGAGTTGGGTCAGTACTGGTTCTCAGAGTCTGTTTCCAGAATTCTGGTGCCTCTGTCAGCCTCAGAGCTTCCTCCTAACTGTGACAGGGCAGTTTAGGTTCCCACACTCAAAGATAAACTGAAACTCCCCTCTGTGGTGAAGCTGAGACAAAGGACCTTGGTGACATTGGAGAGCAGCATCTGGGAACCTGTGGACTTGGGGAGAGGGCAGGACATGTCCTTGACTGGTCCTTGCTGCTCGCTCTGCACAGGGATCCTAAATGACCCTGAGAGTCTGTTAGAGGTATGAGTATGGAGGCTTCACCTTATGACTGCCCCAACACATGCCTCCAAAGTAGCACCTAGACATCTGAGTGAGCAATGGTTGCACCATCCTCTACAACAGATCCCGGCCACCAGTAGACCTTGGGTAAGATGAACATAAGCCAGAAAACAAGACATACAAGTGACTCACGGCTCTCCTTTGGGGCAGTTTTCATCATTTCCTGCCTCATTCTAATTAATGTCTTATAAAGGCCTAAGACATAAAAGACCCATGGTGGGCCTGGTGGAGATTTCCCCTTCTCCCTGGCCTGTTAGGAGAATTCACCCTGAAGCCCAGTGCTCATGAGCTAATGGTTGGTGTTTCATTGTCACAGAGAGGCTTGCATTTCATGTCTAGGAGACAATGCCAATCTCATCTGTTTACTCATAAGGAAGATGAGACTCAAGGGACTCAAGGAGGCTAAGTGGCTGGCCCAGGATCAGCAGCCAGGGGATTCAAACTCAGGCAGTCTGACCACAGAGTCCCAATGGTTTTAGACAGTGGTAGGCAGGAGATGAGGATGTGGTCCCTGTGGTACCCCAGCAAAGTCCTCAGCCACAGGCAGGCTGGGAGTCGGCCCCTACAGACAGGCCATGGCAGGCCCTAGACCTGTGTCCTGTTCTGCCACAGACCTGCTAAACAACCACATCCTGAAGTCAGCCTTGTGTGCCGAGGCCATTGTCGCTGGAGTGTCCATGGAGACCCTAGAGGGCACCACACTGGAGGTGGGCTGCAGTGGAGACACGCTCACCATCAACGGGAAGGCTGTCATCTCCAACAAAGACGTCATGGCCACCAACGGTGTTATCCATTTCATTGATGAGCTGCTCATCCCAGATTCTGGTAAGTGAGCCTCAGGGGCCTCTGTCCTACCCAGCTTCCTCCCTCTTCAGACACCCCTGGTGGCAGGGCCAGGGGTATCCAGCAATCTTTTGGTTCATTCCCTGCCCTTGGTACAGCACACAGCCCTGTACCTATCGTGAACCTAAGGTCTATGGGAAATGTGAACCAGACACTGTCCTGAGGCAACCAGGAACACTTTAGGGCATCTGGGGAAGCAATGAGACACCATCCTAGAGCTCCTTCTGGTCTGCACCCTGTGGCTGGGCCCCAAAGGCCCATTTGCTGATGTCGTGGCATTTTCTCTCCCTAGAGAAGCCAAGGCCACTGGCTCAGGGAAGAAGGCTGGATGGACTTCTGATTGCCATTCAGAAAGGAAGCCAGTCTCTTCCTATGGGAGTATCTTCAGAAGCGGCCACACAGGCCACGCTGCCTCTTCCCCACAGTCAAACAGGCCCGGGCCAAGCCAGTCTGGGGCCTGGGACTGTGCTGCCTGCTACCAAGAGACTATTACCTTACCTCCCTGCAAGTTAGGTTTTCTGATGACACAAGCATGCTCAGCCCCACTGTGTTCAGAGGACTGGTGACTCACAAGATGTGGTTCCTGCCAATGTCCGTCCCGTCTAGGGTGGACCGTGACATGTACACATGGCCCTGTTACCTTTTGAACTCCATTTCTCCTTCTTGTAGCCAAGACACTTCTTGAGTTGGCTGCAGAATCTGACGTGTCCACAGCCATTGACCTCCTCAGACAAGCTGGCCTCAGCTCACATATCTCTGGAAAAGAGCACTTGACCTTCCTGGCCCCGCTGAATTCTGTGTTCAAAGGTAACATGGGGAACACATTCTGCTATTCTGTTGTCTCTGGGACAGCTGTCCCATCCCTACAGCACTGCCCTGATTTACAACAACAGCCTTGGAACCTTCTGCCCACCATAGTCCAAAGCAGATGTGACTCTATCAGAAACTTTGGACTACCCATTGTTTATCTGGAACTGCCAAAAATGTACCGGGGAATCTTTTCCTAAGTACTCAATATTTCGCATCTGCCGGAAGAATGGAGAAGGCTTCGGCTTTTTGTTTGCAGGGTCAACCCCAGTGTGAGGTCAGCTGAGCTACCACCATGGGGATGGCAAGAAAGACCCTCTCCTCCCATTGAGGGCAAAAGTACAAACACCCTCAAATCTACAGTTACTTTCTTCTATAATAGATGCCAAATATTAAGGAATTTTGGCAGCCACCCTTCCTTCCTCTCTGTCTCCCTTTCCAAACCAGGAGGGGGATGGGCTTTCTGCTCTGTGTGTCTCATCATCCACTCCATCTCAGGAGCCTGACTCTCCGGATCTGTCCACCCCTTCGCTTGCAGATGGTGCCCCTCACATTGATGCCCAAATGAAGACTTTGCTTCTGAACCATATGGTCAAAGAGCAACTGGCTTCCAAGTATTTGTACCATGGACAGACACTGGACACCCTGGGTGGCAAAAAACTGCGAGTTTTTGTTTATCGAAACGTAAGTTCTAGGTCCTAACTCACGCCCCTTCTTTGGCTTTAGCCCTACAAAATGTTTTTTCTTTCTTTTTTTTTTTTTTTTTTTTTTTTAAGTCTTCAATAGCCAGGGGCTTATGTAAGAACTGGCTTCTAATAAAGGGGAAGTAGTTTCTGGGAAGTCCCTGATGCTAGATGACACTTCCTTTCCTTCAGGCTTGGAGAGTAAGGCTCCAACCTAACTGAATTGCTGAGCACTGGGGCTACCGGAGACCCAGCAGGATGGACAGACACGGGGAGAGCATGGAGACTTTGGGTCCTCCCAGGCCTCTGTGAAGAGAAGCCCCATGAAGCTCAGCCCTCTTTGATCCAAGACCATCCCATATCAGACAGGAAAGAGCACGGATTGCTCCTGGTCTGGGACCAAACAGGACTGTTTAGCCAAAGATGTCCAGTGACTGGTGAAATGAACCAGGCATGAAATCGTCTCCGGTTAAATCAACAGTGAACTACCTCTAGTCCGTCTGTTGATCTTTGTCTTGTGAGACTGATCTTGTCATGGAGTCCTTGTGTCATTTTATCAGAACCGCTATGCCCACCCTTCCTTGAGAAACAGTTCTGCGGGTGATGCCACTGGAGGCCCCTGCCAGAGAGGACAACCACCTCCCTCTCTCTCCCCCTTTCTGTGCAGAGCCTCTGCATTGAAAACAGCTGCATTGCTGCCCATGACAAGAGGGGACGCTATGGGACCCTGTTCACCATGGACCGGATGCTGACCCCCCCAATGGGGACCGTTATGGATGTCCTGAAGGGGGATAATCGTTTTAGGTAACCATCCCTGGGCTGTCGAGTGGTCATGCTGGACCTCAACTCTTTTGTCCTACTTCCCAGGGGATGACCTAATGCCAGTGACACACTGGTGTGATCATCCGTGGCTGGGGTGTGGAGAGGGTGAGGGTCTCAGACAGGACTCCCGCCAGCAGTGTAATCCTCATGCCCACTGTACGGGGTCATTTTTATTACTACACAAGGGTGTCACTCACACCAGAAAGTCCCCTGTGAGCTAAGAGCCCAGGCTTTACAGACCTGTCGCACCTTCCTCTTTCTGCATTTTATTTATAGGCCGCTGAGGCCACTGTGTCACTTGGCTTTCTTACCTCGACCCCTCTGATTCCAACTTGCTAGTTCTCCAATGCGTGCTATCAAGCCAAGTGTTTCCCAGGCACTGACTTCAGCCACCTGCCCAAGGCTCCCCACGATCACACACTCAGCCGACACTGACTCGGCCGGGCTCTGGGTCAGCCACGCCAGTTCTCCCCTTTCTCCTTCCCTCTGGCCGTCTCTCCTGTGTGTAGCACTGGCTCTCAGTAAAGACATGTGAAGTGCAGCAGTCTCCACTCCTGCTCGGAGAGGGCATGAAAAGCAAACTAATTTTCTCTGTTTGTCTCCAGCATGCTGGTGGCCGCTATCCAGTCTGCAGGACTGATGGAGACCCTCAACCGGGAAGGGGTCTACACTGTTTTTGCTCCCACAAATGAAGCTTTCCAAGCCATGCCTGCAGATGAACTGAACAAACTCTTGGGTAAAGAGCAATTTAAGCAGATATTCCAGCTTCTCTGAAATAGCAGTCCATCCAGGCCATCCCAGGAAACAAGTAATGCATTACAAAGGGACTTGGTGGTGAGGCCATATTGTAGACATGTGAGCAGGATTAAGGGGACAGCAAATGGAACAACAGTGGAAAATGGGGTGGGGTGAGGACAGGAGCCAGGGAGACTCGGGACAAAGGACACAGAAAACAGCCAGAGCCATTTCCCTCATAGTAGGGCCATGGCAAAGGGGGGACCTGAGTGCCCCTCCCTTCTTTCCCTCTCTTGGGCCAGTTGACTTTCAGCTGGTTGTAGGAGGGCAGAGGTGAAGCCACTCTGTTTCCTTAGACACAGTGCCAAGCAAAAAGAAATTAGTCACTGAGGTATGCTTTCCACTGGGGGTCTGTGATCATGAAACCACTGACCTGCATTAAATGTCTTCAGAGATAAAAAGCCTTCCCTGGGCAACTCAGCTGAGGGTGGTGGCCAAGAAGGTGAGTGAGCTGGTGAGCTGCTAAACCTCTCTGAGCCTCAGTTTCCCCTTTAGACAAATGAGGTAGGCAACAGTTCCTGGCTCACTATGATGCAGATTGAATGTGACACACAGGACAAGTCACACGTTCCATTAATAGTGGTGATGACAGTGAGATGGGATGGCGTGATGGGCTTTACCTCTGATGCATGCCCACCCTCCCAGCAAGGTGAGCCGGGGTGCGAAATGGATGAAAAGGAAGCAACTCAGCCAGCCTCAGAACAAACATTGTTTATGCCTCCTTTCCTGCAGGAGAATTGAAGGCTCAGGTTGCAGTCAGCAAGGAACTAAATTTGTGTCCTGTTTAATTTTATTTACTGCCAAGCAAATGCCTGTGTCTGTGGTGCTGACGCAGGTTCCTGAGAAGAGGGGAGAAGTTCAGTCTGTACATAAACGTCCCATCCTCTCAGCCCTATAAGAATGGAATACTCCCCAGGAGGCCTGTGCCTGCTCAAATTCCCTCATGTGGAGTTGTGTGAGAGTGGAGGAGGGGTGTGGAGAAAGCTTCCCAAACAGCCTCCAAGCCCTATGGGTAGGGTAAATGACACCTGAGGGGGAGAAGGTTGGCCCTGGTGTTGGGACCTAGACAGGAGGCCCTGGCTTCACTTTGCACCTCTGGGCCATATTTTTGTGGGAGGGGAACTCTTACCAGCTTCAATGTAGATGTCCGGGAGTCCCTCGGTACAGGGGGCTCTATGCCCTAGCACTATATAGACGTGTTGATAACCAAATGAACTCTCTAAAATGTTTTAAATTTTCTTCTGGCTTTTCTGGTCCTGGGAATAGCCACTCATAAGCCCTAGGGAAAAAAGCCATTGGCTGTCTATGGGAGGATCAGAGACCAGGGGATAGCTGGCAGATTTAGGTGCTGCCTCTCATGTAACTTGGGCAAGGCATGGGATGCCTGCCCTAGTTGGCAGAGAAACTGATGTGGGCTGGAAGCAATGTTGTGATGTGCCGGGGAGGAAGGATGCTGTGGAGGGATCAACTGTCTCAGCCCTGACCTCATCGGCTCCATGGCTCCTCTGAAGCACAGCTGTTCAATCTTTCAAGTTCTCCCTCCAGGAAATAGCTCTCTCCAGCAGAAAATGCACTTGAGGGCATAATGTGTAAATATTTCACTACTGTGTTATAGTCGGCAGGAGCCACGTCAGTGGTGAAGTGTCCCAGATGCCGATGCTGGAAAGGTCCCTGGCTTTCCAGGCAAATATTTAGCTCATGGAAACATGAGTCATACTCATAGAGGCGTATGGATTAACTCCTTCTCAGCTGCCACAGAATCCTGCTTAACTTAGCTGCCTGCTGGCTGCAGGGCCAGCCCACAGACACAGTTGTCTGCTGACCGTTAGGCAGAGAGTGGGCCATCAGCTGTACACACAGTGGGTACTCAGTACACACTTCTGCTAGTTCAGTGGGTTGTCCTCAGGAGAAACCATGGGTATCTTCTCTTGTCCCTTAACCTCCTCACCAGTCACCACTCTTGTGCTTAACAGTGTCTCCTTCTTCCACAATCTTACAGCAAATGCCAAGGAACTTACCAACATCCTGAAATACCACATTGGTGATGAAATCCTGGTTAGCGGAGGCATTGGAGCCCTGGTGCGGCTGAAGTCTCTCCAAGGGGACAAGCTGGAAGTTAGCTCAGTGAGTATGTCAAGGGAAGGTTGGCTGCGTGCTACTGTGCCATCTCAAGAACACGCCTCACCAGGCACACAACTTTTAAGATACTAACTGAACCTTTGAGTGTAGTTTGTCCAAAGATAGAGAGGAAAGAGGAACTCCTGAGGGATGCCAAGGAAGATTATAGTTAGATGTAAGAACTTCCAGATGTTCGGGGCAATAGGGCATCTGATGTGGATTGTGAACTTTAGAAAGTGGGAAGTAGTTACTCATCGTGAGAAGTCAGTCCCCAGCTCCAGTCCCCAAAGCCAGGCTCGCACTGAGCTGTTCCATGACTGGCATTTTAAGAGGCCCTTCTATTCTGGCGCTCCTCTGGGAGCCATCTCTAGCTGTGTGTTGAGGGTGGCGCTCAGCTTTGGAGCTGTGTTGAAAGCGTTTCTACCTTGGAATGCAGCAGCCTCACTCAGCAGAGGCCAGCCCTGTGGATAGGAGCTGGTGGCTCTCTGCCCCTTTCTCTGGATCTTTGGTGTCCCTTGCTCACCAGATCCTTGGAGAGCATGGGAAGACGTGGGAGGGAGGCTGGGAGAGATCTCTTTAACTCAAGGTCACTCAGGATCTCTCAGGATTGAGTTTCATATGTTAGATCCTGTCTATCACAGGCACATGGGCTGTCCAAGAAAGCATTCACCCTGAGGCGACCTTCCCACCTACATATTTTGCCTTTCTTGCACCTCAGCTCCCACTTCTGTTAAGAGACAGTCTCCCTCCTTAACCCCCACTGGGTGAGGGCAGGAATCCTGCCGATTGCACTGCGCTGAGCTTACACAAGGCAGTGGATGTCTGCAGTGGGGAAGGGCCACTGCTCACCAGAGAAGCCCCGCCACCCATGCACAGTGTGGGTGTGTGGTCAGCAGGTGCCTGCTGAACAGATGAAGCCAGTCGTCTCCACATTTAACAACTGTTGTCTCTTCCCTTAGAAAAACAATGTGGTGAGTGTCAATAAGGAACCTGTTGCCGAAACTGACATCATGGCCACCAATGGTGTGGTCTATGCCATCAACAGTGTTCTGCAACTGCCAGGTGAGGTCCTAATCTGTGGTCCTAAATTAATGGTGCCCATGAGTATGGCCTCCCTGTGGCTGACTGGACAGTGAATTAGGAGCTATGGTTTCAAGATGACACACTAAAGAACTTGAGAGCGTATTTCTTATTGTGTTGCCCGCTATCTTATCCCAACTCTTACATTTCCCAGCATGCATATTTACAGGGGTGCTGGTAGCAGACAAGGTCCAGATATGTGTGTGTGCATGGAGACATTGGTTACAGAGAGAGCCGGGTTGTGTGTGCACAAGGACGTTGGTGGCAGACAGGGCCAGGCTGTGTGTCCACTGAAATGCAGGTAGCAGACAGTGGGCTTTCCTTTCTCTCCAGCCAACCGACCACAAGAACGAGGAGATGAGCTGGCGGACTCTGCCATTGAAATCTTCAGACAGGCATCGGCATTTTCCAGGGTACGTGTTCTTCCACCAGAAAGCTGTGGGCTGAGGAAAGCAGCCGTGGGATCCACCTTGCTAGTGGGGACTGAGTTCATGCTGTAGCAGCCTGGCTGCCAGGCCTTCAAATTAGTCTTCCGTTTTCCAAAGCTTACCCATCCTCTGCAGAGTGTGTGGCTCCTGTAGTGTGTGTGGAGCTGGCCTCCCTGGCCTCGGCCCTGTAGGCCTCACCCAGAATCTCTCTCTTCATGAGTTTCCTTGCTGGGTCCCCTGCCAGCTTAGAGCATGGTGAGGGGTCCTCTGAGTCAGGTGAAGCCCGTTAGTAGGTTATTAAAGCTTTGGTTTCAAGAGAAGAGGCTTCAGGCTTGAGTCCTGACCCCAGAGGCTAGGCTGGAGCTCTATCTAACATGACCCTCTACTTTTGAACAGAGATCTCCTCCACAAGGGCTCTGAACTCTTACTCTTGGGAGATGCTCCAGCTGATCACCACCCCCAACTCTAAGCTTCGGTCTCAGTGGAAAAGCCTCACTTGGGGTCCCCCAGTAATGTCTATCCTCTACATAAGCCCACACTTGAAAGGGGGCTTGTACAACCAAAGGCCCCTGAGCTAACTGAGGGGGTCTTTGGGGCCCATGGGCTCAGCGTCCCTCTTCCTTTTCCCCACCTCAGCATTTGTTCTAAGTTGAGATGGCCAAGTGCAAAGCCCCTCCCTACACAGGTTCAGTGACAATGTGTACTAGGAAACCTGACACCCTAGGCAGGCACGACACACAGCTAAGGTTGTCCCTCTCTGGAGGACTGCCACAAGTTCCAGACAAGCCAGGGCTACATAGTGAGACCCTGTCTCAAAAAAAAAAAAAAAAAAAGAAAAAAAAAGAAAGAAAGAAGGAAGGTTGGGAGGTGGGTAGGGAGGGAAAGACGGAGACCGAGGGGAAGGAAAGAAAAAATAAATGAAAAGAAAGCCTGACCCATGATTGTTCGTTCTTTCAGGCTGCCCAGAGGTCCGTGAGGCTTGGTAAGTGTCTGGGTTTGCTGTCCCGTCTGGGCTAGTGAGCCCACCAGTCCCTAGCAGAGCCAATCTGCCGTCTGTTATCATGGGCAGTAAAAGAAGCCTGGCCCTCGGGGTCAGACTAGCAAGGTCAGCTGGGGTCAGACAGACAATCTAGTTTCCTTCCCTGTGGCGTGGAGATAGCGGGGCAACAGCCCGTGGGGGGCGGGGGGGACATGGCTTTGGGCTCAGGGAGCCTGGGAAGATTGCGCAGGGCTTGGCAGGCTCCGACACTGAGGATGTCATTCCGAGACGACAGATGAGGAAAAGCCAAAACATCAAATACTGAGTAAGACGGGAAGTTCACAAACCCCAGGGCACTCACTACGTACCTGAACAGGAGAACATGGCAGAGGGGGCCTCACGGCTTCTGCCCATGAGATTCTGAAGCTGGGCCCGATGGTACATGATCCCAACTACTTGGTAGTCTGAGGCAGGAGGATTGCAAGCCTAAGGTCTAGATAGGCTACAGAATGAGTTCAAAGCTATCTGATCAATCTAGTGAGATCTTGACTCAAAAGTAAAAGTGAAAAGTGGGCATGGCTATCGCTCAGGGCTAAGAGATTTGCCAAGCATACATGCGGCTCTAGTATCACCCCCTAGTATCACCAATTCAAAAAGACAGATGGTGGCACACCAGACAGACGGTGGGACACCTGCGTCTTACTGGCTCTCATGCTTCCCATTTTCAGCTCCTGTCTATCAGCGGTTACTGGAGAGGATGAAGCATTAGCAGGAAGGACCAAGGAGGAGTGTACGGCAGCAGCTCCCTGCCACTTTCTCTCAGTTTGCCAAAGAGACCATTGAATGTTTATGAAACCAAATCACACTTCAACATACATGGGCTGCACCGTATTGAGATCTGAGTCTTGGACAGGTAGGGAAGGGATAAAGGAGAGGCAGGTTTTTGTTTTTGTTTTGTTTTTTAGATTTTGATCCCTCTAAACATGGTTGTTGACCCACTGAACAACCTGATTACCTGGCTCTGACCTCCAGAAAGGACCTCTCCAAAGCATGGACTTTTCTGACTATGCAGAGGGCCTGAAAAAGGGAACTGCAGCATTTTGGAGCTCACAAATGTGAATCAAGCAGTTCCACATTCTGGAAAGCCCTGGCATGTTTCTGTAAAGCTCTTGTACAGCTGGAGAAATGGCATCACTATAAGCTATGAGTTGAACTGTTTCTGTCAGATGTGTCTTGTATTCACACATGGCTTGGACACTTCTATATGGCCCTGCCCAGGTAGAGAAGAAAGGGTATATAGAAAATGTAGAATACAGATTTCCTGAGTGCGATGGAGCCATGGTGTATTTGTAATAATAAAAACCAAAGAGATTTATGGCTGTGTGCTGGCTGGTGTCGGGGATGGGTTCTGCTCCTTGGAGCCTGCAAGCTGCTACCCACCTGAAGCCCCCCAAGACCAGGTCAGCAAGGAACTCCAAGGGTGGTTATTGGTACGGTTCCAGCGACTGGCCCTCAGGCGCCCACACAGCTGTGCGGTGTGAACCCCAGCCTTGGCCCTTGGGTGCCCACACAGCTGTGCGGGTATGTACCCCAGCCTTGGCCCTCGGATGCCCACACAGCTGTGTGGTGTGAACCCCAGCCTTGGCCTTCGGATGCCCACACAGCTGTGCGGTGTGAACCCCAGCCTTGGCCCTCAGGTGCCCACACAGCTGTGCGGTGTGAACCCCAGCCTTGGCCTTCGGATGCCCACACAGCTGTGCGGTGTGAACCCCAGCCTTGGACCTCGGGTGCCCACACAGCTGTGCGGTGTGAACCCCAGCCTTGGCCCTCGGGTGCCCACACAGCTGTGCGGTGTGAACCCCAGCCTTGGCCCTCGGGTGCCCACACAGCTGTGCGGTGTGAACCCCAGCCTTGGCCCTCAGGTGCCCACACAGCTGTGCGGTGTGAACCCCAGCCTTGGCCTTCGGATGCCCACACAGCTGTGCGGTGTGAACCCCAGCCTTGGCTGCACTTGTTTCTGCCCAGTCCTGAGTCCTCAGTTTTCACATCACCCAGCACTGTACCCCTTCATTTCTCTGAACCTTCCTCCTTCCAGGGATGAGATGCCATCTTTGTGTTGGGCTTTTGATGACTTGGTCTTGCCAACACAGACCCATCAGTCAAGGGATCAGGTGGGTACTCCAGGAAGGGAGGCTACAATGGGGCTGGAGCCCATCTCCCGGCTCCAGAGACCAGTATCTGACAAGAGAGCTAGTGCATCTTTCCCAGGCTCTGCCTTCTGGGCCCACCCATGTTCAGATCTCCCTCCTGCTCCCTCAACCTATGCCATCTAGACTGTGCTCAGTACTCTGGGGTCCGTATTATGTGACTGTAGTAGTGACTTAACTTTATAGACTTTCTATGTAATGGGGTGGTGACCTACTTTCTGGGTTAGATATTTGTGGATACGAGGGTAAGGTAAGACATGGTCTATAGAGTACTGCACAGTGTCATGTCCTTACTGTTATGCCTTCTGGGATGCTCAGGATCGTTGTATCCATCACTCAGGTCTTTCCTGAAGGTCGCCTGCTCCCCTGGAGAATGAGACAGCCCTGACCATCAACACCCTGCTCTGCCATGGTGGCTCACTCGATCAGGTGGAGCACACTCGACTTCGTGCGTGTACACACACACACACACACACACAAACACACGCGCGCGCGCGCGCGCGCGCGCGTAGCTAAAGCATAACACCAGTCAATTCTGGGACTAGGGTGATGGCTGAGGCAGGAAGGCTCTTCTCTTACATAGTTTTGAGTCTAGAGAAAGATAGACATTGTATCAGTCCATTAAAATTGACTGTCCAGAGGGGATGGATAGATGGCTCAGTGGTAGGTGTGCATGCTGTTCTTGCAGAGAACCTGAGTTGGGTTCCCAGCACTCATGTCCTACAACTCACAACCACCCATAACTCCAACTCCTGGGGGTCCAATGCCCTCTTCTGTCCTCTTTGGACACATGCACCTACGTGTATATACCCCCACATACATTCACACAATTAAAAATAAATCTTTTCCCTCATGTGCACAGATATCTTTAGAGGGTCACACACATCCGTCTTAGGTGTAGGTAACAGATGTCTTTGTTGTCATGAAGCTTCCCTGTGGGTGGAAAGAGAGTGGTCACTCAGTTAATGGCACCAGTGGTGACAAGTGCAGAGACTGAAGCTCAGCACCTCAGCTCTGTGACAGGAGGGAACCCGAGGGAGTGGGGCGAGAGGAAGGATAGCCTCGAACAACCACTGTATCCAGAAGTGGGAGGTGCTGAGGGGAGCTCAGATGACTAACTGTGGCATCCAGGGTGAGGGGCTGGGGGACACAGCGTGTAGAGGTGGGGCACAGCCTTGTGTGTGCACAGTCCCGCTGCTTCCCCACAGCTCTTCCGGCCTCCTGGGCCGTCCCCTGGCCTGGCACTGTGACGACCTTGCTCTTGTTGGGTGACCTGCAGCTGTGTTTCACTTTGAGTACACACAGTACCCAAGACTCCAGCAGAACCCTAAGGGATGGCTCTCCTAACTCTTAAAAGCCATTACATTTTAAGTAGAACTCCGCTGGAGAGATGGCTCATCAGTTCAGAGCTCTGGCTGCTCTTACAGAAGGAGCTGTGGTTTCCAGCTCCTACACGGTGGCTCACAACCATCTGTTATTCTCCTCCGTGGGGATCTGATGCCCTCTTCTGACCTCCATGGGCACCAGGAACACATGTGGTACATAGCCATACATCAGGCAAAAACATTTATACACATAAAATAGTACAATAGATCTTTTAAAAAAATATTTGAAATAAAACCTCCGGTAGGATTCCTTAAAAATGCCAAATGCCGACCTGGGTTTGAACCCTTCCCCAACCTTTTCTCCGTTCTGCCTTAACCACATCCTTGCCCCAGCCCTTCCAATGAGGAATTCCCCTCTCCCGATCTCCCATTGTCTCCCTGTGGCCACAACGATAGATCCTCTCCCTTTGGTACCTTTCAGCCCTTCACCCACATGCTGCTTCTCATAAAGCTCAGGCTAAGCTTTAAACATGTGCTGCCACCTGGAGGCTGGCCTCCTAAGGCTGAGAAATCTACCAGCCAAGGCCCAGGCCTCCCTGAGTCCCAGCCTTAATCAGGGGAGGGGATAGAGATGGAAGGGGAAGAGGATTCTGCCTCTTACTGCTGTCTTCTGGGAGCACAGGACCCTCTGGAGTTACAGAGGGTAATGCAAAGGTCCTCAGCATCCCGGGCCCAGGAACCACCTGATGGGCAGGGGCTGCCTACACCTGGCCTCACTGGCCCACTGGGAGGACAGCCTTTCTGTTGGCCAAAGAGGGTCCACAGCGCTGAGCAGCAGAACTGCGCAAACGAACAAACGGTGAGCACTGCTGTTTCCTCCTCAGTGCTGTGAGCAGAGAGCTGCCCTGGGAGTTTGCACTCCCTGCTACGAAACTGGAGGATGCGAAGCAGGAAACAGTGTGCCACATCACCCTGCGTAGGAGCTGGCCTGGCTCCAAAGCCCACACTCTGGACTTCTCTGCTCCCTCTGCCCACTGTACCAGGGCCAAGTGAAGCATGAGCCAGTCAGCCCTGAGCAAGCGGGGCACACAGGCAAGTGGGAGCCCACTCTCCTGAGATCACCCTTCCCCAGACAGGAGGCCGGGTCTCTGCTGCACCTCCCTAACTGTAATTTGCTACCACACCACTGAGGACTGGGATAGGGGAACAGTCAGAGTCATGGAGCCCCAGCAGCACACCAATGTCATGAAAGACAGAGGGAAACCCCTCTGTGATGGGACCGTAATTCAACACTGGGCCCTTGAAGAGCTGCATGGAACATTGTGCTCAGATTTGTTTCGAAGCCAGGAAAGACAGCCCTGGAATGAAGGGTGGGCCCAGTGCCCCACCCACAGAAGTCAAATGGGGCCACTCGGACCAACCATTCATGCCTGGCAAGGATGGAAAGTCACTTACTCCAGAAAGCCAATACAAAGACGGAATTAGGAGGGGACAGGGCCCTGGAATCCCCTACACCCATCTGCACATACCCACCCCACACCCACACTCACTCTACTCCCACACCCACACCACACTAGGGCCTAAGAGGTCTGAGACCGAAGGCCAGACATGAACAACTGCGCTCCTCATCGATGGAGCAAATGACGGCCCCATGACCATCATGGAGTAGAAATAAACAGAGCTGCCCCCAGGTCTATGGTAATGAGCCTGTTAACACTCCCTAGTAGAAGGAAGGGAGAGTTCACGGATCACCTGGGGTTCAGCACTGCCCCCACCTCCCCCTGCACACGCTCTTGAGGGGTGCTGCTGTATCTAAGAGGTGGAAAGTTAGCTGGAGGTGGAATGGCACCGCTCACTTCTCAGTGAGACCGCAGTTTTCTAGTCACTCCCACTCTTGTAAGTAACTCTAACACCCACACTGCTGGGGCCTGGACAGGTCATTTGACTTTCTAACCCTTTGGAGGAGATGGTTTTCATACATTCCCAGAATCCTCCCTGCCCGCTCCACCCCCCCCCCCCCCAGTTTTATTTGCAGGAAGTTATGAGATTTGGGAATAGCAGAGGGGGAAGACTTCTGATTAAATGCCCTCATTTGGTCTGAAATGAGGTTTTGCATGAACAGATGGGAAACTCCTCCTCCCTCCATTCAGTGGTGCCTGTGGTCCCCATGGCTTCTTGAGAGCAACCTGTCAATAATTGAAGTTTGAGGAAGCGGCGTGCATGCAGCATCCTTGAGCTTTCAGGACCCTCGGGGTATAGGATGATGACAAAGCCCTGCTGTTTCCGGCCAGCTGCTGCCCTGGTGGGGACGGACAGAGATACAGGATGCTGGATAAACACCCTTGGTGCTGAGGTTGCCGCTGTGTGCCGCCATTCTCGTTTACATGTGCTTTACATTGGCCTGAATTCTGCAGACCACGTGCTTCTCAAGCGGAGAGCAAGCTCCTGCTTAGTGGCCGTGCACAGCAGGCCTGCACAAACACAGTCACAAGCCGGCCTCTTTGCCCGCAGCAAGAAAAAGGACCCTCATCCTCAGAGTTCATGGTACACCCATCTTAGTGAGGAAAACTGAGGGGCCCCCGCAGATCCCAGTGACACGCAAGACCTTGACCGAAAACTGAGGACTACGGAGAACATAGGCTGATGGGAAGTTCTGGGCCATTAAGTGATGTAAGATCATGTTACCAGTGTGGCTATCTATTACTTACTCAAGAATATCCTTCCACCAGAGAGCACATTTATCAATAGCCAACTGCCTTTCATGGAGATCACAGAACTTATACCAGTGAATGATTTAAAGTAAAATCCCATTTGTCATCTTTCTAAACCAGATGTTTAACTTCAGAAAGATACTTCGGGGGAGGGGAAAATGGCTTGAAAAACAGTGATCTTCACTTCATAAGAAGAGTGCTGGAGCCGGGCAGTGGTGGCGCACGCCTTTAATCCCAGCACTCGGGAGGCAGAGCCAGGCGGATCTCCGTGAGTTCGAGGCCAGCCTGGGCTACCAAGTGAGTTCCAGGAGAGGCGCAAAGCTACACAGAGAAACCCTGTCTCGAAAAACCAAAAAAAAAAAAAAAAAAAAAAAGAAGAGTGCTGGAGACACAACGCAGTAGACGTGAGACAGATGTGCTTTCCTTTCCACAGAAGCCAGGCATCGGCCTGGACAAGAGGCCAAAATGGCCGTTACCATGATTTGGTGCATAACAGGTTTTTATATATTCCTAATTGCATTCTCCTGCCCCTCAAATTCCTCATTGACTGAGTTCTTCAGGGAGGTGTGATCCTTCCCTCTGGTCTAGCACAGTCCCACTCCTAGCCCCCACCCCTCAAATTCTCCATCCTGCTGGCTCTGGCTCCCACCCCTTATCTGAAACAAGACCTGAGTCGTGTAGCTGATGGGCTGTAACTTTTCAACCCTAAGATAAACTAAGAAGTGTCCTGGCAAGCAAACATGAGCCCCTAGCTAGGGAAGACAAGAGTGCCCCCTGCTCATCTGTAACTCATTGCTGAGCTCTACATGCCTCTCATACTGAAAATGGACCATATTGAGTGATTTTTTTTTTTAACCATAGCTTGGTGAGTAAAGCATTTGCTATACAATCCTGAGGACCTGGGTTTGAATCCCCAGAACCCACACAAAAGCTGACACACAGGTGTCTGTCACCCCAGTGCTCCTATGTGCAGATGGAGGGTGAAGACAGCAAAGGCTTGTGTGCTAGTTAACCTGGCACACACAGCAGGAAAACAAACAACAAGAAAAACACACAGGAGGCCTGTCTCCACAAGACAGAAGGTGAGAACGAACCCCTGAGGCTGATCTTTGACCTCAGCACATGCACCATGGCCAATGTGCTATATTCAAATACGAATGTGTGCACACACATGAGTATATATCATATGAAGGGGGGATACTTTCACTTTTGAAAATACATAAAATAAATGCCCGCTGTTTGCTCTTTGCGGTGACTTTCATCTGAGTTTGATTTCTTTGCCGTAGGAGGTGCAGCGTCTCAGGGAGTTTATTTCATCTATGAACTGTTTTCCCTGAACCGTAAAGTCCTCCCTGGCTCCCTGTCCTCTGCTGTCTTACCTTTCAACAGCCTGTCTCTTTGTCCCTTTGATCTGCAGAGCTGTGAGTACATCTATAGCACACCACTTAAATTGGTGTTAATTTCATACTTTTTTTTTAACATCTTATAGACTTAGATCTCATTGGAGCTCTTTCTTTTTGAAGATAAGTTGGATTTTTTCTCTTTTCTCCCCCAAATTTACACTTTCTTCTCGTAAAAATGTTAGAAAATATAGGAAGCTGAAAGAAAAAGTGAAGTTATTTATTGTTCTACCAGTGGTGGCCATGTAGATCTCCTTCTAAATTGGGGTTTTGAGGTAAAAATGTGAAATTATCTATCATTCTACCAGTGGCAGCAATTTAGAACTTCTTCTGAATTTGTGTTTTGAGGAAAATGTGTCTATCCATAACATATTGCTAGAAATCAACTCCAGCCCTGTGCACAACAAACACTCTGCCACCAAGCTGTGTCCCCAGCTGTCATCTTCATTATTGTGCTCAATTACACCTCACAATAAAAATAAAGCCATTCAGGTAGAAAGAATTCAAAGGCAGCTTTGGTGACTTTTGGCTGTTAGTGATGTCCCCTAATGGCATCGGGGGGGGGGGGGTGTCATCCGGCTGGATAGATATCACAACCCACAACCCACACATAGATGTTTTTGAGTGGGTCTCCGGTTGGTGGCAGAGTTGAACATCAGAATGAACTGCAAGACTCCATGAAAAGTTGCTGGTTTGAATATGGATAAGTGGGGGACCAAAAAAGAAGGGACACAGGCAGCCTGGAGTGGGAGTGAGCAGTCCTCGGCCGACAGCCATTGAGGACACTGACCCCTCTGATCTATAGCCACAGGAACTGGATTCTCCCACCAAGGCTAACGACCCTTGGCAGTAACCCTTCATTCTCTCAGCAACCAGTAAGAACTCTGTCAACACCATGGTCCCTGCCTGGGAGGCAGACCTTAAGTACGGAATTCAACCAGCTCTCTCTTGGAGAATTTCTACTTTACAGAGCGTGAGATGAGAAACAGGTGTTCTGTGAAGCAACCAGTACAATCCTCCCTTGGTGGTTTATTGTGCAGAATGATGATTCGTTATCCTGCTGCCATAGGGGCCTTGTTACAAGTGCAGATTTCCAGGCTCCATCATGTCAAATTATGCTCCTGTCTCATTTGTATGGAGAAGCCTAGAGATTAGGAAAACAAAATAAAACAAACACAAACCAAACCAAAACAAAACAAACAACGACTAAACTAGAGTCTTGTGTTTCCTGTAAGTAGGCCAAGCTGGCCTTAAACTCCACTTGATCCTCCTGCCTCCATTTCTTATGTTCTGGACATAATGTATGCATAGCTGACACCAGGAGATAAGGAGAGGATGCTGAGATCCTAAAGAGAAACTAAAGCCTTCTTGCCTCAGCCGGGTAGCAGCTCAGGTACTGAGTCCTAGAGAACCAGTGGTCACCAAAGACCCAGGAGGCCTGCGGCTTCAGGGTCCTTTTTCTCATTAAGTTGAAGAATGAATTTCACAGGGGGTAAATGTGCTGTTGAGTTTTACTGTCAAGTTGACACAACCTAGAGCCACCTTGGAAGAGGGATCTCAATTGAAGAGTTGCCTCAATAACTTTGCGTGTGGCCACATCTATGAGACGTTGTCTCAGCTAAAAATTGATAGGGGAGGGTCCAGCCCACTATGGGTGGTACTATCCCTAGTTACATGTGCCTGGGCTGTGTATGAAAGCAAAATGAACGTGAATCGTTGTTGTAAAATACTATTTTAAAGTGTGTTACTTTTGTTTATATTGCAATTGTTTAACTCTGTAAAGCTGTGTTGCTGTGCCTTTCTAAAACACCTGATGGTCTAATAAAGAGCTGAATGGCCAATAGCAAGGCAGGAGAAAGGATAGGCAGGGCTGGCAGGCAGAGAGAACATATAGAAGGAGAAATCTGAAAGGAAAGAAAAAGAAGTAGCCAGAGAAGGAGGAGGACTGCAGGGGCCAGCCACCCAGCTACACCAAGCCACAGAGTAAGAGTAAGATTTACAGAAGTAAGAGAATGTGAAAAGCCCAGAAGCAAGAGATAGATGGGATAATTTAAGTTAAGAAAAGCTGGCTAGAAACTAAGCCAAGCTAAGGCTGGGCATTCATAAGTAATAATAAGCCTCCATGTGTGATTTATGTGGAAGCTGGGTGGCGGGCCTCAAAAGAAAAACAAACAACAGCAAATCATGGGGCAGTAAGCCATAAACAGGGTTCCTCCAGGGTCTCTGCTTCAGTTCCTGTCTCCAGGTTATTGCCTTGGGTTCCTGCCCTGATTTCCCTCACTAACTGACTATAGCCTAGAAGTGTAGGCTGAAGTCACCCCTTTCCTCTCCAAGTTGCTTTTGGTCATGGTGTTTACCATAGTAACAGAAAAGCAAACTAGAGCCGGGCGGTGGTGGCGCACGCCTTTAATGCCAGCACTTGGGAGGCAGAGGCAGGCGGATCTTTGTGAGTTCGAGGCCAGCCTGGTCTACAGAGCGAGATCCAGGAAAGATGCAAAGCTACACAGGGAAACCTTGTCTCGAAAAACCAAAAAGAAAAGAAAAGAAAAGCAAACTAGAGCTGCCAGCTTTACAGAAAGTGTGTTGTAGGTTCAGAGGTGAGAGCTGTGGCTGTAGAGTGAGAGTGTGTCTGGAGTTAGTAAGGATTGTCTAGCTTGAGGCATTGGGGGGAGGGGCACGGTGGTGACCTGGTCAGTCCAGTTGGCCCAACCTCTTGGTGTTGTGGATACATTGTGAAGATGTGTCTCTGCCAAGGCACCTTCTGATTGGTTTAATAAAGAGCTGAATGGCCAATAGCCAGGCAGGAGAGGATAACCAGGACTTCCAAGCAGAGATAGGAATTCTAGGGAGGGATCAGAGAGGCAGGGATATGCCAGCAAGACATGAAGGGAGTTGGACGTACAGTATGGAGCAGAGGTAACAAGCCACATGCAGAACATAGATTAATATCAACGGGTTAATTTAAGTTTTAAGAGCTAGTTGGGAACAAGCCTAAGCTAAGGCCAAGCTTTCATAATTAATAAGAAATCTCTTGTCATTATTTGGGAGCTGGCAGTCCAAAGAAAGTCCGACTACATCTGGGGGTCTGTGTGCCTCTCCACCCAGGCCCATGGACAGAAGTTTCAGGCAAATCTTCATGTGCAGCGTCCAGGCAGCTGTGTAAAGAAGAAGGAGAACAAGGAGCCAGAGCCCCAAATACTTTTCTGGCTTCAAGCCAGGGACAAGAATGGAGGTCCCTGCCTTTAGAGCTACCTCACCAGTTTCTACTGCCTGTTCTCATGACATGACACTCAGCTCAGCATGTTTGACACACTCTCCAGCCTCTTAAAAGCCGTGAAAATGAAGGTTCTGATGCCATCACTTGGGGCTGGAGCTGCAGACTGTTGCATCTCACACAACTTAACAGGTGACATTGATGCCACCAGTCCTAGGAGCCACAGTCAAGGCCCAAACCTCAGCAGGTTCAGAAGTTCAACCCTAGGCATCCTTAAGTAAAGTCGTGGGACTGAGAGCATTCCCTAGGGTAGTGGTTCTCAACTTGAGGGCCATGACCCCTTTGGGGATCTCAAATCAGATATTTACATTACAATTCATAACGGTAGCAAAATTACAATTATGATATAGTAATGAAATAATTTTATGGTTGTGTGTGTGTGTGTGTGGGGGGGGTGTTCACCACAACATGAGGAACTGTATTAAAGGGTCGTAGCATCAGGAAGGTTGAGAACCACTGACCTAGGGACTTCTCAGAGGTGAACTTTGAGGACCCCAGCTCAGCCCTATTGGATCAGACATTCCCCATAGTTTCAGGAAACCCACTAAAAGTTGTAGGAAGTCTGGGAACCAGTGCCAGGGTTGGAGAAATGCATTTGCTGAGTAGGATAGCAGCAAGGCCTGTAGGGAGGGAATGCCTGGCCCTTTCCAGTCTTGTTGCCCCAGGGCCTAGTCTCAAGGGCAGGAAGCAGACTACCCTCTGCCAGAGCGTCTGAAAGCCAGTGTGAATTCTGCTTCCTGATAAGGTCAGGGGCAACTGTGTGGGTATCATTATGTAAATATTCAAAGAGCAACATTCTTGGAAGGAAGCCCTTCACTCTGTGACTTTAATGAGCTGAGGCTCAGGCCAGGCCAGATGTCTGCTCCACCACAGCTGCCAGGGAGATAAAAACACATCTGATTTGTTTATTTTCTCCCAATTTAATGTATCAGTTTCTAGAGTCTAAACACTCATTTCTGGAAAGCTGTGGGATTTCCCTTTGAGGAAACAGGAAAGCTTCTCTCTGAAAGGAAGAGACCAGTTTGCCATTCTAAATGCGCATGCACAAATTCTTCCCATAATGTGTAGAATGCCTGCCGGATGGCAGCCTCTGTGCTAAGATCCGGAGCTGGAGCAGTTTATCCTGACAGTAAATTATGTCTTCACAATTGTCTCATGGTAACCAGCAGGAAGATACTCTGAAGAGACGCTTGTGTTCCTCAGTTTGAATTGATGGGCCCCAAGAAACTGGGAATATCCCAGGGCTTTTCACGTTGTTGGAGAAAAAAGTCAAAAACAAAAAGACTGAAGCCTGGCGCCAGCCAGAAAGGAGCTTGTCTTCCAGAAAGAGACACATAACACATCACATCACCTTGTAGGAGATACTGGAACTAAATGTGGGTCGGTGATAGACAGGACCACACCTCGAACAAGATTGCTGCTTAGTTATGAGCCTCTTGCCCTGTATCTAAACCTGAGCATTGGGCCAGAGATGTCTCAGCCAGTAGACACATGTGCTACTAAGTCTGCGAACCTTGAGTTTCATCCGTGGAACCCAGATGATAGGAGAGAACCAATCCTGCAAGTTACACACACACACACACACACACACACACACACACACACACACACACACAATATAGATAGATAGATAGATAGATAGATAGATAGATAGATAGATAGATAAAAAGATAGATAAATAAATAAATTGTAACTTTAAACCATATACCAGCATCCTGGAGATGGATGTCCTGGTTAGTTTTTATTGTCAAGTTGACACGAGCTGGAGCAGAGGAAACCTCAGATGAAGAACTGCCTTTATTGCCTTTATCAGATTGGCCGCATCCATGAGAGGTTGTTTTGACTGATGGTTGATGTGGAAGGGTGCAGCCCACTGTGTGCTGCACCATCTTGGCTTTATAAGTAGAGCTAGTGAGTGAGCCAATGAGCAGCATTTCTCCGTGGTTTCTGCCTCCAGATTCCTGCCTGGAGTTCTTGTCCTGACTCCCTCAATCATGGACTATGACCTGGAAGTATAAGCCAAATTAACCCTTTCCTTCCCAATCGCTTTTGTCCGGTGTTTTATTACAGCAGTCTCAGAGTTGTTTTTAATTGGCATTTTCCTGATGGCTAAGGATGTTTGTCCCAGGCTTTCTTTTAGCCTCCAACCAGCTCCCAAATCATGACATGAGACTTAATATTAGTTACGAATGCTCAGCCTTATCTTATGCTATTTTCTTGCTAGCTCTTATAACTTAACATGTTTCTCTTCATCTACATTTTGCCTTGGGGCTTTTTACCTTTCTTTACTTTTTCATATCTTACTTTCCTGCTGTCTTCATGTCTGGCTGGCTGGTAGCTGCTTGGCTTCTAGCCCTGGGCATGTCCTTCTCTTTCTCCCTCATTCTCTCCTCTTTTTCTCTCTTGAGCCTAGATTTTTCCTTCTACTCATTCTCACTGCCCACCAGCCCTGCCTATCCCTGTCCTGCCTAGCTATTGGCCATTCAGCTTTTTATTAGACCAATCAGGTGCCTTAGGCAGGCAAGGTGAAACAAATGTAACACATCTTTACATAGTTAAATATTCTACATTTCCCCCTTTTTGTCTAAATATAAAGAAAGGTTTTAACTTTAACATGGTAAGACTATATATAATAAGAACAGTTATCAATTAAGAATTACATTTACAACATCCAGTCCATTTGTATTTGGCAAAATCAAAGAAAATACTCCATTATTAATTCTATTTTGATGAGTCCAAAGTTTTGTACCTAATTTACCTTCTATCATCACTAAGGAAAACTATAACTATCTAGTCTTCAACTCCATCAAAGACCCCAGAAGGATATAATATTACCTGAGTAAATAGGAAATGCAATGCAAGCAACTTCAAAAACTATAAAATCAACAATCTTGGACAGTCATCCAAGATTTCTTTGCAACATTGGGCATCCATCTTCAGCCTATAGGCTTAGAACATCTGGCAGACTCTTCTATAAAACAGGAATTTTGAAGGACTGTCCTGCCTAGTCTTGGCAAAGTTCAGTAGTTCATTTTACTTTGCATCCTGCATGTCCAGTTTGGATGATATACTGTCAGCATTCCAGGCAAGAATAGTTTCTTGCCCAACTGGCTACCTTTACCACAATGAAAGCAAACTCCATATGAAGGTTCTTTGATGCCCATTATCCTTTTATGGTGGTAAATTGGTGCTGCCAGGAGCAGATGTGTCTTGCTGTCATGAATAGCCTCAGGTTATTAAACATCTGAAATGCCATGTTTCAGATGTTTGGCTTCTTTCTGACATCTAGTTAGACCAGCACCATTGTTGAAGATGCTTTTTTTTCCCCATTGTATAATTTTGGCTTCTTTGTAAAAAATCTGGTGTCCATAGGTGTGTGGATTTACATCTGGGTCTTTATTTCAATTCCATTGATCTACCTGTCTGTTTTTATGCCAATACTTGAAGTTTTTATTACTATAGTTCTGCAGTGCCAGGATTTTTTTTAACTTCACCACAAGAATGAATTTCAAGACAAGTCAGTAGGAAGCTAAAGCAGAGTAGGAATTTTTGTTTTTGCTTTTGTTTTTTTGGTTTTTTAGAGACAAGGTTTCTCTTCATAGCCCTGGCTCTCCTGGAACCCACCCTGTAGACTAGGCTGGACTTGAACTCAGAGATCCACCTGCCTCTGCTTCCCAAGTGCTGGGATTAAAGTCCTGTGCCACCACTGCCAAGCTGCAGTAGGAAGTAAATATTTTGGGGTCTGGAGAGATGGCTTAAGAGTTAGGAGTGCATACTGCTGTGTCAGAGGACCAAAATTTGGATCCCAGCACCCAGCTCACAAATGCCTGTAACTCCACTCCAAGGGGTCTGTTGTCCCCTCCTGGCCTCTATCGGCATTCACACATACAGACAAGTGCACACCCACACACATATATAAATAAAATAAATCTTTCTTTTTCCTAAGAAAAGCTTTGAACAGATTTAAACATGTGTGCTGTAAGGGAGAGGGGGGCACAAAAGGAAGGAATATTACAGACAGAAATGTGAACATGGGTGTGCCTAGAGAGCATAAGTGTCCTAATAATAGCCATACATGGTTTTAGTGACATTGGAATTTACATTGTTTAAATAGCTTCTAAAGAACTTAGTTTTTATTTTTCAGTCAATGAAGTCACAGTTGATCCCTGAGGTGCATTGGATAGGTGTTAGATTATGGGCCTGCACCTTGAAGCCTGATCCCATAGCCTGGATCAGGCCACAGCTCCCTGAGGCTCTGTCTGATTCCATCCCCTGAATCACGGCCTAGCCCCTGATCTCCCTCAGCACTGGCTCTTCCATGCTGCCTGTCACATACACTATGTTGCACTAAATTGGATGCTGTGAAACATCCTCCCACCCCTAAAAGACTGTAAGTTAGCCCTTCCTTCAGTTTAGAAGAGTGGTCAGGGAATCCTTGGGGAGACTGCTCAGGGATTTGGTGCCAGAAATGAAGACTGAAGGGGCTTCTCTGGCCTCTCCCAGCCATCCTTCCCATCACACACACACACACACATACACACACCACCACCTCCACCACCACCACCACCACCACCACCAACAACAACAACCCCCTTCCTTTTATCTCTCTTTCTCTCATTTCTTCCTCTCCCTTCTCTTCTCTCTCTCTCTTTCCTCTCTCTCTTCTCTCTCGCCTCTCTTTCTTCTTCACATTTCTCTCTCTCTCCTATCTCCTCTCTTTCATCCTCCCTCATTTTTAATGAAGCTCCCCTTCACTTAAAGGGAAGTCTCTGTTTCCTTCGAGGCCCCATCATGTTTTGAGATCTCTGAATGTTGTTTTGCTTCTTTCTCCTCGAGGCCCAGCAATGGTCTTGAGAGCCTAGCATCATAATAACCCTCATCCCTGGTCGACCTCATGTGTCAGCCTCCTTTGCTGACCAATCACTGCTATTTCATAGTTTGCTGATAAGGTAAAAACCACAGGTCACAGGACTGAAGGGAGGATTAGTAGAGCCGCTTGAAGGGGAGTGCAGATGTGGTTTGACTGTGAGCAGAGTTCATAGTTTTGTTTGTGAGGGTCTTGGAAGGCCTTTGCAAATGGACAGCTGGAGAAGGAACAGGTCAAACTCAAAGGTCACTCCCCAGCCTTCAGTGGGGTCCCTTGTGATTGTAGAAATTGTAGAATTCTTATTTGACATCACTCTGTAAAAATGGTACTGTCCCTGTGTCGACGGGCTTCACAGCAATTAGTGTTAATTATGCTGAAATTCTTAACTTTAAGCTAGCAAAGAGGCGTCTACTAGACTCCGTGGCGAGAACCTCCCCCTCCTCCTTTCATTTTCTGTTTTTCTGTCCTGCTTTATACCTGGGGCGACTTGTTATAGCATCTCTCCTTCTTTATTTAGTGGCTGCTGTTCTTTCACTGGCCCCACCGCAGGCGCAGTTCTTGTCACTGGGCACACGGTGCAGGGGAGCTGAACAAGAAAGGATGGAGAAGATGGCTTTGACTTTCCGGCCTAGATATCAAGATTGGTGGGCATTCAAGAGACCTCGTCCCTCCAACCACACCCACCCAGAGGTCATAGGTCAGTATCCCATCCTGTTCAATGTCATCAATTATGACATGGGAGGAGGATGATTTACAGTTTCCAAAGGCTCTCCTTTTAGAAAATATTTTATTTTATTCTATGTACATAAGTGTTTTGCCCATATGTATGTATGTATGTGTACCACATGCATGCCTGGTGCCCACAGAAGTCAGAAGAAAGCTTTGGAGTCCCTGGAGCTGGAGTTACAGACGGTTATGAGCCACTGTGTAATGCTGGGAATAGAACTCAGGTCCTCTGTCAAAGCAACAAATGTTCTTAACTACTGAGCCATCTCTCCACCCTGCCCCCAAAAGATCTTTAAAATTCAGACCCCAGAAAAATCTATGCCTCTCTGAGCTGGAGCTCTGCCCTGAATTCAGGGTGCTCAGTTACAGTGGGATGTGGAAAAATGCTGAAGAGGAAACAAGAGCCCTGGGCCATAGTGGGGGAGGCAAGAGCAAGTGGCCTCTTGTGTTTCCCAAGTGCAAGCCCTGCCCTCCAGCTTCCTGCCTCCTGTGATCCAAGAAGTTACATGAGGTTTAAAGTCCCACTGCTCTGCCTAGTGATGCCACGGAAGCTTTCACAAATCAGAACACCAGCATGAGGAGTCCATACGCAGCAGGGCGATGTCCTGCTCACAGGTCCCTAAGAGTTAAGAGTGACTTTCTCATAGAACAATGAAGTAATGATTCTATGCTTCAGTTTCAAGTCTGGGATGGAGGGGACATGAAGAGTCACCCACCAATGGCCACTGAAGGTGACCAGTTGGAGCTGTACCAGCACGGGGAGAACCACCTCAGTTGTCCTGATCTAGCAGTTTCCTGACCAAGGCGTGTGCATTGAGATGCAGAGTGTTTGCAGCCATCCTGGGGTGTTTGTGGGGAGCATTTAGGGATTCACATTAGGTCAATTCATTTCCCCAGATCCCTCCAAGCCAGTTGTGTCTGTGTCCTAATATGACCCCAGGAGCTTTGAACCATTTCTTGCCTTTTCTGTAGCAGAAAATGAGGAGGGAACGATTCTGAGCCTGCTGCACACTGGCAGTGGCCCCACTGAGAGGGACAGAGCCTGGGTTCATGTGGCCCAGAGTTCAGTGGACACATTACAGAAATAGAGCCAATGGGGTTTATTAGTATATTGACTGGTGTGGGGGCGATGGAAGAGGAGAACCACAGATCGGGTCTAAATTTCTGACATAAGCATCCAAGTGGGCCATGCTGTCACTTCCTGAGATGGGAACCCAAGGAAGACCAGGTCGTGTGGGCAGGAGGGACTTGAGAGTTCTGGTTTCTCCGATTTGAAGCGTCACTGGAACACATCAAGTAGAGTATTGGCTGCTAGAATCTAAAGGCCAGAAAAACCCGGGCTAGAGGGGTTGTTTTTAATGACATGTGTTTGTGTATGTCTGTATGAGAGAAAGCTCACTTGAGTGCAGGCCCCGTGGAAGCCAGAAGAGAGTGTTGGATCCCCTGGAGCTAGAGGTATAGGCAGTTGGGAGCCTCCTCTGGACACTGCTGGGAATGGAACTGAAGTCCTCTACAAGAGCGATGAGTCCTCTTAACCCGTGAGCCATCTCTCTGAGCTAGAGATTTATGTTTGAAAATGCTTTGGGGAAATTTAGAGGAGAAACCATGACTGATGCTGTTAAGGTGTTCAAAGGAAAGGAAAAGTTGGATTTGGCCTGAGGCCTTGATGTGGGCTGTTGATGTGTGGAGAAAAAAAAAAAGCCATTTAAGAAAGTAGGTTGAGCCGGGCGGTGGTGGCGCACGCCTTTAATCCCAGCACTCGGGAGGCAGAGGCAGGTGGATCTCTGTGAGTTCGAGGCCAGCCTGGACTACCAAGTGAGTTCCAGGAAAGGCGCAAAGCTACACAGAGAAACCCTGTCTTGAAAAACCAAAAATAAAAAATAAATAAATAAGAAAGTAGGTTGAGGGGCTGGATAGTTGGGTTAGTGGTTAAGAGCACTGCCTGCTCTTCCAGAGGTCCTGAGTTCAATTCCCAACAACCACATGGTGGATTACAACCATCAATAGTGGGATTTGATGCCCTCTTCTGGTGTGCAGGTATACATGCAGATAGAGCACTTGTATATATAAAAAAATAAATCTTGAAAAGAAAGTGGGTTGAGAGGAGAATGGAATGCAATGCCTAGCCATAAGGGGACCCAAGAATTGGATTGTTGCCAGGAGGAGACATGGATTAGGAGGCAGGGGGAGGGGTTGCGTTTCATTTTGTGGGAAGAGGGGCTGTAATGATTAATCTTGATTGTCAGCTTGGCTTTTAGGAGGTCCCTGGGTGTAGGAGTCCTCCTCCACAAGGCAGTTAGGATTCCTTGTCTGCTTTGGTCTGTGTTTGGTACTGTGTGTTCATCAAGAATAATTGGAAAATAAGGTTTGAGCATGATATCAAGCTGAAGTCTCCTGCCTACTCAGTCCAGCAACAGCGGTGTCTTAGGGTTTTTATTGCTGTAAAGAGACACTATGACCATGACAACTCTTATAAGGAAAACATTTAACTGGGGTGGCTTACTTACAGTTTCAGAGGTCCAATCTATTATCATCATGGTGGCAGCAGGCAGACGTGGTGCTGAAGAAATAGCTGAGAGTGCTACATCTTGCAGGCAACAGGAAGTCGACTGGCTGTCACACTGAGGGAAGTCTGAACAAAAGAAACCTCAAAGCCCACCCCCACAGTGACACACTTCCTCCAACAAGGCTGCACCTTTTAACAGTGCCCCTCCCCTTTGGGGGCCATTGTCTTTCAAACCACCACAGGCAGCATCACTATCTAGTTCAAGTGTCTCATGGAGTTTAGTCTCTTTCCTTTACAAAGTCCAAGGTCTGGACTGGGGTGCAAGGGCTGGGCTGGGGGTGCCTAGGCCTGGGCTGGGGGTGCTCTTCTCTCTGAATTAGATCGGTGGTTCTAGGTGTGGTGCAGCTGGGAACAGGCAGAGAAAAGACACACAACCAGGGCGAACATACGTGACTGTGCTGTGAAACAGACTGGACGGCATGAACTGACAAGTGGGATTCCATTGGCACCTCATCAAGGCTTGTCAGCAAGGGTAACTGGGATTGAGGGTGTAGAGGAATTGGCACTGCCTTAAGAGGGCCTCCCTGCCCTGCACCCTCATGCCTCACTCTGCACCACCTCACTGGGATTCCAGGGACCTGCTGGGCTGAGGAAGACTCCCCGCCCCCATCAACCTGGCCTTTCTCACCCAGATCTAAGATCCTAGGGACAGGCAGGATCTGCTAGACAAGAATTTAATAGAAGAAACACATGAATGTGTCTATGTGCATTAACTCATTTTTCTTAGCAAATACTTAATCTGGCCTAGTAAGTCCTAGATGATGTAGCTACCTTGAGGGTAGAAAGTCCCTGCTCTTAAGTGACATGTCCACCCTACACAAGTGAAGACAGCTCATGGAGCTCTGGAGAGCATCAGAGCACTAGACAGGAGACAAGTAAGGATGGGGGCGGGGCTACTCAAGACCCCACAGGTCAGCACAGACACAGAACAGGGAGGAAGTGACTTAAACAAGTAAGGATGGGGGGTACTCAGCACCCCACATGTGGTCAGCACAGACACAGGACGGGGAGGAAGGGACTTAGTTCTTTTCAAGACCTATAAAAAATCCTGGGTGGCTGCACTGGAAGGAGGTCTCACTGCCAGGGATTGTCACATGGTCCTTCATACAAATAAAACGCTGGGTGGCAGGTGGGGGGACAGTTCAGTGGGGGAAGAACCTGCCCTCTAAGCACAAAGACCTGAGTTCGAATCTCCAGAACTCACATCAGGGGCATGATGGTGTGACCTGCAGCATGTCTCCACAAGAAGGAAGCACCGAAACATGGCAGCCAGCTAGCCTGGTGTGCCACACATGTGCCACACACCTGCACACATGGCAGCCAGCTAGCCTGGTGTGCCACACATGTGCCACACAGCTGCACACATGGCAGTCAGCTGGCCTGGTGTGCCACACACCTGCAAACATGGCAGCCAGCTAGCCTGGTGTGCCACACATGTGCCACACATCTGCACACATGGCAGTCAGCTAGCCTGGTGTGCCACACATGTGCCACACAGCTGCAAACATGGCAGTCAGCTAGCCTGGTGTGCCACACATGTGCCACACAGCTGCAAACATGGCAGTCAGCTAGCCTGGTGTGCCACACATGTGCCACACAGCTGCAAACATGGCAGTCAGCTAGCCTGGTGTGCCACACATGTGCCACACAGCTGCAAACATGGCAGCCAACTAGCCTGGTGTGCCACACAGCTGCGAACATGGCAGTCAGCTAGCCTGGTGTGCTGCACAGCTGTGAACAACAACAAAAGACAGTCGGGCTCAAACAAGGTGAAAAGCAAAGCCTGCACCTGAGGCTGCCTTCTGGCCTCCACACAAGAGCTATGACCGACATGTGTTTACACACGCACACACACACACACACGCACACACACACACACACACCCCTTCAGGATCCTTCTTTGATCTCTCTTGCATCTTTATTTCTATTCTTACCTCTATCCAGATGTACTCATTCTATACATTCTTAATTTTTTTCCTTACAACTTACATATCCCATCAAAATCTTTCAAGCAGTTAAAAATCACAGTGTGGTTACATTCTATTTTTCAAGTGAATGATTACAATGAATACAGATGAAAAACATCATGTTTTCCATATCCCTTACATGATAATACATTTTATGTATTACAGGTGAAAAACAAATTATCCCCAAGAACCCACATACATTCATGTCCAAGCAATCTGTTATAGATTAACAAAGTGTAAACAATCAAGGTATTTTTCTCGGCCAATTCTTTTACTGGCAGGCTGTATTTTGTAATTACAAAGAAAAGATCAATCATTTTATTATTTATCTCAAAAAGTAATCTTATAATAAAAAAATCTTAAAAGAATCACAAATCTAAACTTTTATATATATAAAAGAATCAGTCAGCTCTACTTTAAATCCTCAGGGTGCATACTCATTCATCAACAGTTTTTTATGTCCTCAGGAAGCTGAGGGCAGAAATGCACATAAGGAATTAATCATCACCCTTGATCACCAACCCATTCTAGCAAGAAAGGTACGTCAGCCAGCAAAAGCCAGGCTGCCATTGTTTATGTCCCTCACTCAACTATTAAAAGTGTGCCTTTCTAAACTTTAAATTGTTCCTCAAATTTTTCTTCCTCAAAGCCATTAACAAAGACATCTTAGCCTAACCTTAAGTCATTATTTAAAGCTTCGTTTTGGCTATGATGCACACTGAAACCTGTGAACACAGCTTCCAATATCAGAAAGAACTTGAGCTATCTTAGCTTCTGGGACTCAATTGTTTTCCTCAGTCATTACCCAAGCCACAATCTATATGGCTCCTCAAGAGAAACCCTTAAGTCGTAGCTGTGTGATATTTCCTTGTTTTATTTTTTTATCCTTTGGAACCTCTGCTTTATCAGAGGCAGAGACAACACTATATTCTACCTTTACCTGTATTAATTTTTCCACTAAACTAACCTCTATCATAATCCCTTACTATATTTGTTAGAAATCCTTAATCAGGCTGGAGAGATGGCTCAGTGGTTAAGAGCACTGACTGCTCTTCTGGAGGTCCTGAGTTCAATTCCCAGCAACTACATGGTGGCTCACAACCATTCGTAATGAGATCTGGTGCCCTCTTCTGACCTGCAAGGACACATGCAGACAGAACACAGAACACTATATACATAATAAATAAATAAATCTTAAAGAAATCCTTAATCATCAAAATTCTATTTAAGCTAACACTATTATTGTATAAAATCATTGCTTCAATTAAACAGTACAGCTTAAGAGGAACTCATCTTCATAATAATCCACAGGTAAAAATGCCCAGTAGAATGGGATATTTCCAAGAGATGATCACACTGCATTAAAGGCAGGGGGGAATCCCACCCCCATTCTCACGGTGCCAGAGAAAAACAGCAGCAGCAAACGAGGCACAGCAGTAGTTAGCGAGAGACATTCTGGAGCCCGAGCCCTTGGGGCCCTGCCTATGGGATTCACCCATCAGTGCCTTGCGTCCTGGTGGGCTAATCTCCTGAAGTCAACTGCCACCTGCTGCTCCTCTGACATAGCCACCAGCAAAATGCACACACACACACACACACACACACACACACACACACACACACACACAGGTGCGCAGAAAAAAAATGAAAAAATAAAACTGAGTGGAGGCTGTTTAAGGTTCCAAGGCCCTCCTGGAGTCCTTGGAGCAAAATTAATAACCAATACTGCGGTGGTTTGTATAGCAATGACCCATAGGCTCATATATTTGAATCCTTGCTCATCAGGGAGTGGCACTCTTAGGTGGTGTGGCCTTGTTGGAGGAAGTGTGTCACAGGGTGGGGGGAGTAGCCTTTGGGGTCTCAAATGCTCAAGCCAGGTCCGGTGTCTCTTTCTCTTCCTGCTGCCTGTGGATCTGGATGTAGAACTCTCAGCTACCTCTCCAGCACCATGTCTGCCTGCGTGCTGCCATGCTTCTCTCCGTGATGATAATGAACTAAACATCTGACAGTAAGGAAGCCCCAGTTAAATGCTTTCTTTTATAAAAGTTGCCATGGTCATGGTCTCTCTTTACAGCAATAGAACATTGACTAAGACAAAAAAAACACCAAAGCTTTTTGTCCCTGCTGAGATTTTCCCAGTATCTCTGTCTTCGCAGTGTCCCCAGGTATACGGAACTGGCAACAACTGTTCAGTATAGGATCAAAGAGAATTTATGCAGAGAAGTGACCAGTGTAGACCTTAGCAGGTCTCAACACTGTCCAAATTATATTATCAACCATTGGATTAAGCAAGTTAAGAAACAAAAAAATCACACAGCCAGTCTTCAAAATAAGAATGCAGAGCTCAGGGAAGACAGTCAGAATATATCGGCAGGTCTTAAACCCAGGATGGGATGAACTGATGGAAGGTGACCAGGGATTTCCAGCATTCAGGAGGCTTTATAATTGCTCTCCCAAGAGGACAGGAAGACAGCACTATTAACAGTATTTGCTAATGGAGGCGTCTGAAATCACTCAGCCCAGGCAGCCAGACACACTGTGGGCTTTGTTAGCAGTTACAGGAAGAATTGTCATTTCCCCGTCCCCTACCTCCAATCCCCTGCCCGGACTTGTCTCTTCTGGTCCTGTCTTTGGGGCTGAAAGAGGCTGGGAGAAGCCTCGGTTTAGGAATGAGAATTGGCGGGCAGGAAGGTAGGGCCCAGCCCTGTATCCCAGGTGCTCCCCCTGGTGGACAAATATCACGGACTGCAAGAAAAATCCCCCATCTTTGGGAACCGGAAACCCTAGTTCTCTGTACTCACCTTTGAACGACCTCCTTTTAGTCTTGGAAGCCAATCCAGACACCACTGGCTGCATGATCTGGTGTCGCCTGCATGTCCCACAGTCCTAGGCACCCCTCTCCTCTGCCCTCACTCTGCTGCGACCACACTGCTTGCCTGAGTCCTTGTGCAGAGTCCTTGAGCAGGCTTCTTCCCACCCCATCCCATTCTTCACGTGCCACAGACTGGAACCTCTTTCTGCTCTACGACCCTTCCTGTCCTTGATCTGCCAGCCAGCCTGTGCTCCTCCTCAGCTAACAGGTACACACCTGAACATTCCCAAACACTGCCTAGTGTGGTCCAGTGTAGGTATTCTGTGACAGAGGACACCTCCCCAGTGTCTGCCATGATGCCTGCATGAGCAGCACCGACAGATGTTAAAGAAATGAATAATGTATAACGTTAACCTGCAGACCCAGCGGTGAAGTGGAGGGTGTGGGTAGAGCAGGACACATCCTCCAGGGCTTCTGGTCCCTGCCCTGCCTCACATGTGTCTGCAGTGGTGGGAAGGGGACAGTGGTAGAGAAGCTTCTGGAACACACACACCCTGTTGTTTGAGAAGCCCGGACCCGTGTCTGGGGTGTGTCTTTCTTCCTCTCTCTTTAATGAAACCAAAACTCTATTTCACATTGGCGAGTCATAAAATAGGTCACTAAAGCCACTGTTTGGCCTGAGTCAAGGTCCCTAGGAGATGAGGGGAATGCCTCTGGCTGCTGTGGGTAATAGCAGACCTGTTGCCTCTCCCCCTGCTCACTCCCATCAGCAGGGGTGTGCATGTGCCTCCACTTTGTATTTGTAAGCATTGCAGCTGGAAGCCAAGGAATACCACAAAGTCACACCGCACAACAAACCTCACACATGAGATTTATTGGGAGGGAAAACCCAGGAGGGTGGCTGCCTCTGCTCAAGCAAGAAACAGCAGCAAACTGAACAGGACAGAGGGCTTATGTAGAGTTTCTTGAGAAGAGGGTGGAACTTTTCAAGGTGGAGCTTTCCAGAGTGGAGATTGGTGGGATTTCATGTCCAGAAACTGGGCTTTTTACTCTGAGGATGGAGGCAAGGTCCAGCAGTTATGTAGTTAGAGTAGACCATGGGTGGAACTTGGCAGTTAGCGGTCCTGGGGGAGGGGCCTGGCCACTCTTGTGGCTGGAAAGGTTTGCATCAACAGAATTTCGTGGTTCCTTAAGAAGCTGAACACACTACTATGTGATCCAGCCACCCCCACTATGAGGTATTTACTCAAAGCACACACAGGTGGTGGAGGGGGGCTGGAGAGATGCTCAGCAGTTCAGAGCACTCAACCGCTCATGCAGAGGGCCCAGATTGGGTCCCCAGTACATGTGATGGCTCACAACTATCTATAATTCCAGTTCCAGGGGATCCAACACCCTCTTCTGAGGGCGTCAGGCATGTACATGGTACACATACATGAAGGCAAAACATTCATTAAAAAAAATCTTTTAAAAACTGAAGTATACATAAAACAAATTCTCATATATGAATGTTCTTAGCACCTGTGGATATTTGAATGAGAATGGCCCCCCATGTTTGATTCCTGGACGGGAAACTCTTTGGAAAGGATTTGGAGGTGTGGCCTTATTGGAAGAGGTGTGTCACTGGCAACAGGCTTTAAGGTTTCAAAAGCTCACACCAGGACTAGTCTCTCCCTCTCCTTCCCTCTCCCCCTCTCCCCCCTCTCCCCCCTCCCCACTAAATGCTTTCTTTTATAAGTTGCCTTGGTCATGGTGTCTCCACAGCAACAGAGAAGTATCTAAGACACACCTTTATTCATTATAATTCCTGAGCCGAAAACACGTTGATAATCTGTGGAAAAGGGAATGATCAAGACTGTTCTGCAGAGCTGTCTTGGGAGCCAAATCACCACCATCTCCATGAGTTCATCTGGGGCTGCTTGCCAAAGATGACCACAGCTAGGCTTGTGACTATTACCTTTCCTCACAGAAGGAGGCATGGGAGGGTCATGGGATCTAAGTATCCAGCCACTCCTCCTAACCAGGTGTACACAATTCTGCCCTAATTGTGCACGGCCTCGGGGCAGGAGGTTAGAAGTACCTTTGCTGTGAAGAGCTGAGGAGGGGCTACAAGCGTGGGACCAACGGAGAGTCATCACCCATGCTGAGTGCAAGCCTTCCTGTGTGGCTGCTTTAAGGCCACCACACCCTGCTCTGTAAGTAAGCTTAATGAATTCACAGGTTTCCCAGGATGAACTCTGGTGGAGTTTTACCTGGGCCTGTTAGGGGGTGGGGTAAACATTGTCTCTCCCAGGGGAGAAATTTTAGCAACAGACAAGAAAAAGCATGTCCAGGGTCCTATGGCCTTAGATAAATTTTAGCACCAGAGAGTTGCATCCACACCAATGAATCTCAAAATAATTAGACTTAGTGGAAGAAGCCAGTGAAGACAGTGCTACTCTCTGGCTCAGTTGATATAAAATAGGCTAAGCTGTTCTACCCTGTTAGAAGATAAAGTAGAAGAAAGAGTGGCGCACGCCTTTAATCCCAGCACTTGGGAGGCAGAGCCAGGCGGATCTCTGTGAGTTCAAGGCCAGCCTGGGCTACCAAGTGAGTGCCAGGAGAGGCGCAAAGCTACACAGAGAAACCCTGTCTCGAAAAAACCAAAAAAAAAAAAAAAAAAAGAGTGGCAGGGCAGAGTCGGGAGTAGGAGAGGAGTGTTACAAAGAGGTGGTAAGGGGGCTTTAGAAATGTTCGCTTCTTGATTGTGATATTTTCAAGGGTCTAGATGAACGGTTCTTAACATAATGAGTCTCGACCCCTCTAAGGGGTCACATACCAGATATCCTGCATATGAGATATCTTTATTACAATTCATAACAGTAGCAAAATTACAGTTATGAAGTAGCAACGAAATAATTTTATGGTTGGGGGTCACCACAACATGCGGAACTGTATTAAAGGATTGCAGTATTAGAAAGGCTGAGAAACACTGGTCTAGATGAATGTCACAATCTATGAGTTCACTGTCTGCTAACTCAATTGCAATATTCCTTAAAAGACTTATCGTCCACGGGGTTCCTTGTGTAGCCTCTGGCTGCGAAGAGTAGGGCTGAGCTTAGTGGTGGGACTTCAGTTGGAAAAAGCTGAGCTTTAAGATGAGGAGCAAAGGAGCTAGAGAGATGCCTTAGTGGCTAAAATCACTTACTGCTCTTCCAGAGGACCCCTCCTTCAGTTTCCAGCACTTAAGTCATGTGACTCACAACTGCCTGTAACTCGAGCTCTACAGGATCCAACACCTCTGGCCTCCACGGGCACTTGCACTCAGGTGTGCACACACCCACAGAGATCTACACATAATTTAAAATAATAAAAGACATTCTCTGAAGAGATGAGGAACAAAAAGCTTTTCCAGTGTGCATGTGTGTGAATATGTATATGTGAGGGAGGTGGTTATGTATGTATGCATTTGTGTGTGTGTGTGTGTTCATGGGAGATAGAGAACTGACCTTTCTCAATTACCCAAACACCTACAGATTTCAAAAAACCATCGGATACTGTAATGAACAGCAAATCTTTATGATAAGCTTCTATCAAATTCTTACGAATAGATACAGTGACCCTCCTAACCCTTCCAACTGAGTCACACCGTTTTAACAGAGGCGACCCAGTAATCTCAAAGTCGGCTGTCCAAACTGCACAGCAAGGAAAGGACAGAGCCTCCGTCCATGGGACTTGCAATGGCCGGACTGGTTTCCTCTCCCTGGGATAAGGCCCCTCCTTCCAGGCAGCTCCCTGCTGGGTGACTGAAGGTCTCTGAACACACGTGGGTGGGTGTTGTGACAATGGGTCAGACCTGTCCAAGTGCTCAGCCCTCCAAGGTTAACTATGGTGCACAGAGCTATATATAGCAGATTGTTAGAAAATAAGCTTTACTTTGGGAAGGTTCAGAGAATCTGGGCAGCTTGAGCGGGGCTGATGGCTTCGCAGGAGGGGCTGAGAGGTCATTGTCTAAGCCCAGCTGGTGAGTGGTGTGGCAGGGAGGTGGCCTGCCTCAGGAAGGTATAACACTTTGCTCTGCTCAAAATAGAGACTGGCCATTTCCTGAGTGGGAGTTAGCCAGAGATGGGGAAGAGCCCTGGAGCCTCTGACCACAGTCCCTCAGAGAACAGAAACTGGACAAATGTTCAGGATCCCTGAGGTCGCAGGCTGGGTGGAGACGACAGGCCAGGTGATTAGGTGACTGCACCCCTGCACACCGTGGGTAGCAAGGTCAGGCCTTGAGGGAACCTTCCTGCTAAGTCCAGCTGGCTGATGGGGCGAGGGGGGAGTTTTGGAGAGGACCAGCGAGGGTGTTATGGGGCACATGGTGGCATGGTGGGGGCGGGGTGGCAACACTGGGCATGGAGAAAGCTGATGGTTCTCATGTGGGAAGTGAGCCTTCAAGGATCAGTCATGTCAGGGCCGTTCCAGGCCACTGGTCACTGAGTGGGCACTGACACTGGTGGTTTAGAATGCCCACAGGATGGGGCTCCGTTCTTGTCAGCAGTTTTTCACTGGGGCTGAATCCTGGTAGTTAACTATAACTAGCCAATGCTCGGATTCCCTTCTCTGCCAACAACTACCAACCACAGCCCGGTTCTGATCCCACCCCTCTTCTGTTTACTGCCCACAGACCCCACCACTAGGGACTTAATTCTTAGTTTGTCAGGGTTAGAAATAGTGGACTATCACCCCAAAAGAGTAACAGCCACCTTCTGATATTGGTTATACAGCAAACACCGTTCTGGACGATGGCTTACTATATCCACAAGGGTAACTGACAAGCACTGGGTGCTGTGTTTTATACTGACTGTGAATATAAGGCCCACACATTCATTCAGCATTAACCATCTTTGGTCAATTTTTAAGACTATGCTTCATTTTCAAAAGAAAAAAACCTTGTGGTTCAATATGCTAGTCATTTTTTTTTTCTTTTTGGTCTCAATGACAATACCTGAGAGAAATAATTTAAAGGAAAAAAGTTATTTTGTATTGTGATTTCAAAGTTTCAGTCTGCAGTTGGCTAGATCTATTGCTGTGGGCCGAGGGTGGTGAGGGGTGGGAGCTGGGGGGGCAGGTGGCTTGGCTTCGGGAGGATGTGGTGAAGGAGGCTGCTCACTTCATGGCAGCTGGGAAGCAGAGCAGGGAGTGGGAGATGGAAGGGACTGAGATGGGGTACGTTTTCAGGACATGCTTTCAATAGCCTCCTTCCTCCAAGTAGGCCCTAGCCCTGACCCCCAAATGCCATCATCCTATTAATATATTTAGGGATCAAGCCACTGATCAGATTAGAGTTCTCAGAACCCAATCACCTCTCAGCAACTCTATCTATCAACTGGGGACCGATTCTCTAACACGTGAGCTTTTGAGGGACAATTCATATCCAAACTTAGCACAGGCAGAAAGTGACAGACCCTGACCAAACCCAGGTCTGCTGACTCCAAAGCTTCTTCTGGAGTCACTCTGTACTGGAGGGTCATTTGAAAATGCCTGTAGAGTTATCTTGGAAACTGTGCTAGTTTGAATGAAAATGACCCCCATAGAACACGCCCCCCCAGGGAGTGGCATTATTGAAGGGATTAGGATGTGTGCCTTGTTAGAGTGATTGTGGCCTTTTTGGAGGAAGCGAGTCACTAGGGGTGGGCTTTGAGATTTCAGATGCTCAAGCCAGGCCCACTTAAATGGGTCACCCTCTTTTCCTGCTGCCTGCCGATTCCAGTGTAGAACTCTCAGCTGCCTGCATGCCACCGTGCTTCCCACCATGATGACAATGGACTAAACCTCTGAACTATAAGCCAGTCCCAATGAAATGTTTTCCTTTATAAGAGTTGCCATGGTTATGGCGTCTCTTCACAACAATAAAACCCTAACTAAGACAGAAACCGTTGTTTATTCCCTCATCCACACATCCGCTGGGCACATAACACCTTACTCTGCGATGCCTCCAACTTAGCTGCTTAATGTTCCTAATACCACCCCTGAATTCCACAGACGCTGTCTTCATGCTGTGAAAATCAAGTAGATTGTGCCTTGGATTTCCAAGCTAATTTTCGGTTGCAGTGGCCTGAAATTCCCCATAGAGAACGTGAGGCCTGTGACAAGACAGTCCCCAGTCTGTGCTGTCCACCTGTTCTGCCACCTGTGGATGCTTCCTGGACTCCTGCTGCCTCTGCTTCTCCTGTTATGCTGATGTCAAAGGGAGGCCATCCATCTCTGCAGCATTGCCTTGGCAGGTGTCCTAGACAGTAGTCTGCTGCTAAAAGCAGCATCCTGCGCCTGTGTCCAGGAGCCTTTCCATGGACCATGGGCTGGCAATTGCATATGCCTCGTTCCACAGCAATTCAGTAAGGGCAGTCAGTGTCTGAGCCCAGGGATAGGGCCGTGAAAACCAGACCCTGCCCAAGGCATTTGCAGACTAGGGAAAGAAAACAATATTAGACGTATAATTACAGAAAAGAGAAAAATGATGTCAGATCTTAAATGGGAGCGTCAGGGTCATAGGAAGAGGGATTAGTATGACTAAAGTCCAGGCTGACACATGAAATAGTCAGCCAGGAGAAAGGAGAGGTCTCAAAGAGCTGCCCTGGCAATGAGAAAAGCCTAGGTCAACAAGGCCCCTGGGCTGAGGCCAAAGTTTGGTAGGTTTGAAGTCACAGAAGATAAAGCAAGCAGGAGCCTCAGTGAGAGGGTTGGAGCCAGGGGTGCGGGATGGCAGATCCTTGATGAGGGACTGCTCTGGGAAGCACAGGTAAGCATTTAGTGCTAAAGAGGGTCGGGCAACTGTGGTGACATTGTGTTCCCCAATATATTGCACTGTAGTGGGTAGCCATTCCAGCTTTGATCTGGAATTCCCCCCCCCCCCATTGAGGCTTCGGTAACTGTCACGCCTACAAGGCGGGGCCAAGGGAGGACCCTGAAGACCCGAGATCAAGATGTGTGGGCTCTCTTGGTTCCTGGACCCTTCATGCTGGAGGTAGACTGAGCAGAGTTCTCCAGAGAACACCGCCGGACTGCGCCACATCTTTCCCAGACCCTGTAAACTATCCCTTCACTTGTAAGTTACCCCACAAAATAAACCTCCCTTTTAACTACGTGGAGTGGCCTTAATAATTTCACAAATATTGCACCCTAATAAATTTATCTGGGGTCAGAGAACAGAACAGCCACTAGATACAGAGGCCAGAAAATGGTGGCACACACACCTTTAATCCTAGCATTCTGGAGGCAGAGATCCATCCAGATCTCTGTGAGTTCAAAGCCACACTAGAAACAGCCAGGCATGGTGACTCAATGCCTTTAATTCTAGGAAGTGATGGCAGGAAGCAGAAAGGTATATAAGGTTTGAGGACCAAGAACTAGAGCTGGTTAAGCTTTTAGGCTTTTGAGCAGCACAGTTCAGCTGAGATTCATTCCGATGAGGACACAGAGGCTTCCAGTTTGAGGAAACAAGATCAGCTGAGGAATTGGCGAGGTGAGGTTAGCTGTGATCTGTTCTGTCTCTCTGATCTTTCAGTGTTCACCCCAATACCTGGCTCCGGGTTTGTTTTTATTAATAAGCCCTTTTAAGATTCGTGCTACAGGGCAACAGCCCCACAGCAGCATTCTTGACAGTGGAAGGGGAGGAGTCATAAGTGCCCTCTCCCCCTATGGTCCTGGCCGGCTGAGGAAGGCATCCTCCGTTACAGTAAGCCCCGAGAGGCCACAGTTCAGCGTTGAGCCTAAACCTCTGGAGTCCAGACTGCTGCCTCCTCCAGGGTGCTTCTTGTCCACAAAGGCGAAACTAGCTCATTTGGCTCAGGCTTGAGAGGAAATGTGTCAACCCAGACAGTGGGAGGCTCCGATGAGGGAGAGCAGGCGTAGAGAGGCTCCAGCTGCCCACGTGTCTGCTTCTCTGCAATTTTCTCTCTTCCTGCTGACTTACCTGACAGAACGATGTCATCCCCTGACAAGGATGGCCTCATGCTGTTTCAGACAAAAGAAACCACAGGGATGTGAATTCTAAATGTCTCACACAGCTCTGCCTGTCCTTGGACGACTTTCCAAGGGACAGCACTGTCCAACGGCTCTGGGTCAGACTCAGAACATGGACACATGGCACATGGAAAGTAAGAGATCCTAACAGACAAGAATAGGTAAATAGTATGTAAGGGGCACAAAGCCACATATGGTTTGCACCTGCAATCCTAGCTCTCAGGGGTCAGAGGCAGGAAGAGCACAGGTTCGAGGCCAGCCATAGCTACAGATAATGGGTTTCAAAAGCCCGCATCAGGCCCAGTTTGTTTGTGTTCTTTTTCTCCCTCCCTCTCCCCCTCCCTCTCCCTCTCCCTCTCCCCCTCCCCTCCCCTCCCCCTCCCCCTCCCCTCCCCCTCCCCCTCCCCTCCCCCTCCCCCTCCCCCTCTCTCTCCCTCCCTCCCTCCCTCCCTCCGTCTCTCCTGCTTATGGATCAGGGAAGCTATGAGCTCTCAGCTACTGCTCTGGAGCCACGCCTGCTCCTGTCACTCTCCCCACCGTGATGATAACGGACTCAGTTAAATGCTTCTTCTAGAAGTCGCCTTGGCCACAGTGTCTCTTCATAAGACTAGAGCAGTAACTAAGACACAGAGTATTAAGTTGCCAAAGAAATTTGACCCTGCATTCTTTTCTCTAGCATCCCAAATGGAACTTTTGATCTTTCTCACAGCTTTCACTCTCCCGTTTTTCTCAGCACCGATGCCAGCATCCTCATTTTTACTATTTGCATGTATGCATATAGTGCATACACATGAGTGTGCATGTGTGCTAGCATTTGCTCACACATGCAGAGGCCAGAGCAGGACAGCAGGCATCATTCTCTATGCTCACATTGAGACAGGGTCTCTTACTGGCCTGGTACACACCGTTTCAGTTAGGCTGGGCCCTTAGGATCAGTGTCTCAGCCTCCCCAGGGCTGAGGTGCAGGCACATGCAGCCATGCCTGGCATTTTACATCATATATTAGTCAGGGTTCTCTAGAACCACAGAATTTATGGAATGAATCTCTCTCTCTCTCTCTCTCTCTCTCTCTCTCTATATATATATATATATATATATATATATATATATATGAATACATATTCATATATGTGAATACATATTCATATATATATATATATATATATATACATATACATATACACACATAGAATTTGTTAGAATGACTTACAGGCTGCAGTCCAACAACGGCTAGCTGTGAATGCAAAGTCCAAGAATCTATCTAGTAGCTGCTCAGTCCCATGAGGCTGGTGTCTCAGCTGGTCCTCTGTATGTGCTGGAATCCCAAAGAAGTAGGCTCCAATGCCAGTGAAGGGGTGAAGGAACATGGAAGAGCTGACATGGTGAGGGCAAGCAGGTGAAGAATGAACCCTTCCTTCTTCCATTGTCCTTACATAGGCTTCCAGCAGAAGGTGTGGCTCAGATTAAAAGTGTGTCATTCTGCCTCAAGATCCAGATCACAAGTGTACCCTCCATTTCGGGACTGTAGTTCATTCCAGATGTAGTCAAGTTGACAAACAAGCATTAGCCATCACGCGAGATGACAGGGACTTGGACCAGATGCTCACAGAGCAAGTGCTTTTACCCGCTGAGCCACCTCCCCAGCAACCCCCGCCCCCACAGCCCTATCAGTCTCCTAGTCTCAGGTTTAACCATTGTGTTCCATATGCACACTCCCACATGGTTTTCCCTGATCTGAGCTTGTGGGTTCTCTTCCCTGGTGAGAGTGCACAGTGCTCTCCCTAGGAAACAAAGCTGTCTGAGTCCTTTGTAGGTGAGCTTTCCCTGTGCCTGGAAACATTAGATTTCTTCCTTAATCTCACATGTGAGCACCTTTCCTGAGATATGGCTGGGGGTTTTGTTTGTTACTTGGAATTTGATTAGTCCATTAGTTCTAAAACTGAAAGCTTGTCTTTCTTTGCCATTATTTCTCATAAAGGGTCTTGTTGTGAAACCCCAAGCTGGCCTGGAAGTCTCAATCCTCCTGCCTCAGCTTCTTCAATGCTGTGATTACAAGCCCATGCTGATATGCCCAGCCAAATGCAGCTTTTCTACAGCTTAGACATGTGCTATTTCTTTTCTTTTTTAATGTGCGTGTGGTGCCTGCATGGGTAGATATGTGTATGGTCACAAGTATGTGAAAGTTTGCATACACCTGTGTGCATGCATGTGAAGGTCAGAGGTTTGATGTCAATGTCTTCTTCATTGCCTTCCACTTGAGTTACTGAGGGAGTCTCTGGCTGATTAGACTGAGCTAGCTGGCCAGCTTGCGGGGTGGGGGTGGGGGGCAGCCCTAGTCTCCACCCCCTAACTCTGGGATTACAGCTGTCTTGTTCTCATGTGGTGCTTGGCATCCAGCCCCCCCCCCCCCCAGTGCTCACATCTGTGATAAGAACTTTATCCAGAGAGGCAGCTCCCCAACCCTTCACTTCTTGATGGTTTATCTTAATGCCTTAGTGTCTCCTGTTATTGAGAAACCAGAACCTCTGCAGCTCTTTGTTACAACATTATCTGATATTCATTATATCTAATACTTATTTTTGTGTGGTTTGTGTGTATGTGCATGTATATGAGTGTGTGCCTGTGTGTGTATATGTATGTGTATGTGTGTATGTATGTATGTGTGTGTATACACATGTGAGATTGGTTTGTTTGCCTTTTGTAGTATATGTGTGAGAGATTTCTTTCATTTGATTTTCCAAACTGTTAACTGTTTTTTGTTTTCAGATTTAAAGTCAGCCAGGCTGCGTGATTTATTAGCATTGCGACAATGCTCTAATTATATTAGGTATATATAAATCACCAACAGAAGCAGAATGTTTGTCTCTGAAATTAAACAAGTAAACTCTAAAAAAAACCTGACATTTTCTGCTTACATAAACTCATTTTCACACTTGTACATAAAGAACTTGGAGTGTCTCCCATTCCCACCCCGCTCTTTCCTCTCTTCACCCCCCACCGGTCCCCTTTGCTCTCCCATGTAGCTCCACTTCTGTTTCCCTGACATACACACGCGTAGTTTAATACAGGAACCACACTTCCCTGTCACACACACGTGTGGATTAATACAGGAACCACACTTCCCTGTCACACACACACGTGGATTAATACAGGAACCACACTTCCCTGTCACACACACGCGTGGATTAATACAGGAACCACACTTCCCTGTCATACACACGTGTGAATTAATACAGGAACCACACTTCCGTGTCATACACACGCGTGAGTTAATACAGGAACCACAAATGATAAACACACAGTTCCTCGTATTTGTAAGACTAGCTTCATTCACTTAATATGATTGCCCCCAATGGATTGTATCCATTTTCCTGCAAGCAACATCTTTATTTTTCTTTATGGTGGAACAAAATTCCATTGTATGACATGTCACACTTTCTCTATCCATTCCTCAATTGGTGGATACCCAGGCTGGTACCCCGACTTAGTTCACCACTTGGTGAACACTGATGTGCAGGTGTGTCTGTGATGTTGCTTTGGAGTCCCTGGATGAGGACCCAGAAGTCGTAGAGCTGGGTCCTGTGGTATGTGTCTTTGTAGGGTTTTGAGGAACCTCCATTCTGAGATCCATAGATTGCCATCAGGAGTACAAAGGAGTTCCCTTTCGATCTGTGTCTCACCAGCAGTTTTTATTTGCTTTCTTAATGACTGCCATCCCGACATCACTTTCCTTGGAAACACTGCCATCTTTATTAAATTGTCTCTTCTTTTTTAGTGTGTGTGTGTGCGTGTGTGTATGTGGGGGAGAGAGAGAGAGCATTCATGTGTGTATGTGTGTGTGTGTGTGTGTGTGTGTGTGTAAGAGAGAGAGTACATTCGTGTGTGTGTGTGTGTGTGTGTGTGTGTGTGTGTGTAAGAGACAGGGTCTCATGTAGCTTAGACTAACCTCAAACTGCCTCTGTAGTATAGGATAACCACGAACTCCTTATCTTTCTGATTCCCCACCCCTACCCCGCCAAGTGCCAGGATCATAGGTGTATGTCACCATGCCTGGCAATAGATTGTCTGTTCCTTTTGCTGTTGATGCAGAAACATATACCAGGACCGTTCATGATGCTGTTGACAGTCCTCCTGGGCAGAACATACTGAGCTCTGGAGTCAGCTCTTGCGACTGTCTCATGCAGCACTCAGGGTGATAACTCTTCTCATCTAAACTGGTCACAGGGATTCTCTCCTTTGAGAACATAGAGTAAAGAAATCTCTCCCAAAGAAAGGGGTTTTCTGGGCAGCCAGGGAGCAGCATGTGTCCATCTAAGGGAAGAAACACCGGTAGATTTCTGATTTCTTCCACCAAGTAAGCCAACAGGGTTCCGTTAGGAATTGTGGCGCTTCTGAAAAATGATGAGGCAGCTGCTACCCTGGCCCTGTCTGCTCCTCATTGGTCACCTCCCAGCTCTGTGACTCTTTGTCAGCTGCAGGAGCCTCTGATGGCTGTTCTGGACAAGTGACAGAAGCCTATCTGCAGTACTCATGAATCAGTTCTCAACAAACACAAGGTCAGGACAATATGGACCAATACCTCACCTCCTGCAGTCAGCTTGATTCTCAGTGGGAGGCACTCTGTTGCCAAGTCTTCCAGCTGGCGACAGTAGAAAGTGGTCCAGAAACACACTTCGTGATCTGTGTTACACCTCCAAACTCCTCTCACGGAAGCCACCCGCTACATCCGCCTCTGCCTACTCTCTTGCCCAAGCTGTCTCCTGGGGTCACCAAAGTATATAGCACAGATGGTGAAGGCTCACTGGCGAAGAGTGCTTGAACAAAAAGATAAAGGCCAGGTACTTCCGGGCTCCTTCCACACTTGCCTGTTGGACCACTGACAAGGCTCAGGGCTCTACCCTGAAATCCCCTTAGCTCAAGCTTTTCACTCCCAGCTGCTTATCTTACAAGTCTCATACTCAAGCTAAGAAAGCACACAGTGATGGTTTTTGTTGCTTTGGTCATTACCAAAAACAAAAATGAAAAGAACAACAGCAATTAAACACACACACAGAGAGAGAGAGAGAGAGAGAGAGAGAGAGAGAGAGAGAGAGAGAGAGAGAGAGACAGAGAGAGAGACAGAGAGAGAGACAGAGACAGACAGAGAGAGACAGAGACAGACAGAGACAGACAGAGAGAGAGACAGAGAGACAGAGAAACAGACAGAGAAAGCAGAGAGGGAGAGAGCTCCTTCCTGGAGCAGAGTCCCTTCAGTAGCTTTCTCTTCTCTGAGAGGTTCTTCCTTTTGCTATTTGCCTCCAGATGCTTCCTGCTCCCCACTGAATTCTGCGTTTATCCATCTTGGTGTGACAATTTTCTCTTTACCAGTGTTCTATTCTAGCAGTCCTTCCCGAGACATTCTAAGATGAGGAAGAATGTGGAGGAGTACTGTTGAAACATCCTGAGTTTAAGCTTGCATACCTTACTAAAGGCTTTAAGAAATTTTCTTCGTAGATTTAAGTTGAAGGACGCCATATCCTGTCATACTTTCCTCAGCCCCACCCTGAGCAGGACTGGCACAAGGAGCTGTTCTTTGTAAAGCTATTGGTGAGCCTAACTCCTCAGGAAGCCATGTCCCTCCATAGAGGAGTCAGGGAACAATGGGGTCTTTTACATCCCCCAAAATTATGATATGCCTTAGCTAAATGCTGATTTTGTGCGACTCTGAACTGAATAAAATATCTAAAGGCAAGATCGTGGCTGCAGCAACCTGGGAAAAGGGGAAGCTCTGAGCCCTGGAGGGAGGGAGGGAGCCAGGCTGGGCCGGGCTAGAGCTAGGTGGATGCTCCCTGTGTGCCCCTTCTTGGGGTGTGCCTGGGCCCAGGAGGACAGGAAAAGGAGGAATGGGGAGGTACTAACCCTCCTGGGTCAGACATGAGTATGGAGATCTTACAGAGCAGTGGGCTTCCTTTTATTCCTGTTTCTGAGATCTCAGCATATATTCTCAATACCTATTCTAATGATAAAAATAAGGGTCTTCTGAACTGTAAAATTCTAAAACTTGAAGCATGAAATTTAAAGATAAATAGAACACTTTCCCCAGCACAGCAGGAGCCGTATCTGTGCTTCCCAGGGGCTCTGGCTCAATCAGAAGAGTTCTTGGGAACCTGCAGTTTACAATTTGAGTGAGTAGCTTCATTCTCTCTCTCTCTCTCTCTCTCTCTCTCTCTCTCCCCTCTCCCGCCCCCCCCCCCCCCCCCGCCATTGCTGGCCAACATTCCTGAATGTGTAGAAAAGGCCCAAGATTGAAAAATGCATAGAAAATGCTTATCAACCGAATTTGGAAGAATGTCTCCAAACAGAATACTAGACTAAGTAGGGAAAATGTTGACATCGTGTGTTACCTGTGGCACAGTTGTCCCTGCTCCCCTGGAAGAATCCTCAGCAAACCTCAGCGGTCAGCACTCTGGACTGTTCCAGGACTGCTGTGAAACCAGGCTGTCTAGGAGCCTTAGAAGTGGGTTTTTAGGGCTGGAGAGATGGCTCAGAGGTTAAGAGCACCGATTGCTCTTCAAGAGGTCCTGAGTTCAGTTCCCAGCACCCACATGGTGGCTTACAACCATCTGTAATGAGATCTGGCAACCTCTTCTGTGCACATAATAAATAAATAAATCTTAAAAAAAAAAAAAAGAAGTGGGTTTTTATATTTGGGAAAGGAGGTTGTTCGGGAGTTTATTTGTTTGCTGTTTTTGATGTACTCTGAGGAATGTCATTTCCTGCTGAAGGCTAGCATGTGTTTCTACACCTATTCAAAGACTGCAGTTCCCAGAAAGGAGGTAGGCCGGGTTCAAGGGCAGGCAGGAGAGGAGATGGCGGCCTGCAGTCCGCACTTTGATGATAAGAGGAAGGGTATGTTCATGGCAGTTCCTGATGTTTCCTCCTCCACTCTACCATCAGAGAGCCAGGGTCTGGGGGGTAAACCCACTTTAGGACAAGAGGCTCCCTTCCCCTCCCTCCACTCACACCCACGTGACTGTCCCCGCCCTTCACACACAGTAAGGCTCAGTTTGTCTGAAGAAGTTGTTCTGCTCAGGACTTGATGTTTGTTCCCGACGTCATTGACAATTGGTCATGAACCAGTCCCGCCATGTGCTCTGTTCTTGGTTGCTGAGAGGTGGGGCTGGCAGAGCCACACATCTGCCCAGGTGTCTCTCTGTGCAGAGACAAGTGGGACAAGGAAGTGAGAGGGAAAATTAAAACCCTAAGGAAGAGTGGTGCTCCCAATGCCCCACATCAGGCAGCCCACAGCATCGGTCTGTCCCATTCCTGACAGAAAGTCAACACTCCCCAGAAGTACATATGCTCACACATCACATCTTGGACTCTCAGCAAAAGGACAGGAGAGTGAAAATGATGGTAGCAAAGCCAGAAGAAAATGTCAGAAAACCGCTTATCATGGCGTATACATATCACACACGCACACGCACGCACGCACGCACATGCACACACATGCATGCACACACGTGCACACACACACAGCGAGGGGTGGTAGATTTGGGTATATTAATTTTTAATTATTTTTTGGTTTTTTTGAAACAGGATTTCTCTGTGTAGCCCTAGCTATTCTAGAACTTGCTCTGTAGACCAGGCTGGCCTTGAACTCACAGAGATCTACCTGCTTGAGGTGAGTGCTGGGATTAAAGGCGTGCGCCATCATCAACCTGGCTTAATTTGTAAAATTTAAAGAGCTTCACAAAATGAAGATATTGTCTAGTACAATAGCTCACACCTGTAAGCCAGTACTTGGGAAGCAGGGGCAGAACAATTGCTGAGAATTCAAGATGACCTAGTGCTACGTAGCAAGCTCTGTGCTAGCCAAGGCAACACCGAGACCCTGTCTGAACCACTCTTCCCACAGTGAGGTAAATTACAAATTCAGAAAAATGCCTGAAATAGACATAGCACAGAGCTAAATTATGCAATATACAAAGAGCTTTTAAAAATAAAGAAAAGGGGCTGGAGGGGTGGTTCAGTGGCTAAGAGTGGTTGCTGGTGTCTCAGAGGACCCAGGTTCAATTCCCAGCACCCACATGGCAGCTCACAACCATCTATAACTATGGTTCCAGGGGATCCAATGCTCCCTTCTGGCCTCTGTGAGCACTGCACATACATGGTGCCCTTAACATACATGCAGGCAAAATACCTGTAAACATAAAATAAAAATAAACGTTAAAATAAGTTTTAAAGACAGATAGCCCCAATAATGAGCTAGAGCAATGACCACAAATAAATTTAAAAAGATGCAAATGACTGATGAAATTTTGAAAGCATTTAACATCATCAGTAATTCAAAGTTTGAGCTGTTCTGAGGTATAAATGTTGTTGCTCTTTTTATACTTATAATGCTTGTGCTGATTTTGCAAAGCAGTTTGAACTTGCTGCCCCCTTCCCACTGAACAGAGTCCTTAATCCTGTGTGTTCAATTTTATCTCTTCTTCTCCAGCCTGGGGTGGGGGGTGGCGGGGTTCCGGCCACTCAGGCCATTGTGCTCCCTTTTATAGTTTTTACCTAGTGAATCTATCTCAATTGCCTGGTGACAACTGATGGATTTATTCCGTTTGACATCCCAACAAGGCTGATAAATAATAACTAGAGTTTATATTCAACATTTGCTTTTACTTAAGGGCTTTTATTCCATCTAACCCTCCTGATGAGCTTACAATGTGGTCTTTGGAGCTCAGAGAGATCACAGCTCTTCTAGGTAATAGGCTGGCCCTCTCCTATCCTGGTCTAAACTGAAGCAAAGCACCCTCCATCCTGAAAGAGGCTCTTTCTTTCCAGGCTCCAGACAGCAGCCTAATGCAGTGCACTCCTGACCATGGCTACATCTCAAAGGTATAGAGCCAGTATCTAAGTCAGAAAAAAGCCTCAAAACCCACTGGCCTGCCTTTCTTTTTAGAAAGCAAATGCATTTTAGGATGCTATATGCCACCAAAAAAAGACACAAAGCAAAGTGGCGTCCCCCAGGATGCTTTCTTGTTTTTCTGGAGGAAATTGCTTTTCCGTTTTCATGTTGCTTGGTGTGAGCCAGATAGATAACGCTGACTGGAGAGCACTGCTAACTGGATTTTAGAGCACATTTGGATTCTAAGTAAAATCAAGGCAGTCAAACCTGTAGATGTAACCAACCTTCTTATTAAATAAGAAACACAGAACCAATGCAAAGAAGAAAGCCAAGAGGTCAGAGCTAAGAGCTAAAACCTTACCCTTCCTCCTGCAGTGGTCCTACCTCTCAGAACTCACTACCCCTGTGTTAATGTCTTTATATAATGTTCCTGTTCTGCCTTCTCATTGGTTGTAAACCCAACCACATGACTGCCTCGTCACGGCCTGTCTGTATAGGCCTCCAGGTTTTCCTTGCTTGGTATTGAGATTAAAGGCATGTGTGTCCAATAATGGCTGTATCCCTGAACACACAGAGACTTACCCAGCTCTGCATACCAAGTGCTGGGATTACAAGTATACGCCACCACTGCCCTGCTTTCCTATGGCTTGCTAATAGCTCTGACCCCCGGGCAACTTTATTTATTAACATACAAATAACATTTTAATACAAATAAAATATCACCATACAAACCTGTAATCCCAACCCTGGGGAGGCAGAGGCAGGGGAATCTTAAGTTTGAGGCCAGCATGTACAATAAGTACAGAAGTCCCCCCACCTTTAAAGATAATCAAGCAAAGACCCCGTCTCTCCAGAGGCTCCCAAAAAGGCAGCTGATTTGCCAAGGCAAAGAAAGCTGGTACAAGAGGTTTCACTTGTGGGGGGAGGGGTGCACATGGGCAGCCGGGAGCTGGAGAGGGCTTGAGTGAGCATCTGTGCATGGTGGATGCAAGGGATGAGTGGATAAACACACATTTGTGTGGAATGCAGATACTTCTGTGTCCTTGCAGTCAGCCCCTACTAATGCAGGACTCACACATAAGGCTCCTAGGGCAGCTGTTTTAAGAGCAGAGCGTTGGTATCAAGAAGGCCTGGGCTCCACAGCTCGCTGGGGTGCCTTTGAGCAAGGTTCCCAGTCTTATTGAGCCCATTTCTCCTATAAAATTGTGATGACAATAAAAAGGACTACTTTGTAGCTAATGACATGAGTAAGAAAAATGTTTACAAGTCAGTGAGATGACCCAGCAAAGGCGCTTGCCACAAGTCTGATAGCCCAGTTCAATTCCTGGTACTCATGTGGATGCAGGAGAGAGCCGATTCCCTCAGGTGTCCTAATCTCCACATCCATGCTAGTGACACCATCTTCAGAAGGAATCCAAGACGTGCCCCCAAAATGACACAGTCTAGGGGTCTTGATCAGGTTCGTTTTCCCTGCCAGTTAAAGAATTAAAAGGCAGGGAAAATCTGAAGCCCAACAGGTAGCAGCAGGAATGTCTCACGCACCACAGACAGTTAACAGCTGTGAGTGGTTTTATAGGGGGAGACAACAAGCCCACGGAAGCCACACAGGGAAAAGGACCCTCCCCAAAGCAGAGTGGGGACTCAGAAAGCCAACAAATCCGTCTCTTCTGAGGTCTGGGGGCTTAAACGCCTCTGGAGAGTTTTCCTCCCTGATTTAGGGTTGGTTAGTTTGAAGAAAGCTAGGATGGTTGGTTGGCCCAGAACTGTTCTGTGACACATCCTTGAACTTGTTGAGCTAGTCCATCAGAGTAGGCCAGCTGGTGAAAGACAAAAGCCCACAAGGCCTTGTTTCAAGCTGCCAGGCTTTTGTTTCAAGTCAAGAGGGTGAGGAAGAAGCCGGCCATCTTGGAAATTTCCCACCTTTGTTGCCTGGCCGTGGTTCCTCTCCCTATCTGTCTGTCTGTCTACCAGATAGTCCATCTAATTTTTAGTTTCTCAGTAGTGTATGTACACACACACTAAGTAAATAAATATGAAAATTTTATTTTGAAAGAAAAGTGTTTAGATTCTGGCAGTGTTTTATGTTTAATGTTGATATTTCATAGAATTGACTTGACCATAGAAATGAGCCCTTTGTTTATATCTTAATTTTTTTTATATAACTGAATTATTTTTAATGGAAACATTTTAGGCAAAAGTGCATATTTACTGGGCTCATATCACAACAGGCTGAACACAGTGAATGGTTTTTGCTTTTTTTAAAAAAAAAATGTTCAATATACCTTGTTGTGCAAAGATAAGCAATGCAGTCTCTCCAGGCCACAACTCTCCAGTCTGTGGCAAATCCATCCTGGTTTTCCCCCCAAGTATCTGTCAAGTGTCATGGTACAGGGATGCAGCATCCGGAGCTGGGACACTTGGGAGAAGGTTGTCTGCACTCAGGACATCACTGTACACTGAGGGTTTGGGCACCAGATGGATGAACTGAAGACGTGACTGCTCCAGGGTGTGCTTGAGGGGAAGGATTTTTATTGTAGAGTTGAGGAGAGGACAGCCAGAGGTGTCTGCAAAGGTCCAGAGCAGGAAGAGAAAGTAGTAGATTGAACATGGCCAGCAGGTTGGACTGAGCCGTGAGAAGGAGTGTGGGGGCGGGGAGGGGTGAGAGAAGAAGAGAAGGGGAGGACCAAGAGAGGAGACCAAGAGAGGGCACTAAGGAGAGAGTGTGCAGCTGAAATGGCAGGGTTATACGGGAATGAGAAGCTGGGGGAGGGGAGCCAGTGAGCTGGAGAAGTTTAGGGTGGGGGGCAGAGTGAGATGAGCTAAGAGGAGCCCCGGTAGAAAACATGGGAGGCCATCACAGGCTTTGGTATGCTAACAGGCACCACAGGTAGCCATTTGTCCTTTGGACCTGACAATCACCTTCACCAACCAATCTCTAAGGGCTCAGGCTTCTGTCCCTCTGCATTTCTCTTGGCGGTAGGCTGTGTCTTTCCCTACTCTCTTCTCATATCACCATTCTAGTTTGCGTTGATCGGAAAACCTCCTCTGAGTTAGCGTGCACTGCTGGGCTTACCTTTTCAGGTATGTTTATATATGTATGCCACCCAAAGATGGACAGTATCCCAGCAAGCATCCTCAGGGGAAGCTGAGGGTTTCCTTTTGCATCTCAACTCTTCAGTGCCTGGATGATTCAACCCGGCTAAGCCTCGGGGGTCCATCTGTAAAATAAGTTTCGATCGTCGATCCATTGCATTTATAGTACTGATTGCTTGCTACAGGCCAGGACTCATTCTAGGTGCTGGGTGTATAATGATTACAAGGCAGGCAACCCTTCTCATTCTGTAAGTGAAAACAGAGGTGACGAAATACACACACAGGAGTTGATACCTGGTTATGCCATCTGCTAAGTGGTGTGAGTACAGCCAAACTGGAAAGTGATCAAACTTGGTAGGGCGCCTGTCGCCTGGGCTTATCAGGCCTGAGAACGTTTCACTAGCCACTCAGATGAAGCAGATCTGGCATGAAGGCACATTTGTGCATCTTGGCTTGGGTTCTTCACTTACTGGGCCAAACCTTGATAATTCTCTGACTATCCGGTGAAGCTGGTGCGGTTTTCTGGACAGCGGGGAAGACTGAGGTCGCTAGTGAACGTGCGGGTGGCTAAGGCACTTGTGAACTAGCTGCCCACCCACCCCCGGCCCCCCAGGAGCTCAGAAACCACCTTGTTTTCTGGTCCTGATTCCGATCCTCATTATGGTCTTGCCTGATGAAGGATCTTTGCTGTCATCCTCCCAGGGCTCCTTCATGGTCTCTGACTCCCTCCCCATGAGGAACATGGGTCTTCCTGCCAACTTGTTTTCTATAAGACAAGTGCTAACATGTCTTCCCCAGCCATTTATGAAGAGCTATCACTGAGTTTCGAATGTGTTTTCTTGTGGATAGTCCGTCGTCCCCACCATGAAGTCAAAGCTCCCATTTACCTGACTTTTTTCCATACTCCCAGCATCAGACACAATTCCCAACAAATACTGGTCTGTCTAGCTGTGCTTGGAAGAAGGGAAGGACGGAAGAGCAATACATCACTTTTGTTTGATGTTTTAAACATAAAATAAGAACTATCTTCCCAGATATTATGAAAACAATAAAATATGGAAAGCTGAAAGAATTGAGTAGTATCAATTCAATGATTAGTCATCTAAAATAAGAGCTATTAATTGAAGCTCTTTTGGAGGAAATGGTCTCAAATTGGATTGGCTTGCCTGGTTGTGACACACTATGCCCTGGAGCAGCAATGACCAGCAGATACTTCAGGAAGCCCCAGGGTTTGAGAACTTACACTATCCTACCTGTTCTAGAAACAGCACGTTGAATGTAAAGCCACAGTTGCTACAAGGTTTAGCTTTCTTCACAGGTCCTGGGGATACCAGGTATTGGAACAAATCTGAACCTGGACAGGGCCTGACAAGGCTCTGAGGTGTAGGTTGGTTACTTTTCTTTCAGACCCTGACAATAGTGGATGGTGAGGACCAGAGGTGGGCCGTTGTCCTTCATGAAAGAGCAGGAAGTGCTGGGAACCACAAAGGCCTGGCGATATGGGTCCGTGCAGCGCTGTGGTTTCGTGTTCTTCATTCCAGTTTGCACCATGGATGAAGAACTCTAGGTTCACTCCTGCTTCTGTTATCTGGCAGGACTTTGGACCAAAGCCATGGGCTCCTCCTGAAGGCATGGACTTGGGCCAAGGGCAAACATGGAAGGGCCTCTCAGATACAGCCCACTCCCGGAAGCCTGGGGCTTTGAATGCCGTGCCAAGCCTCCTGCCCAGCTTTCAGCAGCAGCTTCCAGCCCACAGCATACAGAACAGTGGGACACACACACACACACACACACACACACACACACACACACACACACTGAAGGATTCTCACTCCTATTCCCTTTCTTTTCCACCCTCCCAAATCCAGATTTGCCCTAAACTTCAGCAGGAAACAAACCAGCAGCCAGATGTCTGACTTCTTCACCCCATTGGCAGTGATTAGCCATCTTTCCTGAACACTTCCGGCCTGTCCTCTCTGTTAGATATTTCAGTTTCTTCACGGTCCATCTCCCTCAGCTCAGACACAGGAACACCCTCTGGAGAAGAAGAAACAAAATGTAGCCAGCCAGGAATAGCCAACATGTTGGGGATTTCTGTGCCCTAGCAGCCAGTGAGTGGGTGAGGTTTCAGAGAGGGCGGGTGTGGGGAGGGCAGCTGCCCCCTTCCTAGATGCATTTGTTCTATCACTAAATTCAAGTCTGAAGAAGACTAGAGACTTTGATCAAAGAGGAGATAATTAAACAAATGTACAACTTCAAGAGTACACGGAGGAAGAGAGATGCAGATGCTGTCACTTCAAAGTATTTGTGAAAAAACAAGAGCAAGGCAGCTTTGGCAGCCTGGAGTTGGAGCGAGCATGCAGGGGTGGGGGTGGGGGCTGGGGGTGGGGGTGGGGATAGGGAGGGTTGCCTCCCTGACACAAAGCAGAGTGCTTGGAACAGAAAGAGACCACAGAGAGCCTCTCCTTCATTAGCTGCCTTGCTTCCCAATCAGGGCAACTGAGGCTCTGCTGGAAAGGGAATACTTGCCCGGGTCTGTTGCTGGATGGCAGAATGCGCCCAGGTCAGGGGACCATGCTTGGCTTTCTGGAATGGTGGGTAGTGTGGCTTGGCCTGCTCGCCCTCTCTGCCTGCTGTCTCATGATGGCCAGGTGGGCCCTTCCAGTGACCCGCTGCAGCCAGCCAGGAAGGAGCAGCCACCATGGGAATTTTTCTGTCCAGTGGCAGAGGGCTTTTGTTTTGTTTTGCTTTGCTTTGCTGAGCTTAGCCTTGTTTTGTTTTTTCAGGTTATGCTGTGCAGCCCAGGTTGGCCTTGAACTCATGCTCTTCCTGTCTTGACCTTCTGAGTGCTGGGATTACAGGCCTGTGCCACCAGGCCCAAATTTGTAAAATACACATAAAAGGAAATACTGAGAAATGGCTCTGCTTTTCAAGTTGGCACTCTGATTCTGTTTATGGGGAATGGAAAGTTCTCCAAGAAGAGCATGTGAACCAGGTGGGGAGTTGCAAGAAGCCTTTGAAGTGGGGTTTTAAGAAAGTCTAGTTAACTGCAGAAACTCCAGTATCCACTCATTCTTTTTCTCTTCTGGGCTTTCGTCACACACCTCTGTCTCTATGGCCATACGTCTCCATTCCATTGTTTCTAAAAGTATTACTTGAGAGAGTCACTGATCTTTGTGCCTCAGTTTCTCCACTTGTAAAACAGGGAAAAAGTTTGTATCTGACAATTTCCTGGAGGAGTTACATGAACAATTGACATAATTAAGAGGTGATAGACCTTTTATAAGCTTTAATTCTGGTGAATTCTTCCCCTTGTCACAGAAGGCACCTACCAGTCTGTGTGCCTGTTAGGCAGTGGGTCCCTGCAGAACAGGAGGGCCCCTCTTCAGCATTTCCCATAGGGATTTACCTGGATCTTTGTCCTGAAGCTCTGGCTATTTCCAAAAGGAGAGACACTTCTAGGCCCTGAAGCATGTTTTCAAGCTTTCTGGGTTGGGAGGGCATTGGCCTCCGCTGTGGTTCAAGCATGTTCATTCAAGATCTGTTGGAAGTTTGGTCTCAAGCGTGGTGACATGGTGGTGGCAGGCTTTTAAGTGGTAGGGCTCATGACAAGCCCCTAGGCCTTCTGTCCTCAGAAGGTATAGTGTAGCTCTCATGGGACACATGAGGTCATTAGTTGCTGGGAGAGCAAGCCTGCCCTCTGACCTGGTCTTGGGCTTCCTGTTTGAACATGTGATCACTTCCTTTCACATTGGTGCTCACCGTGATGCCTCCTGTTATGATGCCTTCATCAGAATCATCCTTCAAAATGATGTCAGTTCTCAACTTGACAGAAACCTAGAGTCACCTGGGAAGAGGAAACCTCAAACGATGAATTGCCTACATCAGAATGGCCTGTGACCATGTCTGTGAGGCATTTTCTTAAGGGTTAAGAGGGCCCAGCCCACTATGGGCGGTGCCATCCCTAGGGTGTGGGCCTGGCTGCATAAGAAAGGTAGCTGAGTAATTCAGAGGGCACAGGCTGTGCTCCTCAGTGGTTTCTGCTTCAAGTCCCTGCCCTGCTGGAGCTCCTGCCCCGGTTTCCCTCCATGACAGACTAACCTGTAAGATGAAATTAACCCTTTCCTCCCCCAAGCTTGTATATGTCTATGTTTTACACAGCAACAGAAAGAAAACAAGGCACAGACTTCTTTTCTTCCATGGTAACCCATCTCAGGTATTTTATTATAGTAGAATAACGGACTGGTACACTGTGGCAAGGTCACTGTGGGAAGAAGGTGTGTGCCCCTTCTGTCCCGGGTCCACAGCCAGGAGCTGTATCACCAATGTTTTCAATTGTCCACTTCACAGAACCTAGAGAGAGAGAGAGAGAGAAAGAGAGAGAGAGAGAGAGAGAGAGAGAGAGAGAGAGAGAGAGAGAGAGAGAAAGAAGCCAGAGCCCCAACCGTAATGTAACTGAAACCCAAGAAAGGGTTCTGCTGTTAGCTTTGTGTTCTAAACAAGGACTTAATTGAGAGTGGTAATGAGAGAAAATAACAGGTATTTACGAACCCGGGGCCAGGAGCAGTTCAGGTTCTGGGCAGTGGGTCAGAGAAGGCTCCCTAAAGCCAACTGAGGTACCCATGGCTTCTGATAATAATTACTGGGGATGCCAAGCTGCAGGCAGGGCCTGAACAGCTCTGCAGATTCAACAACAGGCTAAGAGTCATCCAGGCTGGCAAGTGGTATGTCAGGCCTTGGGAAAACCCTGTGGTTTGAGGACCTGAAACCTAAGGATGTCCCTCTGGGATGGACCCTCAACTGAGGTGTCATGTGAACTCTCCATGGCCAGGACTACATATGCTAACTACTCCAGTCCCACGGGCATGGGTCTAATGAATCAGTCCATTAGTTCTGTCTTCCAGCTTCCAACATTGCTTTGTTTGAACATTGGGTGATACAGATGGTTTATTTGGAATGTTTTGTGAATGAACTCAGATATTTAACTTTTCTCATAATCATGTCTGGCCACCTGGACCCAACACACATTCTGCCCATTACAGTCTTGCATCATGCCAGTTGGCATAGACTAAGTAAGTAAAGAAGTGAGCGTTTTAAACATTAACAACACAGCTGAGATCTAACCTATAGAGATACTATGTCCAGTGGTCCCCCAAAGCACATTGCATTAGGAGCTCATTCCATGGATGCTCAGCTATCCGAAGGGCCAAGGAAGAGTGTAAATGGTACCTCCAGTGAGCCTTCCATCTTCACAACTGACAGTGTCCCTGACATGGGACACCAGAGAGTGTGTGTCCTGTGCCCTATGGTGTGTGTGTGTGTGTGAGAGAAGGGATGTGGACTATCTGTGTGTGTGTGTGTGTGTGTGTGTGTGTGTGTGTGTGTGTGTGTGTGAAGGGATGTGGACTATCTACTCAGAAAAAAAGATGCTATGCTCCCTTATAAAGGAGAGGTGCTTGACAGAATGGATCCCCAGCCATCTCTGTCCTGCCTCTGCCTGTCTCTTGGGGTTTCTCAGAAAGTGTCCTCAGATCATCTCTCTCTGTCTCTCTGTCTCTCTGTCTCTCTGTCTCTCTGTCTCTGTCTTTCTCTCAGACACACACACACACACTCACACAGCTTTTTGTGGGATGTTCTAGCCAGTATTGGAAGATGTCCACCATCACATGCCATACAGAAATCTTACGGCCAGGCCAGGAATGGCATTTTCTGTGTCTAAACATGCCCTTTAGCAAAAGCCAAGACAACACCAGAACACAACTGAGTGGTTCAGCTTCTGCCAGTAAGAGTGAAAACTGGCTCAATCTCTTTTTGCAGTATTTGGCAGGATTTCTCAAAACTAAAGATGTACCCATCCTTTAACTCATGTCTCCCTTTTATGAACTCTGTCCCGAGAGAACATGCACATGCATGCACAGAGGCACAGGTTCAAGCCTGTTCTTCACCCTATGCCAGCAATATGGGAGGACTGAAAAGAGCCATGGCGCTCATCCAGATCCACACAGATGCATGCATGCTCAGCATGTCAGCTTTGTAACAGCAACAAAGAGCAAGATAAAGCAAAAGCACCTGGTTGGAGCTGCTTAATGTCGCACTGCGGTAAGTTAGTGTACAACCCTTGGTAGAGGAGAAAGGCTGCAGATATGTAGTAAGAGGGAAGAGATTGCAAAGTGTTATGTGGAGTGAATTTAGGGGGGTAGCAGATGCATAGAAACATGACTGCATGAATAGACAGGAATTCACTGCCGTCGTCTTGAGGGCTGGTGGAAGTCAGCAGGGCTCTATATTACCTGTTCCTGTGATACTTGACTTCTGGTGAACATATATTAAGTTAGAGTTTTAAATTAAAAAAACAGGAAGAATGATTGAGGACAAACACATGAACAAATAAACCCAAGGGCTGGGACTATGTGGCTCACGCACAACCCGCAGACATACAGAGAGGGGCTGATTTATGCTCTTTGTGGGGATCTCTGGTGGGCAGTAGGCATGGTTTGCCAGGTCCTGAGGCACAAGCAGCTGAAGGGTCTGATTCCGATGAGGACTATAATGTGCCAAGCACTGGCGTGTTCTGCATTGCTCAGTGATATGGGAATTCTGAGCAGAGCACAGTGAGCCAGGCATCTGGATGCAGAGCCAGCTCCCTGCCCGCCTCTTCCCATGGATCTCTGGGCCAAGCCTGGCTCCCCTTTGTGAAGGCATCTGGGTTTGAGCCAACAGAGGAAGAGGGGATTCCACAGGAGCCCATCTCTCACCCAGGCTGGGAACTCCTGACATCGGGTCTTCAATTCATCCCTCCTTTCCTGCTTCCTAGAAAGTTTTCATGCTTTCTCTGTGACCCTCGGACTCTTCAAGCAACTGAAGGTACCGTTGACTCAAAGAAAAAGACTCTCCATAGCTCTTTGTGCTCTGCTCTCTTCCCAACTGTGGAAGCAGACTATACCAGTCAAGGCCGTTTAGAGATTCACTGCTCTCAGTTCTAGAGGCTGGAAAGCTCCAAGATCAAGGCCCAGCAGACTTGGGATCTGGTGAGAGGCATCACTCAGAAGTGAAAAGGACAGGAAAGCTCTTGGACCATGCTCATGGGCACTGAGCCTAATCCTAAGGTGGTACCCCACGACCTAAGCTCCTCCAGAGGTTCCCCCCCCCCCTTCATAACATCACATATCACTTTGAGGTAGGGCAGGAAGCAATATGGGAACTTTGGGGGGTACAAACATTTCACCCACAGCAGCTGGCTCTCACAGGTGGGTGGGCTGGGTAGGTCGTCTCCAGCAAGACATGGGCTGCAGCTCCAGAGCCAAGTCCAGAGCCTCAGAAGCAATACATGTTTATTCCCTGGTCACCTGGACTCATAGGAAGTGTGGGACTCTGACCAAACTGAGAACGATCCTATCTTAGATAAGGTTTTTATTGCCGTGAAGAGACACCATGACCATGGTGACTCTTATAAAGAAAACATTTAATCGGGGTGGCTCGCTTCCAGTTTCAGTGGTTTAGTCCATTATCATTACGACAGGGAATGTGGCGTGTGGTGCTGGAGTATCTGAAAGTCCTATATCTTGCAGGCAACAGGAAGTTGACTGACACACTAGGTGGTATCCTGAGCATAAGAAACCTCAAAGCCCGCCTCCACAGTGACATACTTCCTCCATCAAGGCCATACCCACTCCAACAAAGCCACACCTCCTAATAGTGTCACTCCCTATGAGATTATGAGGGCCAATTACATTCAAACCACCACATCCACCAACTGTGGACTGCAACGCAGTTTCTGAAGGAAGGTTCTAGCAACCGAGCGCTCCCGACTCTGTGCGTGTGTGTGTGTGTGTGTCTGTGTCTGTGTCTCTCTTTCTCTCTACTTTCTGACATAGAGAAAATTCATAGGATATCATGTGACACATTCTTGAATATTTAGAAGGCTGCCTCGCAGAAAAAGCTAATCTGTGGGTTCTAGAACATGTGCAGCCTTGTCAATAATGGGCATGCGTTATGAGGGAAGGAGGCCGTTTCTTCCCACTGTAAGGGAAGTGGCAGCAAGCCTTTCAGAGTGATGCTCTCTCCCAGCATCACACGGAGTGCAGCCTTCATGAGAGCTGTTGAGTATGGGCCACATTCGGAATTTGGGCCGAGGCTATGTAGAGGATGTTCGCTGCATATTTTTTTTTTTTTAAACAGGATAATAAAAAGACGAAGGAAGGAAGGAAACTGGAGCTCTGTGTAGTCTTTGCCCAACACACATCCTGTTACAGAGCAGAGGAAAATGCTTCACCTGGTGTCTACTTGGACCCTCAGAATTATTTTCTTTTCCATAAATTCAAGCTAACATTTTTATCATCTAAAAAGCCATTTTTATCATCTAAAATCCCCTGTGATTTCCAGAGTCATTCAAATTTGTTGAATTTCAAAGACAACTCTTCACATTTATGTTTCACCTAGGCTTTTAAAAAATATCAAATCTGGGGCTGGAGAGATGGCTCAGTGGTTGGGAGCACTGGCTGCTCTTCTGGAGGACCTAGGTTCAATTCTTAGCACCCACACTGCTACTCACAGCTGACTGTAACTTCAGTTCCAGGGAATCCAGCACCCTCACAGACATACATGCAGGCAAAACACCAATGCATATGAAATAAAAATAAACAAATTAAAAATATCAGATCTGTATGGTTCTCAGAGCCTATAGCCACACAGTAAGACATTAAAATTCTGGGATTTGGAGTCTGACAACTGACTCAAAATCACTTAAAAATGTGACCTTGATCAGGGCATACGATGCACACCTATAAATCTCAGCTACTCCAGAAGTAAAGACAGCAGAATCTCAAGTTTGTGGCAAACCTGGGCCACACGGTGAGACTCCATCTAAAAAAGAAAATCTTGAGGACCACCCCAGGTTGCTGTTGCTGTCGACCTCAGTTATTTCACTAAAATAGGGGCAATAACACAATACTCACAGTACATTCAAATTGTGTTAAAAGTTCTGTGTTGTCTGCTTACCTCATGGCTTCTTCAGAAGCTGCCAGCCACCCTGGAGCCGCTGGTCCAAGTGTGGACTGCCAGAAAGCAAGCGGTAAGAACAGGGACTATGGCTGTCATCCATAGACAAACATTTCAGGAGAGACAGGGGTGGGGATTGCTGCCTGTGTTCAGAAGTCCTTCATGGACCATACAGTTAAGAGCAAGGGGTGTCTGTCTAGAACCTAATGGAAACTCTGGCCAATGGAGCATGTCCCTCTAGGAGAGGAGGGGGCGGAAAGACTGTCCACACAGGGGGAAATCCTTGGACTCAGCCTCACAGCTGTAGACAGGGAGAGGTGGACAGCTGTAGCCTTCATAAACATACCGTAAGCACAGAGAACTCCCTAGCATGGTAGTGTGGTCTATCAGGCTTGGGGGACAGAACTTCCAGGAAGGAGAGCTCTCTGAACCACATTTCTCAGCATTCAGTTTCTGCCCACACTCCATGTTCCAGGCCTAGGATCACCAGCAGAGACCTAGCACCATCAATTTCCCCTTGCTCCGTCCCCCAGGAAAGGCCCCTGGATGGCTCCGGGCACTCTGGGATGGGAACTTGTTCATCTCATTCCAGACACATTTACTGATCACCTGCCCGCTCTGTGTCAGGCCTGATGCTAGATTTGGGGGATACCATAGCAGCCTCAGCCATCTGCTGGGTCAGCAAATCGATGGACTGGCTGGACTCCAAGCCCAGTTTATGGACATGAACCACTAGCATCCCTTGAATTGATGTCATTTGATACTTGGAACTAAGAAAAATCTGAGTTATGCCACAAATGCAGCAGTGTGTGAACAATGTCACTCCAGAGGTTCTGTTTGGGGACTGAGATGTTCCCCACACAGGAAGCATCCAGGACAGAACTGGTGGCCCATGGTCACTAGAGCAAAGCCTGGCACACTGTAGAAATGGTGTGGATGAGGCAGTGTGAGCATCCTGAGGAGATAGGGATGAGAGAGGAGACTAGGGAGATGCTTTGGTTCCTGATGACAGGGGTCTGGCTAGGGTGTCTCAAGTCGGGCTTCAGATGAGGGAGAGCTGTTGGCTGTTTTTAACCCAGAAAGCAACATGATTAGGCAAGTGGGGTTTTCGGATCCTCCTGACTGTTGGGTAGTTTGTGGACCTTAAAGGTTGAAGTGGGGAGGCAGGGAAGACGGGAAACAGCAGCTGCCCTGGAAATAGAATGAAGGCTAGTTCTTAAGGGGAGTGGAAGAAGCCCGAGTCACTGAAATTCCAAGTGGATGTGTACTCTTTGACACGGGCATAGAGATGTCAAGGACTCCAAGGTTCCCCCATCCCTGCTCCCTGTCACACACACAGCGGGGGCTGAGGCTCAGAGAAATGACAAACCTTCCTTGGTCCATATGTGGATGTTGACAGTGTGGGTAGAAAATGTCTACCAGATGGGGCTGGAGAGATGGCTCTGTGGATAAGAGCACTGGCTGCTCTTCCAGAGGACCCGGGTTCAATTCCCAGCACCCACATGGCAGCTCACAACTGTCTGTAACTCTAGTTCCAGGGCATCTGACACCTTCACACAATGTACAAAAAATAAAGTTAAAGAAATTATTTAAAAAAAAAAAAAAGAAAAGAAAAGAAAATGTCTACCAGAGCTTTCTCTCCCCACTGATGAGATGGCTCCTGCAGACATTAACTAAACCTGCCTCCTTGTTCAGCTGTATGTAATAACCCCGCCTCTGTGTTCAGCTGTATTCGATGACCCCACCTACCCATTCAACTGTAATAAACACACTAAGCTTCCTGGGTACTGTGATTTCTCCATCAGAGAGCTCAGGTCCATTCTTGGAGCCTTGCAAGACAAGGCAAATACTGGATTAGAGGAAAGAACCATTTAGTTTTGAGTGCCCTCTCTCCTCACAGGACCTGAGCTCTCCATCCCCTAACACCTGGCGTGGTTCCCGAGGAACTCCACAGCTCTGTAGGAAGTAGAAAGTTGACTCCCTAAACTGTCCCAAGCTCCACCCACAGAGTCACTGTAAGAGTGGGGGAGGGGCAGGGTGGGATGGGTCCTATCGCTATGTCTCTGCTTCCCACTTGCTGATTCTTTTCTCCCTTGAGATGTTTCTGTAGCTCCATTGCCTCTGTATGCTGTACCATTATCCCAGAATTTTCTCCTCCCTTGTCTGACCTGACTAACTTCTACCTCTGGCTTTGGATGTCACCTCAAATACCACATCTGTCCACCCACCATCTATCTATACATCTATCTCACATCAGCTACTGACTTAGTCAGGGTTTCTATTGCCAAGATGAAACACAATGGCCAAGAGCAAGTTCAGAAGGTTTGTTTTGGCTTACTCTTCCAGGTAATAGTCCATCACTGAGGGGAGTCAGGACAGGAACTCAAACAGGACAGGAACCTGGAGGCAGGAGCTGATGTAGAGGCCATGGAGGGGTGCTGTTTACTGGCTTATTCTCCATGGCTAATTCAGCCTGCTTTCTTATAGAACCCAGGACCACCAGCTCAGGGATGGTACTACCCACCACGGGCTGGGCCCTCCCCCATTAATCACTAATAGAGAAAATGCCTTACAGCTGGATCTCCTGGAGGCATTTCCTCAACTGAAGTTTCCTCCTCTCAGATGACCCTAGCTCATGTCAAGTTGACATAAAACCAGCCGCCTACCGTTTACCCACCTTCATCATACACATGTCTATGTCCTTCATCATATTGTAAGTTCCTTGACAACAGGAATCTGAAATCTGCTATGAAATAAACAGCTCTTGGCCTAGAGCCTGGCATACTGTAGCAGCCACTCTGTCGGAATTTTGTTAGATAAACGAATGAATCAATACAGTTTCCAGCATTCATTTATGTGCTTACAGAAGTTTGTTGTTATTGTTTGTTTTGTTTTTCAGTATCTCCTGGACACCCAGGCTAGCTTCCAGCAATACAGAAGGAGGGAAGCAACCTTCCACCCAGCCATCTCCATTCTCAGTGTGTAAGAGTGAGCACAGCCATGCGCTCTGAAAACACAGGCCCTGTGGGAACCCAGACTGAGGAAATGCTCTAGCATGGGGAGTCATGAAGAACACATGATGTGGGCAGCTGAGGAGAAGCAGTGAAGAGAGGACACATGAGGGCTGAGCATGTGGTCTAGGGAGAGAGAGGGAGAAGACGGGATGGGAGGTCAAAGGGAAAGTCAGTGCCAGGGGCCGAGCAGGCAGAGGAGGGGTAGAGCTGGAGGCCATGGCCTGCTGGGGCCATTTGAAGGGTGTGAATCTGGGAGGTGGTGGGATTGAGAAGACAAGGTTAGTGTCAGTGGGAGACACACTCAAAGGGTCAAAGAGGTGGAGGAGATGTGTGGACCTTCTAAGCACATGCTGGAGGTGGGCGTGGGGCAGCAGGGAAGAGGGAGAGGTGGGGACAGAGATGAGAAGGGGGACAATGAGGAAGAGAAAAGAATCTTCCTGTGAACCCGTACATGATCATCAGCGCTACTGCCCATGTATGTGTACACACACACACACACACACACACACACACACACACACACACACAGCCTCTGCTCATCTTACTTGGAGCAGATGGAGGGGGATCTTATCCAGGTTAAAGGAGTCTTCATGGGGCTGGACTCCTTTCTTTACTAACTAGTCGATCCTTCAATAAGGGAGAAAGAGCGGGGCTGACTCAAGTGCCTGCTAATTGAGAACAATGAAAACCATGATGAGAACCTGAATAAACACAATAGACGTGTACTCTGGACAGTCTAGTTCGGTCTTTGTCATTCTCACTGGACAGGAGCCTAAGCGTCCAGACTGTCGGGTTCAATACGAGGCAGACTCTCTGGCTTCCTTCCTTCCTCAGGAAACCCTGGCTTCTGCACACGGCTCAGACTCCCACACCTTCCCCTCCTCAACCCAAAGAACTTTGAAGCATTGAATTACCCTCTCTGCCACCGAACCCAAGCCTCTGTCACCCACACAGACAGAGGTCCTTCCCTCACGGTGACCCTGAGAGTCCTCCCAGGCCTCTCCTCCCTTCCCTCACTTCTCTTTCTCAGCTTGCTGCATCCACCATGCTGCCATTTTATTTTGCCTTGGATCGAACCCAAGGCTTCTCTTGACAGATCCCCAGGCTGCATACATGGGAAGAGAATGAGGAAGCATTCTCAAGAGCCTCAGGTTCCAGGAAGAGGAACAGCGAGCCCCCACTGCCCGGCCCTGGCTCTGCCCCCTTCTCCTCACATCCTCCTCCATCTCTGACCTCCCAGTAGTATTGATAGTTGAGAGACGTCTGGTCTGTGGAGCTGAACAGGGACTGAGACTTCGCTGGTAAGAAGCTTTTCGTAGTGAGTTCCACTTCCAAGCGAGCTGTCACCAGGCAGAGCTGCCTTCTCGTTCCCAAGGACATTTCCTAGCTGGTCACTTCCGCTGTTAGTGTGCCATGCGTGGCACTGTGTGCCAGGTCTGTGTCTAGGCGCTGAGAGGATCAAGCAGGGATGACGTCAGGTTCAGTGGAGAGTTTAGGAAGATAAAACAAAATGAAAAAAAAATCCCTTTATAAGAGAGCCTTAGCTTTGGGGAGCAATCATAAACCCTGAAAACAGGAAAGGGTCCTCTCAATAAAAACATTTACACTTGTAAAAGTGTACCTAGCTTAGTGTGTCCTAACAGGTCTCTACTATGGGAGGGCCAGACCTTGGCTCCCAGTGGCAGGCAGGTAGGTACCTAATCCTTTCTCCATGCCAGAAGGTGGGAGAATCCTGGCTTCATCCAGGGTGCAATCCCCAGGTCCAGGCCAAGGGAACGATCATGTGAATGAGTACATTTTCTGTCGTTCTCTCCGGCAGTCCCATCAACACGAGCCCTTTCTCACTCTTGTAGCTGAAATTGGACTCTCTGGGGTTTCCCTCCAGGTCACAAGTAAGTAAGGGCTGTTTATAACATTGCCCAAGGGAGAAGTCTGTCCCAGCCTCAGCTAGAGTGGGCTGACTCCTCACCCAGGAACCCTCCCAAGTCAGACTCAGGGATGTCCCACAGGGCACTGTGGACAAGAGGATCCTTTCACAGGCACAGACACCAAGGGAAAATACCTGGGCTCCAGCCATCCTGAAGCACTGACCTGAGTTCAATAAATAAAGCCCCCTGTGGTCAAAATAAAAAGCAAGCAAACAAATCAGTATGTGATGTTGGTCCGAACAAATCTTATCATTTATAGCATTTGTCATTAACTCGTACAGCCCCCATTCACCCTGTGCACAGAGGTTGTTTTGCAGCTAACTTTAGGGGTGTTCCTCCAGGACTTTTCCTTCAAGGCTATTCTCTCAGAAGGATGAAAATAGCCACTCAGTCCTTCCTTGAGGCATCTCCTCCACCTGCCTCCCCTGCTCCTCTCTCTTCTCATCCGTGCTTTGCCCATTAGCAAGTGGCCAAGGAGGGGACCATAGCACAGCAGAGGAGCTTTGCAGCCTTCAGGAAGGCCCGCTAGGTGATTGATAAGTGACAGAAGGGTCTTGAGATGGCCCTGAGTAGAAGTCACAGGTAAGACAGTGGCACTGCCCCTGAAAGTATGGATGAAGGCTTGTCTTGAAGTCACTACGTTTCCTGCAAACTCCCTCTCCGTGGCCACTTTCTCCGGTACTTCCTTCTCACTATAAAAGTAGCTACGTAAGGCCCAGAAGAATTTGGTGACCACTGATGACACGTGATTCCATTAGGACAATTCTGAAACCCTGTGCTGGCCTCAAAGCCCTGACTGACTATCCTGTCCACTTCTGCAAGCTCCCTTGCTCTGCTTCCTCTGTCCTACACCTCCTACTTCCTTTGGCTTCTCATAGTCACCACCACCATCCCTCATGTTGCTGGGGTCCTGGTCCACAGTAATCACTCTGCTCAGAAGGCTCATCCCTACGCCACTCAACCACTCCCCTTACTTAATTTACTCCTGTTCATTTCAGCTCTTCCCCTTATCAGAGCAGTGTACCTGCCCCTGGCTTTGTGGCTTCATTGTCCCATGCTCATTTTTATACAGTGTGGCTCTTGGTCATTGCCCCATTCCTCCAACTGGGTTATACAGTCTATGTGAGCAGGTCTTGTGTTACTTGTAATCACAATGCCATGTAGTAGAGTATTAATAAATGTATGTCCAGTGTGTAGATAATTGCAAGTCAATGCATGCCTGTGTAGGGAGAGCTATCTATATGGAACAGATCTCCTGGCTCTGACTTTGGGTGCTGGTCTGGCAATGGTGGGGTGCAGAAAGCCCATGGTGTCTGCTGTGCTCACAATCGTCTCATCAGGAAAGTGACCTGAGCGCTTCTTTTCTGCATCAGTGGTTGGCTTTGGCCATGTGATCAAAGTAGAAGCAGCCTACAGTTCTGGCCACAGCTACCTAAGTGAGGATGAATGTGCTCTTCCTGCCAAATTGTGAGTGATAGAAGGTAACTGAAGCCACTGCTTTCTTGAGAGGTTTGGTATGAATTTCTACCTAATAGAGAGCATTGTTTTGGGTGGTGATGAGCTACAGAGTTTCTCTTCGGAGTTTTAACTACCAAGAATTCTGAGTGGGCGTGTGGGGAAAGAGCAGGGAGGCCATTGTCATTCTAGAAGCCTGGTAGCAATGTCAGCCCAGGGACCAGAGGACTCTATGGCTAAGGAAGCTTACATATTGCCGTACCACACCCCTGGATATCCTTGTGATGTACTACATTTGCCATCAGGAGCTCATGTTCACCCTTCTCTCTCAATTTTAAGAAGTAAAAACAGCCTAGTGTGAGAATAAGAGGTTGTTATTGATGTCTTCTTAAAGCTTCTATGAGTCTCTAAATGTCGCGTGCCAGAGCCATTCATCATGTGAGCCTGAATCTAGAAACCACTCTCCCTATTTGTCTAGCTGGGGTGGGAGGGTCCAGCGCTGTTGGGGTCCTCAAGTTGAAACATCACATCATCATGAATGTGTGGCTTGCTTGTATGTCAATGATACCCATTCTCTCACATCCTAAGTACTTAGGGAGTCAATGAATGTGTGTGTGTGCGTGTGTGTGTGTGTGTGTGTGTGTGTGTGTGTGTGTGTATGCACACGTGCACTCAGGCTTCTAGTTACTCCAGTTTGTCTGTTAGCTATCTCAGTGACAATAAGATGAGTAGAGAGAAGGGGAAAGTTCTATAGTTAAAAAGTTTAGTACAGCCAAGGATGATTAGAAGAATAAACAGTGTTGGGGGATCATAGAACGATTTGTGCCTGCATTTTGTTGTAGTCAGTGAGAACAGGACTTCTGAATGGACTGTTCTCTGAGTCATCCCAGTGTCTAGCCTAGGACCTGGTCCGTAAAAACAATCAAATGGTTTTAGAGGGAATAGTGAATCAGAAAGGAAATGGCAATACATAGACCAGAATAGAGAACTGACTGAAGGAAGACATGGGAAGGGAGGTTCAAGGGGAGAGGTGAATGCTCATTTTAACTTACATCTAATACCTCTGAATTTCCTTAGTTTTTAATGAATAAATGGAGGAATATACAACACCATTTCATGACCATTATAGCTTCTGGAATATAATAGAATCTCATAGAGCAACCACAAACAAGTAAAATAAATACCTTGTAATTTGTGAAAAACAGTTATTTTCCTGTGGTCCTGCAGCCAGAAGCAGACCCCAGCTGGTTTCTGTTCTAACATTAGGTCATTAGAGCCAGGACCACGTTGGTCTTTTGAATTCACACAGATTCTCTGAGTCTGGCAAAATAACCTGACAGGGGCTCCTTCTCCATCATGACACATCGGAGTGCAGACATGTTGTGAGCTTCTTACTATTTTGTTTTTCAAAAATCTGAACTTCAGTGTTTAGCGTACAGTGCAGCAGTGCTCTGCAAAGTCAGGTTTGTGCACATATGTCCTATGTTTGTGAACCTATGACAGCCAGGCTGCGCCGCTGCAGGTGGCTTTTCTTTGCTGTGGAAACATTACACCTCCTCTGCATGAGTCAAGAATCCGGGCTTGTCTTTGAATAGTGTCCCTGATTTGATTCATCAGTCAGTCCAAATTGCCTCTAATGTGGCATGATAGTAACACCCTCATATTGTCAATGATACACCCACAGAAGCATTAGCCACTGAGCAAAGGGAGTGAATGGGTTTCACTATGCCTCGAGATAAACATGTTGGAACACAAACTCCATTCAGTGAGGGCCTCTAAAGCTTGCTCAGGGCCCTGGCCTGGCTGTTAGAATAAAGTTTTATGGCCTACTTGCTCTGTATGACTTTGCCACCACCAAATGACATGGATTCTGACTACAAATTGCAATTATGTGCACTAACACATTTATTTATTTATTCTTTTGCTTAGTAACCTATTATTTTCCCAGCTCAGTTTGCAGAGTATTGTGGTTCCCTAACATTTGTCATATGATGCATAAAAACCATGTGGCTGGGGTGGAAAGTTGAATATGGTTCTGTGTTTCATTGAGCCAAGAGGTTAGGCAGTGTTGTGCAGTGGTTAGACTCAGCTGGCTGTGAATTCTAGATCCATTGCTGACTACCTGGATACATTTGAGAACTGGCTTCACTGAGCTCCCATTTCTGTGTCTGTGAAATGGCTGTGTAACCCCTCACTGCCATACACAGCATGCTGCTTTTCCTTTTTAAACACTTCCCAGAATACCAAGTGTCAAGAGAAGACCTCTAAGAACTAGTCCGTCCTTACAGAAGACCTGGAAAGAGATGGGTCAAGAGCTGGGACAGTCATTGGGTCACCTGGTACTCCAGTTTCAGGTGGAGTAACTAAAGGTGTACTCCACCTGTAACTGGTTGTGAGGCTTAACTAAACTCAAGTCCTCTGGAAGAGCAGCAGCACTCTGAACTACTGAGTAATCTCTCCAGTCCCCAAAAGACACCTTTTATGGCACGGCCAAAACTGCTCATAGAGCTGTGAGCCTAGTCATAGCAATGTGGCAGCACTGGCGGTTTCCTAATGATTTGTGCTAGAGTTTTGTTTTTCTGTGTGGCCCTGGCTGTCCTAAAACTCACTCTGAGGACCAGAGTGGCCTTGAACTCACAGAGATCTAGCTGGCTGTGCCTCCCAAGTGCTGGGATTAAAAGTGTGTGCCACCACTGTCCGGCTGTACTACAGTTTTTTAATTTAAAAAGATAAAGATGACAATGTTATAATTGTAACGGAGTTGTAAGTTTCCAGTGGTTTTTCATGAAGTATACGAGGTAGCAAAAAGTGTGTGCTTGCTCAGTGTGAGATATCACTGATACACGCATGGGGATGTGGCAAGATGTTACCTTATCAGTTAGCTATAGCTATTTTTGTTCATAGGAATTCAAATTCAAATTCATAAATTTCTCTAGGATTTAAAGTTTTCAACAAATACACATTTCTCCAGAAAATATGAAACTGTAAATTTGGGAGGATTGATGTCTTCCTTCTTTTTCTTTCTTTTTGAACAAACCCAGATTGGCTTTGAACTCATGGTCCTCCTGTTTCTGCCTCTGGAATTACTAGTTTGTATCATCACACCAGGTCCTGAAGGTCCTTTGTTAAATTCATAATTCAGGAGGAGTTACCTATGATAATTCTAATTATACTTAGCTTTCAAATGACTACAGCGAGTAGCTTCATCATTTTGGATTAAAATCTTCACCTCAGGAAAAGTTTATTCCTTTGCATTTTCACAACTGAATGGTCCAAACAAGGAGCTCCTTATCGGGACCAAGCATCTCATTCACAGTGGACAGTTGGCAGACTGAAGTGATAGGTTTGATTTTCTCCTTTCCAGCTCTCACATGAAATATTTGAGGAATTTGAAGACAACACATAAGCAAGCATTCCCAGGAATCTGGGAGACTGGAAAACTGGAAGCCTGAGAGACTGGGAGACTGGGAGAACTGGAGACTGGGAGAACGGGAGACCAAGAAACTGGGAGTGTCACTGGGGCAGGGAAAGCATCTTTGTGTGCCAGATTTTGGACACCTCATTCAGCACAATCTTCATTGCTTAACATGATGCCTGGTACATAGGAGGCACACTGTGTGTGTGTGTGTGTGTGTGTGTGTGTGTGTGTGTGTGTGTGTATGTGTCTGTGTGTGTATTGGTGTATGTGCACATGTTTGAAGGTGTGGAGGCCAGAAGTTGATGTTGGGTAGCTACCTTCCTCAATCACTCTCCACCTTATTTGTTTGAGGTGAGGGTCTTCAATTAATTGGAGCTTCTGATTCAGTTAGACTGCCTGGCCAGAAAGCCCTTGGGATCTTCCTGTCTTCAGTCTCTCTGTGCTGGGATTCCAGGCACAAACTGCTATGCCTCATTCTTTAATGGGTGCTGGGGATCTGGACTTGGGTCTTGACGATTGTGTGGAAAGTACTTTATAGACTGGGCCATCTCTAGCCCCCATGCATACATACTTTTATATTACATGCATGAATGAATGAATGAATGAGTGAACAAATGCTAAATCTAAGGGCTGAATTTCTATCACAGGAAGAAGGGAGTCACACCCTCATACACAGTAATTGAGGGCTGCATTAGTTGTGAAGTGGAGCTTAATTACAGTGGGGTATGCAGACTTTGATCAAGTCTTGACCTGTGAGAAGTGAATCCCAGCAAAGCAAGAACTGGATGTTCTCTGAGTACAGAAGGGAGAGCCCCAACCCCGAAGTGGTAGAAAGGGAGGAAGAGAATGCAGATGTGGCAGGGAAAGGCCTTTGTAGGAATTACACATTGAAGTTGTGATGCTGGTTGATGAGGAACAATAGCACTAGGCATAGCATTCCAGAAGTTTCCAAGGTGGAGAGACAGGGGACCACACACACAAAGGCTCTGATTTGCATAAAAACTTGTGGCACCTGAGGATGTTAGAAATGGTGGGATGGTGCCCCTCTGTGTGGGCTGTGGGAAGGGTCTGGATTTGATCTTAAATACAGTGAAAAGTCCTTGAAGGGCTTTCAATTGAGGGTGACATTCTTATTTAATTTTCAACACTGGAAGCAGCAGACAATCCAGGAGGTACATGATAGTGACCTGGGCTTGGATCTAGTGCTGATTGTAGCTGGAGAGTTTTCTCTCTGGGTCCCACCAAGCCCCAGCAGTCCAACAGCCCACTTATAAAATAAACACACAGATGCTTATATTATTTAAACTGTTTGGCCTAAATGGCTCAGGCTTCTAGCTATCTAGTTCTTACATCTTAAATTAATCCATTTCTATAAATCTATACCTTGCCACATGGCTCATGGCTTACCAACATCTTCACATGCTGCTTGTCATGGTGGCAGCTGTCAGTGTCTCCCTCCACTTTCCTGTTCTCTTAATTCTCCTCTCTGTTAGTCCTGCCTATACTTCCTGCCTGGCTACTGGCCAATCAGTGTTTTATTTATTGACCAATCAGAGCAACACATTTGACATACAGACCATCCCACAGCAGCTGATTGTCCATGACAACATACGTGGAATAAGTGGATGGATCGGAGATAGTTTCCAAGTAGGACAGGTAAGTCTTGATGCTGGATTGAGGGCAGAGGAAAGCTCTTGACCCATGCAGGCTCCAGCCACACAGATGCCTCAGGGCTCTGCATCCCAGCTCTTTCTCTCCCAGCCTCCCTCTGAGAGTCCAGTTTCCTGCCAGGTACATATTACCTTGTTAAATATTGACAGTTATCTGCTTCCCTATTTTTAAAAAAGGACCTGGAGAGATGGCTTAATGGTTGAGTATTTCCTGTTCTTCCAGAGTGCCTGAATTCAGTTCCCAGCACCCATGTTGGGCAGTTCACAACCCTCTGTAACTCCAGCTCCAGCAGAGTCAGATGCATCTAGCCTCCTTGGGCAACTATACTTAATGTGCGCAAATCCACCCACCCCACCATAGTTTTAAAAAACAATATTACATCTTTAAAAATGACCTATTTACATAACAGCTTAGATTTTATCTATTTTATTTAATTTCTTATCCCTGATGCCTAAAGCATGCTTGATATCTGATGGGTGTTTAATACATGTTTACTGTCCTGTTGAATTTAGGAATAAATAAATAAAGGCAAAAACTAGGAGTAAGTACAGAGTGTTTTTTTTTTTTTAATTTTTATTTTATTATGTATACAGTGTTCTGTCTGCATGTATGCCTACATGCCAGAAGGGGGCACCAGATCTCATTACAGATGGTTGTGAGCCACCATGTGGTTGCTGGGAATTGAACTCAGGACCTCTGGAAGAGCAGTCAGTGCTCTTAACCTCTGAGCCATCTCTCCAGCCCCAAGTACAGAGTGTTTTGGTCAATGGTCACTATAGAGCAAATCTCAGTGTTGTAAAATATTATTTTAAGATGTGTTACATTTGTTTATGCTATGGAACATTTGTTTAATGATGCAAAGATGTGTTGCATTCTTTTTGTTTGTTTGTTTGTTTTTGTTTTTGTTTTTTGAGACAGGGTTTCTCTGTGTAGTTTTGGTGCCTGTCCTGGAACTCACTCTGTAGCCCAAGCTGGCCTTGAACTCACAGAGATCCACCTTCCTCTGCCTCCCAAGTGCTGGGATCAAAGGCGTGCACCACCACCACCCGGCGTGTTGTATTCTTTTATGTTTCATTTGTTTATCTCTGTGAAGCTGTGTTACTTTGCCTGTCTAAAACACCTGATTGGTCTGATAAAGAGCTGCGCAGCCGATAGCTTGGTAGAGAAAGGATAGGCGGGGCTGGCAGGCAGAGAGAATAAATAGAAGGAGAAAAAGAGATCAAGGAGCAAGAGAACAAGGAGAGGAGGACTCCAGGGGCCAGCCACCCAGCCACACAGCCAGCCACGGAGTAAGAGTGCAAGTAAGATATACAGAAGTAAGAAAAGGAAAAAACCCAGAGGCAAAAGGTAGATGAGATAATTTAAGTTAAGAAAAACTGGCTAGAAACAAGCCAAGCTAAGGCTGGGCATTTATAATTAAGAATAAGCCTCCATGTGTGATTTATCTGGGAGCTGGGTGGCAGCCCCTCCAAAAGCCCAAAGAGCAAAAAACAACCAACAACACCCCAGTCTCTGTTTTTCTTCCATGTGGGTCTGTGAATTTGCTTTGCAGCTCTTGAGAGGCTCCACATGAGGACCTGCTGGTATCAACTCCACTGTGTTTTATTTGAAGACAGGGCCTCACCATGGTAGCCAGGCTGACCTCAAACTTGAGATGTCCCTGCTTCTACCTCCTGTGTATTGGGATTCCAAGTGAGAGTCATGATGCCTGGCTCTGGGGCTGATCGAAAGATGGGTAGCAAAAGACCACTCGAAAGCATCAAACACTTTGAATAGTTGTATCATGTTTGCTGCCAAAGTCATCATGGCAAATTTGACTCCAAAGAGGCCAGAAAACAAATCCCATCATCACTAGTGGAAGAGGCCACAGGCATCCATTGCACAGAGAGAGGGAAGACATCAGCGTATGTCTGTATCACTCGAGTGACTGTGTGGTAGAACTGCCATCTCTTGATAGAGGAAGACTGAGGGGGACCAAGCAGCAGGGGCAGGATGCCAATATCAGAAGATCAAAGCTGCACCGAACACGTCCAGTGAGACTGCCATGGGAGATGTTACAAGGGGTAGAAGTGTAACTAGCTGAAACAAAGGCAGACATGCATGCATACAGACAGACAGACAGACAGACAGACAGACACACACACACACACACACACACACACGCACACAGGAACAGACTGGAGTGGTTGAAGTAGTTGGAAAGTCTAAGGAGGGTCTTCAGAAGCCTCAGGTGAAGCTGGATCCAAAAACCCAAAGAACCTGGCAGGAATTTGTTACTGTGTTTTGTTCTCAGCTCTGCTTCTCTCTGTCAGCTTTGTTTCCAAACAGATTTTCTCCATATGGTGTCAAGATGGTCCCTGTTAGCCCCAGAACCAGCATTCACAGTAAGAGGCAGGACTTTTCTTCTCTTGACATCCACACATCACTCATCGACCTAAGTGATGTTATGTGTCTATTAGTTTACTGTCCATCAGTGAGCTAGTCACAAGGACCTAGATTGCTAAGGTACTATGGTAACTCCCTGGGTCAGGTGCCTCAGCTCTTAGGTAGGCAGTGTGCACCGTGGTTAAAGTAGGAAGGAAATGATGTCACAAAGGAGGCAGGAGAAAGAGCATCAGGAGGTAAAAAGGCCGAAAGGAGCCCTGCAGCTGTTACCCCACAGTAGGGAAGTTGTGAGGGGAAGGTGAGTTTAAGTGTCTGGAGTTCATTAGCCGCACATTCAAACGTGGACACACCAGTTCAGGAACTGAATAGCTTACTTCGAGAGCACTTGCCTAGCATGTGTGGATTCCTAAGAATACACACTTGCTTCATGTGTGTGTGTGTGTGTGTGTGTGTGTATTCTTTGTAATAGATGGTATCATTCAAATGAATGAGATTACCTATTACAGTGTAGAGAAAAGACAATTTATTATCCTATAAAGTGAATACATTTCATGTAACTAATGCATTTGATAAGAATCTTTTGGAATTTTCTGGCATATCAGCAGGAAATGGATGTTTTCAAAACAAACACCGTTTAGCATTTGCTCTGTGTCAGGTGCTATTCTGGGCGCCTTGAAGGCACCGTGAGTTTAATCCTCAGGATAATTCTATTATGTTGCTACTCCCGTTATCTCTGTTTTATAGGCTAAGAGATGGAATTGGCTAAGAAACCTGGTCAAGGTCACACAGGTAGAAGTTAGGCGGCCGTGTTTCAAATCAGAATTCTGGCTTCAGAGCTCTTGTGATTAACGCTCCACACAGTCCAAGACCTTCCTGGGGACAGGAATCTTTGGTCTCCTCCCTCCCTCCCTTCAAGCCCAGATTTTCACCTGCTGTTCTGGATTTGAAGTGAGGTACACATGTGGTTTGACTCCTGCGAAATGGAGTCTCTGAGGATGTAAACTGAGAAAGCAGAACCATGGGAGTCAGTGGAGTTAACTCAGGAGCATTCGCCAGCAGGAGACAACAGATGGTGCTTCAGCCAGGAAGAGACTGTGTCCTCCCAAGCCCTGCTCTGGAAAGCCTCTTTGTTTTATGACTCTGGGTGCAAGCAACCCTTTTAATTTTGTGTTTTGGATTCCAGCCATAGAAAGTCTTCTTTAATGTAGCAGATGGCTGGAGACAGGCAAACCAGGTTCTTACATTCTACATTAAGCTGCCTTTCCCTGAGAGGAGTCTCCTAATTATGCTGATGTGAAAAAGGAGAGAGACTATAACTTACATGGACATACTGGTTGTTTACATGTGTAAAGCAGCCACTGTCTTCAGTGTCTGTAAGCATGTGGAAGTCAGGAAGCCGTTCAGGAATCCGGTGAAAGCCATGGACTTTTTCTTCAGAAAAGTAGTATATAGGCATACACAAAAGCTATGCTCAATAATTGCAGGGGCCCATGGTGGATTCTCTGCTGTCATTCCTGAAGCTTCAAAGAGGATGCGGTTGATATTTCCTGGGCTTTGACTGGACACAGCTGTCATTCTTCGTTTTCTTCCTCCTCCTCTTCTTAGTGTGTGTTATAGTTTCAGTTCCAAGTTATGGAAATAGATTTATCTATGGGCTCTTTTTGATTTTTGAAACAGGGGCACACTGTGCAGTCCAGGCTGGCCTTGAACTCACTATCCTCCCTTCTCAGCCTGTCCAGCTGGCTATTGACTAGTGTGACGCCTCCCACACCAGAACACTAGAATTTTTCTGAAAAATATTTTCAAATATTCTATAGCTGGGCAGTGGCGGTGCACACCTTTAATCCCAGCACACGGGAGGCAGAGGCAGGTGGATCTCTGGGAGTTCGAGGCCAGCCTGGTCTACAGAGTGAGATCCAGGACAGGCACCAAAACTACACAGAGAAACCCTGTCTCAACAAACAAACAAAACAAAATTCTCTAAAAATCACTTTAGTGTAATTTCCTCTTGGTGTGGCCTTTTGCTTTATTCTCTATCATTTTTAAGGTCTATTTTTATATTTAATTATGTGTGTATTTGCACATCTATTGTGGGTTTGTGCATGTAAGTGCAATTGCCCACAGAGGCCAGAAAAGGGCATTGTTTCACCTGGAGTGGCAATAACAGGTGACTGTGAACCACCCCAGTGGTTCTGTCCTCTGGAAGAGTAGCTTGTGCTCTTAACTGCTGGACCACCTCTCCAGCCATGAGACTTCCTTTGACCAATGGTTCTGGCATCTCTGGTGCTCTGGAAGAGCAGCTTGTGCTCTTAACTGCTGGACCACCTCTCCAGCCATGAGGCTTCCTTTGACCATTCGTTCTATGTATCGCTGTTTGTTTCCCCCTCCGGCCTGTGCAGCATTCATTTGTCATTTCTTTGGAGCCTCGCAGGTTTTGGAACTTTGCTTGATTTAGTTGTACTTCCTACACTGTTTCTAGAAGTAAGGACAGAGGCTGGGGGTAGTCTGCCAGTGGAAGAACATACAGAGAACTCTCGGAGTTTGAAATGGAGGTTTTATTCTATCTCAGGACCCTGTCTGGAGAGTGCATATAAACTTGGACATTTCTTCCTCTGATGCCCACTGTCCGTGAGGAAGGGGGATGTCTCTGGGGCTGTGAAGATGCTTGTGATGATGTCACTCACGGATGCTCCTGTTGGGTGACATCTCCAAACACTGAGTTCTTCTTGTCCTACTTGGTGTGTGAGTGTTATTAGTGACACTCTTCTGAGTTACAGCAAAATGTGGACTTGAAGCATTTATTAATGATTTTCAACCAAAACCCATCTTGCCTTAATTGTTTTATACTTTAAAATAAAACTTAAGAAAATATGATCTGTGTGTTTCCCCGATTTTCCTGAAAATTGCTTATTTCTTGGGTCTGGAAAAATTGAAGGTGGGAGTAGACATTGATAAACCCTTTAGGCTAATTCTATTTATCAAATGACTAATTTCATCAGTTATTGAAAAGAATTGGAAAGAAAGGCCCAATTTCTTCCTAAAATGAACTTAAATCAAACACAAACCATTTGGGGTTGAGGTTTCTTGCCTCCGCACTTTAACGCTGAGGCTGGGTCATTCTTAGCAGAAGGAGGGCATGCTAGACATTTAGGGCCCTTATATCATCTCTAGCCTCTACCTGCTGGGTTCCCATGGCTGTTCTGCCTGGGAAAACAGAGAAAGTCTTCAAACGGTCAAGTGTTTCCTAAGGGGACAGTCATTCCTGGTTGGCAACTGCAGGCCTTAATGATTCTGAAATAGAGTTCTCTCCCAGTAAAGAAAAATCAAGCACCAAAGCTAGTGTCTGGTGATCTTCTTGATCAGGTGACTGTCTGAACTCAAAAACCATTTTTTCCGAGTCTTGAGGTCCCACTGCATATATCGATCTGTTCAGATCACCTTGTCCTACATTTGTTCTTAGATCCAGTTGATTACCCAACTTCCTTTTGCCTCTGGCAAGCCTGGCGTCTTGATTACTTGGGTGGCTAGGGCCCTCTGATTTCTACACCTGTGAAGTTCAGGTTATTTCTCCGTTCTCTGGAAGAGTTCTGCTGGCTGCTACAGTCTCCACTCCTCCTTTCTGTGTTATTTATTATCTCTTGCAAAAGAAGGCCTAGCCTGAGTGCACACAGCCAGCTGGAGCCTGGAGTCTGGCTGACTTGATCACTGTGCAGATACACAGCTGAGGAGGAGAAACTGTTGGTTTTAGGGACATACAAGTGATTCGGGAAAGGACTCCAGGCCTCACAAGTTGTCCTTACAAATATGCACACGTTTGTTTGTGGAAGGATTTTTACTAGTTGAAGTGAGGAGTGTTGCTGGCACACTCAATATTCAATGAGGTCCTCTGCAAACATCAATTCTGAAAAAAGGGCATTCTCTTGGTATGGTTATAGGTACGTCTGGGAGTTGTAAATCCATGCCAGTCTCCAGAATCCATGCCTTCCAAGCGCTGGAAACTTTAAAAATAACAACAAAGAATCTGTAAGCATGACAGAGAGTCAGTGCACATGGAGTTCTCATTCACGAAGTTTATGATGTAGTAAAGAAGTTTAAGATGGAGACCCAAGATTGCAAACTGACGGCCAGCAGGCTAAATTGGGAACACGGGCTTGTTTTGTTTGTCTTGTACCAGGGTGAATCTTCTCAATGTCAAAGAAAAGGGGGAGGGGAGCCCAGGAAAGGGACAAAGAGGCTGATTGGATAAATGTGCGATTTCCTTTTTGTATAAAAAGACAAATTTCCAAGCTTCTTGGCAAAGCCAGAAGATCTGGAAATACTGGTCCTTTATTCCCATACCTCTTCCTGATGATGGCTGGCTAGAGTCAACAGCAGCTACCCTTCTTAGTGTAGGAGTGATCGATGCTCTCTGGTTCCCCAACTCCTACCCAATTCGCTTCTATCACATTTGAGATGGCTGCTTCGATGCGGCATCATTACAGCATTTATTTCATCTCTTCCGCATGGAAACAAGCCGTTAGAGCTTGGAACAACACAGAATCTGCTGCCCCGTTTGTGTGTCCAGTGAGGTGACCCCGGCTCAGGCCAGAGAGGGGCCAGTGAAGGTGATGAGAAATGGTCAGATTTAGGGTACACAGAATTTTGAACCTTAATGGTATTGGAGGATGGGATTAATTGGAAAAGGTTAAAAATAGTTTCAATTTATTTAACAAGAAAACGGTACAATCAATTTTGAACACTTTAAAAAATAAACAATTATTTAAAAGCTTTCCCTTGCTGTACAAATCGGGTGCCCTAGTACAGAGATCGTATTTCTGGGAATGCTGACCCTGTGGTGAGTTAGGAGGGAAAGAAGCCAGACAGCCCGATTACTAAGGCTAGCCTGTGAACAGTCTGTGCACCTCCACACCTCTACTTGCTAAAGCTTGAGCGCCCAAGACACTCCCTGCTTTCAGATGTGGGGCAGTGTCCCTTAAACAGCTGGGATTGTGTCCTGAGAAACGGGCAGTCTTCCTGAGCTCCGGGTTAGCACTGTCTCCATCTGCAGAGGCTTTTTCCTTTGGGCGCGATGTTATGGCTGCATCTAGTAAGCTGTATGATATTTAAGATTTATATTACAAGTCAATGAAAGAGGCGGAGTTGTAGCTGAAGATACATTTTAACGCGTTATATAGGTTAGAAAGGTCCCCAGTTACCCATAGCGAGGATAGTTGTTCTGTTATAAGGCGGGTGCCTGGAGCCCAGTGCCACGCTCAGGCCTGCCTTGGACAGGGGAAGCCAGGCCACGGCTACCCCCGACGCGCATGCGCGGGCCGCAGCGGCCCTCCGCCGCCCCCCTTCCCCTCGTCATCCGGGTCCCGGGCGAGCGGGCGCCGTGCGCTTGTCCCGCGGCCGAGCTGCTAATAAAGTTGCGGCGCGTGCACAGCGCGGCGACGGCGTGAGGAGAGCGCGCCCGGACGGCGGGGAGGTGAGTGAGGGGCCCCGGGGCTGGCGCTCGGGACCGGGCGGAGGGACGCGCGCGGCGGAAGCGGCCCGCGGTCGGGCGGAGGCCTAGCGGGTCCCCGCGCGGGACCTGACGGGACGGGGCGCCGCGCGGCGGGGGAGGCCTGGGTGCCGAGGAGGCCCTGCTCCCTGCACGGTCCGGACGAGGCCCCTGACACCTCGCCGCGCCCCCGACGTCCCGGCCGGTTGAGCAGTGCAGACGGCCTAGGCCGAGCCCGCGGCCCGCCGCCGCTTTGTGTGCCCGAGATAAGGATCCGCGCTTATCGGGGGGAATTACACTCCGGCCCGCGGCGACCCGCCCCTGCACCCGGCTGCCGCCCGCCCGCCGCCGCCCCCCGCCGCTCGCCCGGCACGCTTGGGGACGTTGCAGAGCTTCTAGCGCCTCGCTCAAGTTTGTGTGAGGAACTGAAGCAGCTTTTGTCTTTGGTCCGGTCCCGGTGGTTCCCCAAGTGCATCCACCCCCACCCCCGCCCCGTCTCCTTTTCGCTTTTCTGAGGCTGTTGCTGTACCCGCGTTGGGAGCCCGAGCTCTGAAAACTCCCCGGTGGCGCCCGTCTTAGGTCGGAGCATGCTCAGTAGCCGGGACATTTTGGTTGCAGAAAGAGCTGGCGAGGATAGTCGAGGTATTTGGAGGCGTGCCAGCTATCCGTAGCGTGTGTCCGGACTCGGGTTTTGATGGCACCGGCGAATGGAACCCAGGCCAACCTGGAAGCCAGGAATGGCCGAACACTCTAGGCCAGATCTTTATCTTGATTGTAAAGACAATGTTTCCTGAGCAGCTGGAGGTGGGGGGCGTATTCCTGGCTGCTTTCGCGTTTAAATGGGTGTGGTGCTAAGTATATCTTGTTTATCTTTCTGTGGAAAAAGTTTTGAAGTCTGGTGGAGTTTGTCACATCATGCCTGTTGCCTAGCGCTATCAAGTGTGTTCCTACTTAGCAACAGAGACTGGGATCAGTGGGCTTGGTTGGTTGGCTTTACAGGAGCTGAGAGAAAAGGGTACACGTGATTTTCTTTTCTTTCTGACAGGGTCTTTCAGTGCAGATCTTGAACTCTGGCCAATCCTCCTGCCTCAGCCTTCCAAGTGCTGGGATTACAGGGGCAAGCCGTCACCAGTCTGGCTGTTTTTCTTTTTTTAAACAAAGAGTGCTTGGATTTCCTTAGTGTATGAGAGTTACCATCAGCCAGTTAGCTTTTAACTTCAACTTGAAGTTGAAAACCTAGTAGTTTAGTAACACTCAGAGTAGTTTAATTTTCTGCTAAATGCCAGCCCATAGTGCCTGTTGTTTGGAGCAAGACAGGACAGTTTCACACTCAACTGCTCTGTCATGAGATTATGTTTCAGATTTTATAAAGAAAGAGTTGTTAGTGGGTCAGTAGTAACAAATTACGTTCTTTCTTTTACCCATTTGGTAACATTTTATTCCCTCTAAAATGAATCCTGAAATGATAAAATTCCAACACAACTCAGAAGAAACATTTTATCAAAATACAACCTTTATAAAGTTTGTATATTATGCTCAGGGTTTTTTTTTTTTTTTTTTTTTTGTTGTTGTTTTGTTTTGTTTGTAGCCAGGCATGCTGGCTCACACCTTTATTCCATCCCAGTACTTGGGAGGCAGAGGCTGGTAGATCAGTGTGAGTTCTAGGCCAGCCAGGGCTACATAGTGAGGCCTTGTGTGAAAAGACATTTCATTTTGTTTATGATTGC